>NW_026652288.1:34916304-35304775 GCF_009828535.3 Hylobates moloch | reverse complement strand
GAGCGAGCGAGCGAGCCAGCGAGCGGGGAAGGGAGGGGGCCGCCCCCGCGCACGCGCGCCGCGCCCCGCCCCGCCTGCCCCGCCTGCCCCGCCCGCCCGCCGGACTCCGCGAGGGAGGAGGGAGAGGGAGGGGGCGGCGCCGATGGCCCCCGTGCCGCGCGCCCCGTGACGGCCCCCGCGCGCGCCGGGGGGCGGGGCGGGACCGGTGCGCGCTGACCTCCCCCGCCCCCCGGGCGGCGGGAGGCAGGCGGCGCTGTGCGCAGGCGCGCCCGGCGGAGACCCCCGCGTGGGGCGGCCGGAGGGGGGCGGCGGGGGGGGGCATGCGGCGACGGCCTCTCGCTCCCCCCGGGCCCAAGCGGCGACGGCCGAGGAGCGGGCTGCGGGCGGAGCGGCGTCGGCCGCTGAGGAGGTGCGAGCCCCTGCCGGGTCCCCCCTGCGCCGGACCATGTATTCCGCCCACAGGCCCCTGATGCCCGCGTCCAGCGCGGCCTCCCGTGGCCTCGGCATGTTCGGTCAGTAGCGCCTGGGCCCTGGGACTGCAGGGGTCAAGGTGTCGGGGTGCTAAGTGCGGAGTAACGGTGATGGGGGTATAGTAGGGGAGAGAACAGTAGAGGCAGAGTAAAGGGATGACGGGGAAAGTTACGGAGCTCGGCCGGGCCGAGTGGTTAGTGATGGCAGGTGGGAGTGTAGCGGAGTGGGGCGTATCTGGGGACAGCTGTGATGTTAAAGTGATGGGATGGCACAGGTCGGCTGTAATAGAAAGGTGAGGGGTGCAGAGTAATTGGCTCTGGAGCATGGGGTAGAATAGGAACAGCACGAGACCTGCTGGTCCTAGGGGAGGAGACTTGGATTGGGTAGTGGGGCTCAGGACAGGGCTCAGGAAGCGAGTGAGGCACTGTTCGCTGAGATCAGAGTGACGGGCTGCAGTGTGTGTGGTGTAGTTTGCAGAGAGCGTGACACCTAAGAACCTGGAGGGTTGTGCACTGGGGAGGGGTTCAGGAGGGAGCAGGACCAAAGGACTGCCCTCCATTGTCTGCTGGGTCCCTTTTCTCCACCCCCCAGAAAGGAGGAGGCCCTGATGGGAAAGATCTTTGCAAAGAGAGACACAGATCTAAGTCCCTGGAAGCTTTTATATGGGGTTGGAGGGCCCAGCGGGTTTTCAGGGGTAAGGGACAGGGTCATCGTAGTCTTGAGTGCTCTTCAGTGCTGTCTTCGTGATCCCAGTCCCTTGTTTCCTGAGGTCTACTTTTTCCTTTGTCAGCCCCTCACAGAATCAGGTCTCGAGGCCAGTGCCTCGCACAGAGCTCCCCCCTGTCCAGGCTTCTGAAGGCATGGGGAGGTCACCTCAGGTCAGGTTGATCTGGATCAAGGGAAGGCCTGGAATGATGGAGAGCAGGGCTAGGGCGGTTCCCTCCTCCCTTCTTCATCTTCCCCGAGCAGGGGCCTCTCTCCTCTGCTGGTTCCACTTCCCCCAGGGAGCCAGGCAGTGCGAGGGGAAGCCCACTCGTATCCTAGGCCCGCCCCAAAAGTCCAGCCAGGGGTAGGTCCCAGCCTAGGGCTTGCTCTTCCACCACCCACCTCTTGGAGCTGAAGGTTGGACCCCTGGGACCAGCCTCTTGGTGAGGAAGCATCTTCCTGTGCATATCCTCAAGGAAACACCTGGCACTTGTGCCCTCTCTGGGTAGAGACTTGTTACAATTCTGTCTTCTGGCCCATTGTCCGTGGTTTTTATTCCAAGGAGTTTACCACACCCTCCCCTGTTTTGGGCAAGGGGGCTGGACCCTGGACTACAGATAAGCCGAGGGGCTGATGGCGAGGGAGGCTGGGAGGCCGATTTGTGGATGGTGCATTGTCTTTGTGGGGGCAAAGGAGAGAGCTGCTGGAGCCACCTGTGCCCAGCCAGGAAGGGCAGGTGTGGCACTCTGTTTGTGGTGGGGGAGGAAGGCAAGGAGCAGAACCCCTCCCACACCACAGTTGTAAGAGACCCCACAGCCTGTGGGTAGTGAACGGAGAGTTGGAGGGGAGGGGACGTGGGGCCGTAAGCCTCAGGAAAGGGAAAGAGAGCATGAGGCCAAGGTGAGAGGCTGTGTTGGGTGGCGACTGGGCTGCTGGGAATGTGGCATGACGGAGGTGGGGGGTCCCAGCCCATAGAGGTCTGGGGCCTTGGGAGTGTGGGATGGCAGCCAAGCATGACCTGGTTTGTGACAGGAGCAAATTGTTCCTCTGGCCTGGTCCCTGGTGGCAGGGCTGGTGTAGATTGGTGGGGGGAGGAGTGGGGCGTGAGTACTATTTCCCTTCCCCGCTTCTGTTTTCTTTTTTATAAATCTAGAAACCTTTCAGGGAGGAGTTTTTCCTGAGTGACGTTGCATGGACGAGTCCAAGAGGCTCTGGTGTTGGGGGTGGGGGGTAGACAAAAGGGGTGGGGCTACCTCATCTAGGGTGGGGAAGAGCTTGAGTTGGGGTTGGGGCCAGGCCCTCCTGCTGCACATTCACCTGGCTCCTTTCCACAGTGTGGACGAATGTGGAACCTCGCTCTGTGGCTGTGTTCCCCTGGCACTCCTTAGTCCCCTTCCTGGCACCCAGCCAGCCTGACCCCTCCGTGCAGCCGAGCGAGGCCCAGCAACCTGCCAGCCACCCAGTGGCCTCCAACCAGAGCAAAGGTGAGGGCTAGGGGGAACTGGGGGCAGGCAAGGGTGTGGGGTCCAGGTGGCCTAGGAGCCCTCTGATCTACCTCTGTGTCCCCAGAACCTGCTGAGTCGGCAGCTGTTGCTCATGAACGGCCACCAGGTGGGACAGGGAGTGCTGACCCTGGGCGGCCCCCTGGAGCCACATGCCCTGAGAGCCCAGGACCTGGACCCCCACACCCTTTGGGGGTGGTGGAACCTGGTAAGGGTCCGCCTCCCACCACAGAGGAGGAGGCCCCCGGCCCCCCAGGAGAGCCCCGGCTGGACAGTGAGACAGAGAGTGACCATGATGATGCGTGAGTTCCCTGAGGCCTGGGACTTGAGGGTGGGATGGCCAGAGACATGGCCCTCACTGTCCCTGCTGCCCTGCCGCAGCTTCCTCTCCATCATGTCTCCTGAGATCCAGTTGCCTCTACCGCCCGGAAAACGTCGGACCCAGTCCCTCAGTGCCCTACCCAAGGAACGGGACTCATCTTCTGAGAAGGATGGGCGCAGCCCCAACAAGGTACTTTATCCCTGCCTGTCCCGTGCTCACCCTGTGGCCACCCACACCTGTCTCCCTGGTCCTAACTGTCCCGCTCTGGGCTGTGTTTAATGCAGCGGGAGAAGGACCACATCCGGCGGCCCATGAATGCCTTCATGATCTTCAGCAAGCGGCACCGGGCCCTGGTCCACCAGCGTCATCCCAACCAGGACAACCGGACCGTCAGCAAGATCCTGGGCGAGTGGTGGTACGCCCTGGGGCCCAAGGAGAAGCAGAAGTACCACGACCTGGCCTTCCAGGTAATGCAGCTGCCTCTTGGCTCCTCCCAGCTTCTTCTGGTGGGGTGGGTGAGTGAAGGGTTGCCCTGCCCTCTCCTGCCAGGTGAAGGAGGCCCACTTCAAGGCCCACCCAGATTGGAAGTGGTGCAACAAGGACCGAAAGAAGTCCAGCTCAGAGGCCAAGCCCACGAGCCTGGGGCTGGCAGGAGGGCACAAGGAGACGCGGGAGCGGAGCATGTCGGAGACGGGCACTGCTGCTGCCCCTGGGGGTTAGTCAGCCCCTTGGCTCTCCCACCCTGCCACCTTCCTCCCCGAGAGCCACCAGCTACTCCCTTGCTTGCTCCTCCCCTGCCCCAGCAGCTCCTCTCTGCTGTATCGCTTTTATTTGGCTACCCTTATCCGTAAAGGAACCGGCAGTTGATTCATGTGAAGGAGCCAGGGAGATCCAGACAGATACTAAGATTCCCAAACAGCAATCTCATTATCAACTGTTGTTTAATGAGTGTTTACTATGTGCCAGGCACTACAGGGAATATAAGCTCTAGTCTACAAAACCCCATTCTATTTCTAGAAGAAAAAACTGAAGTTCAGAGAGGCAAAATCACTTGCTTAAAGTCATAAACAAGCAAGTGACAGAGCCAGAATGTAAACCCCAGTTTGGCTGGCCCCCAACACCATAGTTGGAGCCACTGCAGCTCACAAACACCCCTGATGGGCTGCTTCCACTGACTGAGGGTGTCTGGTGTGCCTGGCGGTGTTCTGGGGCACATTTTTGGAGTGAGCCTATGGGTATGGCAGTTCTGTGAGGATAGATGGATAGTTCCTATGGATATGCACTTCTATGAGAGTGGGGACACTAGTTACTTCCTCTTTGAGATGAGGGAACCGAGGTTCAGGCCAGCGGTTGGCTAGCCAGCACCACGTGAACCTCTCTCCAGGCCTCCTTACTTTCAGGAGGGCTGTCCCCCAGGGAATGGGCCTGCTGCAACCCCAGAGGGCAGGAATCAGCAGGAAGGAGATGCTGGACTGGTGGTGGGTGGTGTTTTTTTTTTTTTTTTTTTTTTTCACCAAGTGGCCCAGAAATTCCAGCCTGCTTCTGCCTAGTACCTAGAAATATCTATGGGTTGTTGGGCCAGTCTAGGTGCTGGTGACAGGCTTACTGACTGTCATAGCTCCCTCCTCCACTTTACAGTGTCCTCTGAGCTCCTGTCCGTTGCAGCCCAGACACTCCTGAGCTCAGACACCAAGGCTCCGGGGAGCAGCTCCTGTGGAGCAGAACGGCTACACACAGTTGGGGGACCTGGCTCAGCCCGGCCCCGAGCTTTCTCCCACAGTGGGGTACACAGCCTGGACGGCGGAGAAGTAGACAGTCAGGCGCTACAGGAACTGACGCAGGTCTGGGGTGCAGGCCCCCTGGGGGGTGGGCAGGGAGCCTGTCCAAGGCAGCAGCCCCGCTGAACCCTCCCTGCCACCTATCCTGCAGATGGTGTCTGGCCCTGCATCGTACTCTGGCCCAAAGCCTTCTACCCAGTATGGAGCTCCAGGACCCTTTGCAGCCCCTGGTGAGGGAGGTGCCTTGGCGGCCACCGGGCGGCCCCCGCTGCTGCCCACCCGAGCTTCTCGTTCTCAGCGTGCGGCCAGTGAGGACATGACAAGTGATGAGGAGCGCATGGTCATCTGTGAGGAGGAAGGGGATGATGATGTCATTGGTGAGCATTGCAGGGCCCAGAATCTTGCCCAGGACCCAGCAAGCCAAGGCTCAGAGGGTGGGCAGAACTTGGATCCAGGCCCCTAGGCCCCTTTGGTTTCTTTTCCACTTGGTTTATGGTTGCATGTGGCCAGTTCAGGCCCTGCTGAGTAAACCCAGCCCTGCCCTCAGGAAGCCCCCAGCCCTGCAGGAAATCTGGAGGACAAGGGCGTGACCAGATCTTCAGGTGCAGTATTAGGGGCTCTTTCCTGCAGGCTCATAGGCTCCCGCACTGGGCACTGGGCATGTGGGCACAGCCCTGGGCTGAGGAGTAGCCTTCCTGGACAGCAATCTCCGCCGGTTTGGAGCAGAGCTGAGATCCAGGCTCCAGACTGTTCCTCCTGGGTCCCCTTGCATCTAGCCCCTTCCCCATACTGTTCCCTCCACTCCCTCAGCTGACGATGGCTTCGGCACCACCGACATTGATCTCAAGTGCAAGGAGCGGGTGACCGACAGCGAGAGTGGGGACAGCTCTGGGGAGGACCCAGAGGGCAACAAGGTGAGGGCTTGGGTCACGGTGCTGTCCCATCACACTCCCTCCTAAGCCACGGGAATGTCTGTTTCTCCCGGGTGCTTGAGAGGGGGAGATTAAGGTCCAGAGAGGGCAAGCTGCTTGCCCCGTGGGGAGTTGGGTCACAGCCAGGATGAATTGAGGCCTTCAGCTGGCAGGGATGCAGCCCTAGGCTGGCCTGGCTGACAGGCTGGATGGGCATGGCTAGGGGGCTGCTATTGAGGTGTCGGAGTGTCCTGAGCTGGGGTGTCTCCCTTCCTTTCATGCAGGGCTTTGGTCGGAAGGTGTTTTCACCTGTGATCCGTTCCTCCTTTACCCACTGCCGCCCCCCACTGGACCCTGAGCCCCCAGGGCCCCCGGATCCTCCTGTAGCCTTTGGCAAAGGCTATGGTTCCGCCCCATCCTCCTCTGCGTCCTCGCCTGCTTCCTCCTCAGCCTCGGCAGCCACCTCCTTCTCACTGGGCTCAGGAACTTTCAAGGCCCAGGAGTCTGGTCAGGGCAGCACAGCGGGCCCCCTACGGCCCCCACCCCCTGGGGCTGGGGGTCCAGCGACACCTTCCAAGGCGACCCGGTTCCTCCCAACGGATCCTGCCACCTTCCGGCGCAAGAGACCTGAAAGTGTGGGTGGCCTGGAGCCACCAGGCCCCTCGGTCATCGCGGCCCCTCCCAGCGGAGGAGGAAACATCCTGCAGACACTGGTGCTGCCTCCAAACAAGGAGGAGCAAGAGGGCGGCGGAGCCAGAGTGCCCTCCACCCCCGCCCCATCACTGGCCTATGGGGCCCCAGCAGCTCCCCTGTCCCGTCCTGCTGCCACCATGGTCACCAACGTGGTGCGGCCTGTCAGCAGCACACCTGTGCCCATCGCCTCTAAGCCCTTCCCCGCCTCTGGCCGGGCTGAGGCGTCTCCAAATGACACAGCAGGTGCCAGGACTGAAATGGGCACTGGGTCTCGGGTGCCTGGGGGCTCCCCGCTGGGTGTCAGCTTAGTGTATTCGGACAAGAAGTCGGCAGCAGCCACCTCACCAGCCCCACACTTGGTGGCTGGACCCCTGCTGGGCACTGTGGGGAAGGCGCCTGCCACTGTCACTAACCTACTGGTGGGCACCCCGGGGTATGGGGCCCCTGCACCCCCTGCTGTCCAGTTCATCGCCCAGGGGGCCCCTGGCGGTGGGACCACTGCGGGCTCAGGAGCAGGTGCTGGGAGTGGCCCCAATGGGCCAGTACCCCTGGGCATCCTGCAACCAGGTGCCCTGGGCAAGGCTGGGGGAATCACCCAGGTACAGTACATCCTGCCCACGCTGCCCCAGCAGCTTCAGGTGGCACCTGCCCCAGCCCCAGCCCCTGGGACCAAGGCAGCGGCTCCCAGCGGCCCTGCACCCACCACCAGCATCCGTTTCACTCTCCCACCGGGCACTTCCACCAACGGCAAAGTCCTGGCCGCCACCGCACCCACTCCTGGCATCCCCATCCTGCAGTCTGTACCCTCCGCCCCACCCCCCAAAGGTGAGACCTGGGCCGGGCAGCACTAGGAGAGGGGCCATAGTCCTGTTTGGCTCCCTTGTAACCTTTTCCTTTCTTGCCTCTTAACTTCCAGCCCAGTCAGTTTCTCCCGTGCAGGCCCCGCCCCCGGGTGGCTCAGCCCAGCTGCTACCTGGGAAGGTCTTAGTGCCCCTGGCCGCCCCTAGCATGTCAGTGCGGGGTGGAGGGGCCGGCCAGCCGCTGCCACTGGTGAGCCCGCCCTTCTCAGTACCTGTGCAGAATGGTGCCCAGCCCCCCAGCAAGGTGAGGGCCTGCCTTTCTCTCCACCTGCTGGGTGTTGGCCCCTGTACCTCATCATTTCTTTGTCTTTCTTTCAGTCTTTTCTGCTTTTCCGTGTCTCTGGTTCTCTGTCTTGCCATCTTCTGTGATGTCTCTGTGCATCCTGACTCTGTCAAGTCCTCAGTGTCTGTACCCTACTCCTTTGTGTCCCCACCTCTCACTGTCATCTTGCCCATCCTGTTCTCACCCCAAGTTCTGTGTTCCTTGCTTTTGCTTAGAGTCCCACTTGAGGTCTTGGTCTTCCCCTGCCCCAGTCTGGGGCCACAGCTCACCCTGCCCTATGGGTGTCCTTCCCCACAGATCATCCAGCTGACCCCGGTGCCTGTGAGCACACCCAGCGGCCTGGTGCCGCCCCTGAGCCCAGCCACACTCCCTGGACCCACCTCGCAGCCTCAGAAGGTCCTGCTGCCCTCCTCCACCAGGTAATTGCAGCTGAGCCCACACTCAGAGGCCAGGGAAGGGGTGGGGCGGGGCCGGCTTACCTCACTCCTCCCCATTTCCTCTCCCTGCGGCAGAATCACCTATGTGCAGTCAGCGGGCGGGCACGCGCTGCCCCTGGGTACCAGCCCTGCGTCCAGCCAGGCTGGAACAGTCACCTCGTACGGGCCCACGAGCTCTGTAGCTCTAGGCTTCACCTCGCTGGGGCCCAGCGGCCCCGCCTTCGTGCAGCCCCTGCTCTCAGGTGAGGGGCGGCCTGGCAGGCAGTGCTGGGGACCCAGGGTGGGGCTGAGGCAGTCCAGGCCCTAACTTGGTCTCCTGCTTCTCCTTCTCTGTCTCTCAGCAGGCCAAGCCCCACTGCTGGCTCCCGGTCAGGTGGGCGTGTCGCCTGTGCCCAGTCCCCAGCTGCCGCCTGCCTGTGCAGCCCCTGGAGGTCCTGTCATAACGGCGTTTTACTCTGGCAGCCCTGCACCCACCTCCTCAGCACCCCTGGCCCAGCCATCCCAGGCCCCCCCAAGCCTGGTCTACACTGTGGCCACCAGCACAACCCCACCTGCAGCCACCATTCTGCCCAAGGGCCCGTCAGCCCCTGCCACGGCCACCCCAGCCCCGACTAGCCCTTTCCCCAGTGCCACAGGTAGGTGTCAGATCAACCCAGAGCAGAGTGAGTTGGGGGACCCAGGGGATGGGCTCCAGTCAGGCCTGGCTCAGCAAACACTTTTCTCCCCACTAGCAGGTTCCATGACCTACAGCTTAGTGGCCCCCAAGGCCCAGCGGCCCAGCCCGAAAGCCCCCCAGAAAGTGAAGGCAGCCATCGCCAGCATTCCCGTGGGGTCCTTTGAGGCAGGTGCCTCTGGGCGGCCTGGCCCTGCACCCCGGCAGCCCCTGGAGCCTGGCCCAGTCCGAGAGCCAACTGCCCCAGAGTCTGAGCTTGAGGGGCAGCCCACACCACCAGCCCCTCCACCCCTGCCAGAGACCTGGACTCCCACGGCCCGGAGCAGCCCCCCACTGCCCCCACCTGCTGAGGAGCGGACCAGCGCCAAGGGTCCTGAGACCATGGTGAGCGCCTGCAGGCTGTGGGGCTCCCACTGCCACTCGGTTGTGCCCCTCCGTTGACGTCTCTGCTTTTCTGTCCTACTCTTCCTTCCATGCCTGTGTGTGTCTCAGGTTAAAGGGTCCCCTCTGTCCCTTCTGCCTGCCTGTGTTGTCTCCCCTCCCATCTGAGGCCCCTGTCTTGGCCTTCCTGAGGCTGTGTGACGGCCTTCTCAAGGGGTCTGCTGGGTGGGCTCAGATCCAACTCTTTGTTTCTGGCCTTTGCCCCAGAGTCTGAGCTCAGTGTTCTCCATCTCCCTGCCCATCTCCACCCCAGGCCAGCAAATTCCCCAGCTCATCTTCAGACTGGCGCGTCCCTGGGCAGGGCCTGGAGAATCGTGGGGAGCCTCCCACTCCTCCCAGCCCAGCCCCAGCTCCAGCCGTAGCCCCTGGTGGCAGCAGCGAGAGCAGCAGTGGGCGGGCAGCCGGGGACACCCCTGAGCGCAAGGAGGCGGCTGGTACTGGCAAGAAGGTGAAGGTGCGGCCCCCGCCCCTGAAGAAGACCTTTGACTCTGTGGACAAGTGAGCATGGGCTGGGGCCTTGGTGGAGCGTGTAGGGTGGCGGGAGTGGGAGCAGCTGCAGGCTGAGGCGGGGGAGGTGACCCTGCTGGCCCTCCAGCAGGGTCCTGTCAGAAGTGGACTTCGAAGAACGCTTTGCTGAGCTGCCTGAGTTTCGGCCTGAGGAGGTGCTGCCCTCCCCCACCCTGCAGTCTCTGGCCACCTCACCCCGGGCCATCCTGGGCTCTTACCGCAAGAAGAGGAAGAACTCCACGGGTAGGCGAGCATCGGGCACCCAGGGTCCTTAGGTGGAGGGCAGACTGGGGCCACCTGCACTGAGTCTGCTTCTGTTTGGCCAGACCTGGATTCAGCACCCGAGGACCCCACCTCACCCAAGCGCAAGATGAGAAGACGCTCCAGCTGCAGCTCGGAGCCCAACACCCCCAAGAGTGCCAAGTGCGAGGGGGACATCTTCACCTTTGACCGTACAGGTGCCGTGGTGGGCAGAACCGTGGGGGCCTGGGGGCTTGCAAGAGGAGTGGGTCTCTGGAAGGCGGTTAGAGAGTGGGAGAGGTAGGGTGGGTCCATCCAGGCTGGGAGGAAGCACAGCCCGTCAGGGGTGGGTTCTGGAGTCTGGTAGGCCCCTAATTTGCCCTGTGACTGTGGGCGGGACCCCTCTCTGACTCCCCTGTGAAATAGAATGCAGTGAGGGCTCGGGTGGGCACTCAGACGGTGGCAGGAAGGCCCTGCCACTGCTGCAGCCTTGCCATGCTGCCTGTGCCCTGCACAGGTACAGAAGCCGAGGATGTGCTCGGGGAGCTAGAGTATGAGAAGGTGCCGTACTCCTCCCTGCGGCGCACCCTGGACCAGCGCCGGGCCCTGGTCATGCAGCTCTTCCAGGACCATGGCTTCTTCCCGTCAGGTGAGCCTGTCTCTGAGTCTTGGGGTCACTCGGGTGGGACTTACCTGCACATCTCATCCTGTGCTCCCCACCGTTTTTCTGTCTCCAGCCCAGGCCACAGCCGCCTTCCAGGCCCGCTATGCAGACATCTTCCCCTCCAAGGTTTGTCTGCAGTTGAAGATCCGTGAGGTGCGCCAGAAGATCATGCAGGCTGCCACTCCCACAGAGCAGCCCCCTGGAGCTGAGGCTCCTCTCCCTGTACCGCCCCCCACTGGCACCGCTGCTGCCCCTGCCCCTACTCCCAGCCCCGCGGGGGGGCCTGACCCCACCTCACCCAGCTCGGACTCTGGCACAGCCCAGTCTGCCCTGCCACTGCCTCCACCCCCAGAGTCGGGGCCTGGACAGCCTGGCTGGGAGGGGGCTCCCCAGCCCTCCCCCCCACCCCCAGGTCCCTCCACAGCTGCCACAGGCAGGTGAGGGACCCTTGAGAAGATCCCAGGACTTATGGTACCCCCTCAGGACATGGACAGTATGTGGGGGCAGGAAGGTTATCTCCTCCCGGGTAAAGCCATTTCGTCCTCTCCAGTTTGGGGCGGAATGAGGCCTGCTCCTCTTGTAAATACCCCCTTCCCTCGAAGCTCCCTCCCGGTGCCGGGGGGCAGCTGAGGGGCTGCAGGGGCAGTCTCCCTCCTCCAAGCCCCCGTACATAACCTGGAGCGTGTGACCTTCAGAGCTTTTCACTTTATGCAAAATGGCTCCTGTGAGGGCTGCAAGCTGGAGGGTGGTGCGGGCCTTGGGCCACAGGGAGGCGCCTGTGGAATAGGGGGAGTTCATGCACCCCTTTTTTCCCCAGAGGGGCTGGACTCAGGTTAGTTTGGGGGTGGGGGCTCCTGCACTTTGCCACAGGCATGGGGAGGGTTTTCTCCTCACCCCCTCTGCCCTCCCAACTTGGGTTGTACTTTCTAAGAAGGTGATTCCCCCTGCCCTTGCCCCCTTCCCCAGAACAAAACATGTTGATCATGTGCAATATTTCTTACTGTGCCGAGAAGCCGCAATGAGCAAGATTAAAGCTGTTTAACACACCTGTGTGGCTGCAGGCTCTTAACAGGGAGGGCTGTTGGTTGTACCAGTACTGTCCTCAGTTGTCATAGAGTGGTAGGCTTTCCACGAGGCAGGGGCAACAATTCCAGTACCACTGCCCCCAACAACTTCAGAGGAATCACACAGGCCAGGTCCCTGACTTGCTGTGGACCAGATGGCCCCTCTCCAGTTTAGGAGCCTGTGTGCTCAGGGAGCCTCAGTGCCTGCCAGCCCTGTTCTTAGCCATTGGACTGTGTGAGTTTCAGGAAGGCCTGAGGCAAGATGCCACTGGGATGGTTTACCCTCACTGGCTCTGGGGTCATTTGTACTCAGGAAACAGGCCCCAAGAGGTCCTAGCCCAGAGGTGGCAGTGAGCCTAGTCTACCTGGAGTACCCTTGGTCCTCAGTGTGACCCCTGCTGCCCCCATGTGGCCCGGGCCTGCACTGCAAGCAGGCTTGAAGGAACTCCCCTGGGTGACACCCCTCCCGCTCAGCATGGGGACACAGTGCCCACCTGAGGTGACAAGATACCTACACCCTGTGTGGAGGGATGACAACTAGGAGTGGGAGGGTCAGGACACCTCCACAGAAGTGGCATCTAAGCTAGAGATGGAGCACCAGGAAGTTCCAGCCAGGGCAACAGCATATGCACTGGGTCACTATGTTCCCATTATTCTTGCTTGACCTTGGTCCTGTAGGATAGTGCTGGCAAGCTGGTCTTACCTAGTGTTTACTGACTGGTAACGCCTGCCTGAAGCACACTATTGTGATAGTGGAAATTAACCTAACCACAAGAATCACAGTGCCTTAATGGATCAGTGATGCCTGCCCTGGGCAGAAATAGAACCATGGCCAGGCATGGTGGCTCATGTCTGTAATGCCAGCACCCTGGGAGGCCGAGGCAGGTGGATTGCTTGAGCTCAGGAGTCAGACCAGCCTGGGCAACATGGCAAAACCACTTCTCTACAAAAAATACAATAAGCTGGACGTAGTGGCACATGCTTGTAGTCCCAGCTATTCAGGAGGCTGAGGGTGGGTGGATCACTTGAGCCTGGGAGGTTGAAGTTGCAGTGGGCTGTGGTCTCACCACTGTACTCTAGCCTGGGTGACGGAGAGAGACCCTGTCTCACACAAAAAACACCTTGCAGAACTGCAGGGTCACAGATCAGGATAAGGACTAGTGGTGGTACCCAGATACCCAGACAGGTTCGACCACAAAGCAGGAAACAGCACACTGAGGAAGGAGAGTTTAATGTTGTGGGAAGGCAGCAGGATGCTTAGGGTGCGGGCTCCAGGAGGGGAGCACCTTGGCCCTGGTCTTGGGCCAGCAGACGCAGAAGCAGGGAGTGCAGAGCCCGGCAAACAGGTGTGTAGCCCAGACGGCTCAGATGCAGGTAATCATACATGTCATGGTGGCTGATGGTGCCATCTGAGTGCACAAAGCCAGGGTCGGCATCTAGGAAGTGGGCCCGAGGGTGGCCAGCCAGTGCCGCCCGTACCAACTCGTTCACCCGTCGGTTCTTCTCCCGAAGTGGGTTGGGATGCTGGCCTCGCGGAAGCAGGCCCTGAGCAGGAACACGAGGCGTAGTAAGGAAACAAGCATTTGAGTATCTTGTTCTCTGTGCCAACCTGTCCTCCACCCACCACCATGAAGTTTCCAGCTGCAGAAAACACTAGGGATGGGCAAGTGGGGAGGGTGGGAGGGTAGTTCCTAAATATCACATCCTAGCCCTCATTTAGCAAGAGACTTCTGGGTTTTAGCCTTTCCTTTTTTCTTTCTTTTCTTTTTTTTTTTTTTTTTGAGACAGAGTCTTGCTCTGTCGCCCAGAATGGAGTGCAGTGGCGCAATCTCGACTCACTGCAAGCTCCGCCTCCCGGGTTCACACCATTCTCCTGCCTCAGCCTCCCAAGTAGCTGGGACTACAGGCACCTGCCACCATGCCCGGCTAATTTTTTGTATTTTTATTAGAGACGGGGTTTCATCGTATTAGCCAGGATGGTCTCGATCTCCTGACTTCGTGATCTGCCCGCCTCAGCCTCCCAAAGTGCTGGGATTACAGGCATGAGCCACCGCGCCCAGCCTAGCCTCTTTCCAAATATCACTTAGAAAAATGTTGACATTGGCCAGGTCCAGTGGCTCACGCCTGTAATCCCAGCACGATGGGAGGCAGAGCTGGATGGGTTGCTTGAGCCCAGGAGTTCGAGACCAACCTGGGCAACATGGTGAAACCCCATCTCTAACAAACATACACAAAAATTAGCGGGACATGATGGCGTGTGCCTGTAGTCCCAACTACTTGGGAGGCTGACTTGGGAGAACCACTTGAGCCCTGGAAGCAGAGGTTGCAGTGAGCTGAGATCATGCCACCGCACTCCAGCCTGGGCAACAGAGCCAGATCCTGTCTCAAAAAATAAACAGGCCGGCCGGGCGCGGTGGCTCACACCTGTAATCCCAGCACTTTGGGAGGCCGAGGCGGGCGGATCACGAGGTCAGGAGATCGAGACCATCCTGGCTAACACAGTGAAACCCCGTCTCTACTAAAAATACAAAAAATTAGCCGGGCGAGATGGCGGGCGCCTGTAGTCCCAGCTACTCGGGAGGCTGAGGCAGGAGAATGGCGTGAACCCCAGGGGGCGGAGCCTGCAGTGAGCCGAGATTGCGCCACTGCACTCCAGCCTGGGCGACAGCGAGACTCTGCCTCAAAAAAAAAAAAAAATAAAAAAAAAAAATAAATAAATAAACAGGCCAAAAGCGGTTGCTCACGCCTGTAATCCCAGCACTTTGGGAGGCTGAGGTGGGTGGATCACTTGAGGTCAGGAGTTTGAGACCAGCCCGGCCAACATGGTGAAACCCCATCTCTACTAAAAATACAAAAATTAGCCAGGCATGGTGGCACGTGCCTGCAGTCCCAGCTGCTGTGGAGGCTAAGGCAGGAGAATCACTTGAACCCAGGAGGAGGAGGTTGCAGTGAGCCCAGATTGCATCACTGCACTCTGGCCTGGGCAACAGAGCAAGACTCTGTCTCAAAAAAATAAATAAATAAATAAAAGATACCAACATCATGGCTCATGCCAAGGGATCAATCCCCTTTCAGAAGAGGAAATGTCCTAGCTACCTACAAGTGACAGAGCCTAGATTTACCCCAGGAATGCCTGACAACTTTTGGCCTATTCAAGGTTTTCTGAGGGTTTTTCTTTTGTTTTCTGGTGAGACAGGGTCTCTGCCACCCAGGCTGGAGTGCGGTAGCATGATCACAGCTCACTGTTACCTTGAATTCCTGGGCTCAAGTGATCCTTCCCCTTTAACCTCCCAAGTAGCTGGGGTTACAGGTTTTGCACACCATCATACCCAGCTAATTTTTTTTTTTTTTTTTTTTGAGATGGAGTCTCACTCTGTTGCCCGGCTGGAGTGCAATGGCACAATCTCAGCTCACTGCAAGCTCTGCCTCCCGGGTTCTTGCCATTCTCCTGCCTCAGCCTCCCGAGTAGCTGGGACTACAGACACCTGCCACCACACCCGGCTAATTTTTTGTATTTTTAGCAGAGATGGGGTTTCACCATGTTAGCCAGGATGGTCTTGATCTCCTGACCTCGTGATCCTACCTCTTCGGCCTCCCAAAGTGCTGGGATTACAGGTTTACAGGCGTGAGCCACCGCACCCGGCTTTTTTTTTTTTTTTGAGACAGAGTTTCGCTCTTGTTGCCCCGGATGGAGTGCAATGGTGCAATCTTGGCTCACCCCAACCTCCGCCTCCTGGGTTCAAGCGATTCTCCTGCCTTAGCCTCCCAAGGAGCTGGGATTACAGGCATGTGCCACCACGCCCAGCTAATTTTGTATTTTTAGTAGAGATGGGGTTTCTCCACGTGTGGTCAGGCTTGAACTCCCAACCTCAGGTCATCTGCTCGCCTTGGCCTCCCAAAGTGCTGGGATTATAGGCATAAGCCACTGCGCCCAGCCCATGCCCAACTAATTTTTTTTTTTTTTTTTTTGAGACGGAGTTTCCCTCTGTCACCCAGGCTGGAGTGCAATAGCACAATATCAGCTCACTGCAAGCTCCGCCTCCTGGGTTCACGCCATTCTCCTGCCTCAGCCTCCCGAGTTAGCTGGGACTACAGGCGCCCGCCATCACGCCCGGCTAATTCTTTTTGTATTTTTAGTAGAAACGGGGTTTCACCGTGTTAGCCAGGATGGTCTTGATCTCCTGACCTCGTGATCCACCCGCCTCAGTCTCCCAAAGTGCTGGGATTACAGGTGTGAGCCACCGCACCCAGACATGCCCAGCTAATTTTTAACAGTTTTTAGTAGAGACGATGTCTTGCTATATCCCAGGCTGGTCTTGAACTCCTGGGCTCAAGCAATCCTCCCAGCTCGGCTTCTCAAAGTGCTGGAATTACAGGCATGAGCCACCATGCCCAATCATTTTTGAGTTTTTCTTTTTTTTTTTTTGAGACAGAGTTTCGCTGTGTCGCCCAGGCTAGAGTACAGTGGCGCGATCTCCGCTCACTGCAAGCTCTGCCTCCCGGGTTCATGCCATTCTCCTGCCTCAGCCTCCCAAGTAGCTGGGACTACAGGCTTGAGACGGAGTCTCGCTCTGTCGCCCAGGCTGGAGTGCAGTGGCGGGATCTCGGCTCACTGCAAGCTCTGCCTCCCGGGTTCACGCCATTCTCCTGCCTCAGCCTCTCCAAGTAGCTGGGACTACAGGCGCCCGCCACCACGCCCGGCTAATTTTTTGTATTTTTAGTAGAGACAGGGTTTCACCGTGGTCTCGATCTCCTGACCTCGTGATCCACCCGCCTCGGCCTCCCAAAGTGCTGGGATTACAAGCGTGAGCCACTGCGCCCGGCCAGCCTGGCTAATTTTTTGTATTTTTAGTAGAGATGGGGTTTCACTGTGTTAGCCAGGATGGTCTCGATCTCCTGACCTGGTGATCCACCTGCCTCAGCCTCCCAAAGTGCTGGGAGTACAGGCATGAGCCACCGTGCCTGGCCCGTTTTTTAGTTTTTCAATACCCCCAAAGTCTCAAGCCATCCCTGGGCAAAAAAGGCTAATTGGTCTCTGAGCACATTCTCAACCACAGCCACTCTGAAGGGTGTAGCAAGCTCCAACGTGAGATTCTGCCTGAAAGCCACTGCTCTATGTCAAGCTGCCTAGAACCGTGCCAACTGTGGCTATATCTGAGGGGGTCCCAGACCACTGCCATTCTTCCTTTCCCACCCTCCCAGCCTCTCACCAGCACCACAACCCGGGCCTGGGGCTGTCGCTCATTCACCAGTTGCACAATGGCCTTGATGCCACCAGTCACCTGCTCTGCTGTGTGTCCGTGGTTGTTGGTGCCCACCCAGACCACCACAATCTGTGGAAAAAGAGACATGAAGCAGTGGTGAGGGGGCAGCCAAAAGATGTTTTAGAGCCCCACCCAAGCTCTGCTCACCTTGGGCCGGATGTGTTCCAGCTCCCCATTCTCCAGCCGCCACAGTACATGCTGTGTGCCGTCACCACCGATGCCAAAGTTAAGTGCATGCAGAGGAGAGAAGAGCTCCCGCCAGATCTGTGGGCAAGAAGTGGTATGGGCACAAGGGCACTGTCCACATGGACCATCCCCCTCTGTCCAAGTGTTAACCAAATGCCATTATGGAAGAACCTTACTTCATGGAAGCAGTCTTAAAATTTCACCTGCAGCAAACTCCAGCATGGCTGAACCTCACTTTATAGAAATCTATTAGAGTCTCTCACTTATTTTATTTTATTTTATTTTATTTTATTTTATTTATTTTATTTTATTTTATTTTATTTTATTTTATAATTTTGAGACAGAGTTATTTTGAGACAGAGTCTCACTCTGTCACCCAGGCTGGAATGCAGCGGCACTATCTCGGCTCACTGCAACCTCCACCTCCCTAGTTCAAGTGATTCTCACGTGTCAGCCTCCCGAGTAGCTGGGACTACAGGCGTATGCCACCACGTCCAGCTAATTTTTTGTATTTTTAGTAGAGATGGGGTTTCACCATGTGGGCCAGGCTGGTCTCGAACTCCTGACCTCAGGTGATCCACCGACCTCAGGTGATCCACCCGCCTCAGCCTCCCAAAGTGTTGGGATTACGGGCGTGAGCCCATGGTGCCCGGCCTATTTATTTTTTGAGACAGAGTTTCGCTCTTGTCGCCCAGGCTGGAGTGTGGTAGTGCGATCTCGGCTCATTGCAACCTCTGCTTCCCAGGTTCTGGCGATTCTCCTGCCTCAGCCTCCCAAGTAGCTGGGACTATAGGCATGTGCCACCATGCCCAGCTAATTTTTGTATTTTTAGTAGAGACAGGGTTTCGCCATGTTGGCCAGGCTGGTCTCGAACTCCTGACCTCAGGTCATCCGCCTGCCTTGGCCTCCCAAAGTGCTGGGATTACAGGCGTAAGCCACTACACCCTGCCTAGAGTCTCTCACTTAAACCAAGCCCCAGGCTCTGTGGCTCATGCTGAGGTGGGCGGACTGCTTGAGCCCAGGAGTTCAAGACCAACCTGCGCAACAGGGCAAAACCCCATCTCTACAAAAATTACAAAAATTAGCCAGGTGCATGGTGATGTGCACCTGTAGTCCCAGCTACTTGGGAGGCTGAGGTGGGAGGATCGCTTGAGCCCAGGAGGCAGAGGTTGCAGTGAACAGGGATCATACCACTGCACGCCAGCCTGGGTGACAGAGCAAGACCCTGTCTCAAAAACCAACCAACCAACCAACAAAACAAACCAAGCCCCATAAAAGCAAGACTGACTTTATGAAAATCCAGTCTGCTTGAGCCATGTATTGAACCAATGGCATTACAGCTGAAACTTATTTTGATGAAAGCCATTACAGTTGGACATGCTTTGTGGAAAGATATTATTATGATTGAGTCCTCTTTGTGGAGTGCCATTAGAGTTGACCTTCACTTCCTGTAAAGTGACTACAGCTTTGTGTAAACCCAACAGGGCTGCGCACTACTTAAAGCAAACAAGAAAGAGCCTCACTTTAGGCAAGCCTATGGCAGGAAAGCCTCATTTTAGGTCTTAGTACATTATACACAAATCCAATCTGATAAAACCAAGGCATACATTTCTTTCTCAATAGAATGTTGCACCTTACACCAAGATTCTCAGAGCCTCGGGCTGCCTCAGGCCAATCTGGGTACTCCCATAATACCCCACCTGGCCTGGGTTCTGGCCCAGATGTGTCAGCATGGGCACAGGGCTGGATGGGGCAGGGGGAGAGGGACTGCCCTCACCTCGCACTGGTGCATGAGCTGGACCAAGGAGTCCCCGATGAAGACGACTTCGGGTTCCTTATCTTTGCTGTCAGCTACGAACCGATGGTGCTGCGAGAGCGCGCGAAAGGGAGTCAATGGCACGCACGCTCCAGGGCCCGCCCCGCCCTGCTCCCTTAGGCAGCGCCTCGTCAACGGCATGCCCTCAGTTTCCCAATCAGGTAGTGAGAGTGCCACAAACCAGCCGTTCTCCTGAGCCACCCCCCGCTCCCCGCACCCTGGACTCCTCAATATCCCAGGTGGGAACGCTCACCAGGGACATCCAGCGCCCGTCGCCCTGTACGTCCTGCACCGGCGTGGGCTTGCTGGCTGGGTTCTCCTCTCCACTCATCTTGGCGCCGCAGCTCCTGCAGGATGAGCGTGTCGGGTCGGCCCGGGAGTGTTTCGGACGTAGCTGGCTCCGCCACGCCCACTCCTAACCCTCGCGGCAACAAAGGACCGTCCCAACGCTAGCACACCCGCGGAGGACGAAGGCCGATACAGGGCGTCGCCTCCTCTCCAGGGACGGAAACCTTCACTTAGGAGGGAGGTGGAATCAGGAACCTTCCCTTCCCCCACGACGGCCGCACAGTGGGCTCGCCCGGCGCTTCCCGCTGGGGCCGCTGACTCCCAGGCCGCGCACCCAGCACGGGGATGGGGGAAGGAGAGGCGAGACCATCCAGCTCCCGAGGCAGGGAGGAGGGAGAAACCACCCACCGGTCACGGGGAGGGGCGAACTACCTGAAGAGTCGAGAGTGGGCGGGGAAAATCTAGCCCTCTGTCTAGCAAATGGGAAGAAACCATTTGCTGTACAGAGTGAAATGTGCGGAAGGGACCACCTACTGTTGCGGGGGCGGGGGGTGGGTGGCCCATTCACGTGGTGGGGGGAGGGGAGCGAGTGGACGAGTCCATTCTTGTATTCCCTTGAAGGGGTGGCTCGAATGCACCTGGCTGGGGCGGACGCTCCCATTTTCTACTGATGTGGAGGACAGAAAAGGAAGATGACAAAATGTAAAAATTCGAGGCTCCGTTCTAAAGAGCCACTCTAAGGCCGCGCCAGGGCTTTAGTGAGCCTATCTGCTCGTGAGCTTCCCCTACTCAAAACACCGTGCGTGTGTGTGTGTGTGTGTGTGTGTGTGTGTGGAAATCTAAAGTACATATCTTTGTATTCAAGACATCACAGCACCCCTACTCAAAACACCGTGTGTATGTGTGCGCGCGCATGGCATAACATATAAACTACATATCTTTGCATTCAAGACACCATAGACCTGCGTGGAGGGTAGAAGAAGGTGCCGAAAGAGAAAGGAAATTAGAGATGCCTCCAGGGCTCAGGTCCAGTCTGGCGTCCCTCCGGGAGATCATCTTGCAGATCTGCAGCCTCTACACCCTCTCTAAACCCACAGGCCAACTGGGTGTGTCTGAGCTCTGAAACCTACATCCACAGCCAAGGCCACCTAGGGTCGCGCCTCTCCCCCAACGCTGCCCCAAATTATTTTCAGACCTCAGTGTTTTCTCATCTCCCTCTTTTCTGGGACCAGGTAGGGGGCTCACTCCCCGCTAAACATCCTGGTCATGTTCTTGTAGCCCCACTCCAGGTGGGACCTTCCCATGTATTCATTCCTTCGAGGTGGATTGATACCGAAACAGAGATGAGTGTTATTCATTGTGTTTATTTATTTATTTATTTATTTTTTGAGATGGAGTCTTTCTCTGCCCCCCAGGCTGGAGTGCAGTGGCGCGATCTCGGCTCACCGCAACCTCCACCTCCTGGGTTCACGCCATTCTCCTGCCTCAGCCTCCCGAGTAGCTGGGACTACAGGCGCCCGCCAACACGCCCGGCTAATTTTTTGTATTTTTAGTAGAGACGGGGTTTCACCGTGTTAGCCAGGATGGTCTCGATCTCCTGACCTCGTGATCCGCCCGCCTCGGCCTCCCAAAGTGCTGGGATTACAGGCTTGAGCCACCGCGCCCGGCCGTTTATGTTCTTTTTCAATCCACTTTCCTGGAACGGGGCCGGGCACACAGTGGTTATTCCACAAGAACTTGCTGAATGAGTAGTAAATGAGTGGGTCAGCTCCTGACCTTGTCCCAATGTGTTTAGGGAGACAGATCCAGACACAGAGGTGTAGGGGTGTCAAAGTTGTGTTTGAGGGAGAGACAGGGACCTCTAGGGAGGAAGAGGAGAAGGACTCTGAGGACTATGGGTTTCCTAGGAGTAGTATCTCAGCTGGGTCTGAAAGATAATGAAGAATGGGCAAGCAGAAAGAAAAGACACAGGTAATCACTTTCTTATTAGGCATGGGGAATATCGTGGAATAGCTTGATTTTAAAGTCTGAGGGAGGCCAGCGTGGAGGCTCATGCCTGTAATCCCAGCACTTTGGGAGGCTGACATGGGCAGATCACTTGAGGTCAAGCAGCCTGGCCAACATGGCAAAAACGTGTGTCTACTAAATATACAAAAAAAAAAAAAAAGAAAAATTAGCTAGGCATGGTGGCACACGCCTGTAGTCCCAGCTACTTGGGAGGCTGAGGCAGGAGAATTGCTTGAGTCTGGGAGGCAGAGGTTGCAGTGAGCTGAGATAGCGCCACTGCAGCCCAGCCTGGGCGACAGTGGCCCAGCTTGGGTGACACAGTGAGACTCTGTCTTAATTACAAAAATAAACAAACAAATAAAGTCTGAGGGAGTAAGATGCAGTGATGCATGCCTGTAGTCTCAGCTACTGTGGAGGCTGAGGTGCGAGGATCGCTTGAGCTCAGAAGTTTGAGACCAGCCTGGGTGACATAGTGAGACCCTGTCTAAAAAAAAAAAAAAAAAAAAAGGCCGGGCGTGGTGGCTCATGCCTGTAATCCCAGCACTTTGGGAGGCCGAGGTGGGCAGATCACGTCAGGAGATTGAGACCATCCTGGCTAACACAGTGAAACCCCATCTCTACTAAAAATACAAAAAATTAGCTGGGTGTGGTGGCAGGCGCCTGTAGTCCCAGCTACTCCGGAGGCTGAGGCAGGAGAATAGCGTGAACCCAAGAGGCGGAGCTTGCAGTGAGCCAAGATGGCACCGCTGCACTTCAGCCTGGGTGATAGAGCGAGACACCGTCTCAAAAAAAAAAAAAAAGGCAAGTGCCTGTAGTCCCAGTTAGTTGGGAGGCTGAGGCAGGAGGATTGCTTGAGCCTGGGAGATGAGGTGGCAGTGGGCCATAATTGTGTCACTGCACTCCAGGTTGGGTGACAGAGTGAGTCCCTGTCCCCAAAAAAGAAGTCATAATCAGCTAGGCATGGTGGCTGACTCCTGTAATCCCAGCACTTTGGGAGGCTGAGGTGGGCGGATCACTTGGCGTCAGCAGTTCAAGACCAGTCTGACCAACATAGCAAAACCCCATCTCTATTAAAAAATACAAAGATTAGCCAGGCAAGGTGGTCTGCGCCTGTAGTCCCAGCTGCTGGGAGGCTGAGGCAGGAGAATCGCTTGAACCCAGGAGGTGGAGGTTGTGGTGAGTCGAAATTGTGCCACTGCACTCCAGCCTGGGTGACAGATTGAAATTCTATCTCAAAAAGAAAAGAAAAGAAAAAAGTCATAATTATGCCTTCAAGTCAGTGATATAATAAGAGAGAATTTTTTTTTTTTTTTGATAGAGTCTCGCTCTGTCGCCTAGGCTGGACTGCAATGGCGCGATCTCGGTTCACTGCAACCTCTGCCTCCCAGGTTCAAGTGATTCTCCTGCCTCAGCCTCCTGAGTAGCTGGGACTACAGGCGTGTGCCACCACGCCCGGCTAATTTTTTGTATTTTTAATAGAGAAGAGGTTTCACTGTGTTAGCCAGGATGGTCTCGATCTCCTGACCTCATGATCTACCTGCCTTGGCCTCCCAAAGTGCTGGGATTACAGGCATGAGCCACCATACCCAACCAAGAAAAAAAATTTTTTTTTTTGAGACGGGAGTCTCACTGTCTTCCAGGCTGGAGTGCAGTGGCGCGATCTCAGCTCACTGCAAGCTCCACCTCCCGGGTTCACGCCATTCTCCTGCCTCAGCCTCCCGAGTAGCTGGGACTACAGGCGCCCGCCAACACGCCCGGCTAATTTTTTGTATTTTTAGTAGAGACAGGGTTTCACCGTGTTAGCCAGGATGGTCTCGATCTCCTGACCTCGTGATCCACCCGCCTCGGCCTCCCAAAGTGCTGGGATTACAGACGTGAGCCACCGCGCCCGGCCGAAAAAAATTTTTAAAAATAAAGTCTGAGGGGATAAGTTGGAGCAGTTCCTGAAGAAAAGCTTAGTGAGAAACAAAGCTTCCAGGCATTCTTCATTCACCAGGCCCATTTCAAGTTAGACATATTGGTCTAGTTTATCCTTCTAGCAACCAAATAAGGAAGGTAGTTTTATTACCAACCCAATTTTACAGGTCAGAAAACTAAGTCTGACCAGTTACAAACGTTTCCAAGGTCACACAGCCCAGTTGTGCCATTTTGGGCATTTAAACCAAGCCTAGCTATGAATCACAACACTACACTAACTTTTTTTTGAGATGGAGTCTTACTCTGTCATCCAGAGTGCAGTGGTGTGATCTCGGCTCACTGCAACCTCCACTTCCCAGGTTCAAGCAATTCTCCTGCCCCAGCCTGCTGAGTCGCTGGATATACAGTCGTGAGCCACTGCGCCTGGCCTAATTTTTTTTCTTTTACAGGGTCTTGCCCTCTCCCTCAGGCGGGCGTGATCATGGCTCACTGCTGCCTCCACCTCCTAGGCTTAAGCGATCCTCCTGCATCAGCCTCCCAAGTAAGTAGCTGGGCCCACAGGCAAGAGCCACGGCGCCCAGCTTATTTATTTATTTATTTAGAGACAGAGTCTCGCTCTGTTGCCCAGGCTGAAGTGCAGTGGTGCCATCTTGGCTCACTGCAAGCTCCGCCTCCTGGGTTCACGCCATTCTTCTGCCTCAGCCTCCCGAGTAGTTGGGACTACAGGCGCCCGCCACCACGCCCGGCTGATTTTTTGTATTTTTAGTACAGACGGGGTTTCACCATGTTAGCTAGGATGGTCTCGATCTACTGACCTCGTGATCCGCCCACCTTGGCCTCCCAAAGTGCTGGGATTACAGGCGTGAGCCACCGCGCCCAAAGCTAATTTATTTTCTGCAGTCAGGGTCTCCCTATGTTGTCCAGGGTGGTCTTGAACTCTTGGGCTCAAGCCATCCTCCTGCCTCTGCCTCCCAAGTAGCTGGGATTACAGACGTGAGCCACCACACCCGGCCAACTATATAAGTTTTCTAGGGATTATGTCTGTGGCTGCTTGGGGGACAGCTGTGCATGGGGGCTACCATGACCCTTCTTCCCCTTGGCACGCCTGGTCTCAACTGGCCCTCGAAAGACCGCCGATAGCTATCTGAACCAATCAGCATTCAGGAAGGGGGCGGACCTAGTGAACCTCACAGCCAATTGGTAGATGGGAGGTGCTAAGACCAAGAAAGGGAGATTTCTGAAATTGAGGCTGGGAGGGGGGAGCTATAACCGGCGCTTCCCTGGCACGCGCCTCTAGGTTTCCGTCCTCTCAGAGCCACGAAGTCAAAGGGCATGGAAAGGGCACGCGCATGCGTGTGGGGGCGCCCGAGGCTCGGAACAGCGCCAGGTGGCTTCGAGAGCTGGGGTCACCGCGGAAAAGAAGCCATTGCGCCCCACAGCTACGTGAAGTGGGAAGGCCAGGGTTCCTTGGGGCGGGAGAGGTGCCCTTCCCCCACCCTGCTCCTACCAACCGTACCCCACTCCCTTCACTCTGCCCACCCTGCCCTACCGCGGCTGGCCACCATGCTTCCTCTCCTACCCTAGGCCCTTCCTTTGTGATCGCGCCCTGTCCCTGATCGCGCCTCTGTCTCCCTTTCTGTTCTCTCGAGGTTTTCTCAGGCTTTCCAGACTTCTCTTGCTGCTCTCCCTCTCCTGCTTCTCTTTCTCTACCATCTCTTTCCACTTTCTGCATTCTCCTGTACCTCGTCTACCCCTGGATTTCTCCGTCCAGAATCCCTTTCTGGTTCCCCAAATCCCTCCAATCTCATGACCCCTTCACCACCCTCCATCTTTTTTTTGTTGTTGTTATTGAGACAGAGCCTCCTTGTGTCCCCCAGGCTGGAGTGCAGTGGCGCGATCTCGGCCCACTGCAACATCCGCCTTCCGATTTCAAGCGATTGTCCTGCCCCAGCCTCCTGAGTAGGTGAGATTACAGGCATTCACCACCACGCCGGCTAATTTTTGTATTTTTAGTAGAGGCGAGGTTTCACATGTTGGCCAGGCTGATCTCGAACTTCTGACCTCAAATGATCCACCCATGTCGGCCTCCCAAAGTACTGGGACTACAGGCGTGAGCCACTGTGCCTGGCCCCCACCTTCCATCTTTTTTTTTCTTTTTTTTTTTTGAGATGTAGTCTCGCTCCGTCGCCCAGGCTGGAGTGTGCAGTGGCGCGATCTCGGCTCACTGCAAGCTCTGCCTCCTGGGTTCACGCCATTCTCCTGCCTCAGCCTCCCGAGTAGTTGGGACTACAGGCGCCCGCCACCGCGCCCGGCTAATTTTTGGTATTTTTAGTAGAGACGGGGTTTCACCGTGTTAGCCGGGATGGTCTCGATCTCCTGACCTGGTGATCTGCCCGCCTCGGCCCCCCAAGGTGCTGGGATTACAGGCTTGAGCCACCGCGCCCGGCTTACCCTCCATCTTTTAACTGTTTCCCATGTTCCTCTTCCTAATAGACTTTCTCTATTTCCTGGCTTATCTTCCCATTAGCTGTGACTCCTTCGACTTCATCTTACCCCTGTGATTCCTTATCTGACCAAACCTTTTCCAATCTCTCTCTGCTCACTTATTTTCTCTCATCTTCTCTCTCTCTTTTAAGAGACAAGGTCTCACTGTCTTGCCCAGGCTGGGGCACAGTGATGCAATCATAGCTCAGAGTAACCAACTCCTGGGCTCAAGTGATCCTCCCACCTCAGCTTCCCTAGCAGCTGGGACTACAGTTGTGGGCCACCGAATCCAGCTATTTTTTTTTTTTTTTTTTTGAGACGGAGTCTCGCTCTGTTGCCCAGGTTGGAGGGCAGTGGTGCAATCTCGGCTCACTGCGACCTCCGTCTCCTAGGTTCAAGCGATTCTCCTGCCTCAGCCTCCGGAATAGCTGGGATTACAGGCGCGCACCATCACATGCAGCTAATTTTTGTATTTTTAGTAGAGACAGGGTTTCAGCATGTTGGCCAGGCTGGTCTCGAACTCCTGGCCTCAAGTGATCTGCTCACCTTGGCCTCCCAAAGTGCTGGGATTACAGACACGAGCCACCGCACCTGGCATCGTCCAGCTAATTTTCATTTTTATTTTTTGTAGTGACGAGGGTCTCACTTTGCTGCTCAGGTTGGTCTTGAATTCCTAGCCTCAAGTGATACTCCCGCCTCAGCCTCCCAAAGTGCTAGGATTACAGATTTGAGCCACCATGCCTGGCCTCATCTGATCATTCTAAATGGTGTTCCCACCTCACCCCAAAACATCTCCCTATTCACTTGTTTTTTTGTTTTGTTTTGTTTTGTTTTTGAGATGGAGTCTCACTCTATTGCCCAGACTGAAGTGCGGTGGCACAATCTTGACTCACTGCAACCTCTGCCTTCTGGGTTCAAGCGATTCTCCTGCCTCAGCCTCCTGCCTCAGCCTCCTGAGTAGCTGGGATTACAGACGTGCACCACCACGCCCAGCTAATTTTTTTTTTTTTTTGAGATGGAGTCTTGCTCTGTCGCCCAGGCTGGAGTGCAATGGCATGATCTTAGCTCACTGCAACCTCCACCTCCTGGGTTCAAGTGATTCTCCTGCCTCAGCCTCCTAAGTAGCTGGTATTACAGGTGCATGCCACCACGTCTGGCTAATTTTTGTATTTTTAGTAGAGACAGGGTTTCACTGTGTTGGCCAGGCTAGTCTCAAACTCCTGACCTCAAGTGATCCGCCTGCCTTGGCCTCCCAAAGTACTAGAATTATAGATGTGAGCCACTGTGCCTGGCCAATTTTTGTATTTTCAGTAAAGACAGGGTTTTGCCATGTTGGCTAGGCTGGTCTTGAACTCCTGGCCTAAAGTGATCCGCCCGCCTTGGCCTACCCCAGTGTTGATATTACAGGCATAAGCCACCGTGCCCAGCCCTCCCTATTCATTTTGCTACTCCTCTTGACTTATCTGCATGCTGATGGGCACCCTATCTTTATATTCCAGGACACCATGGATACCCGGGGACCAGTCTCCCAGCCTTTTCAGCAGCCTGAGAAACCTGGTCGTGTCCGTCGTCGGAAGACTAGGCGGGAACGTAACAAGGCCCTGGTGGGCAGCCGCCGGCCATTAGCCCATCAGGATCCTCCTGTGACCATTCAGGATCCACCTGTGGTCCCTACTGCCTCCAAGCTCGTGGTCATAACCCAGGGCCGGCTGAGCCGGGAGCACCGGGGTCTCTTCAACCACGAGGTGAAATCCCTAGATGTTGCAAGGCTGCTTAGCAGTGGGACCCTGGTGCCAGGCAGCCACACACTCCCCGCCAAGCCCTCCCCAAGCCCAGGCAGGGCCCAGGAACCAGCCCCACAGTCCAGGGACAAAGAGAACCAGGTGCCTGGAGGTTCGGGCCCAGGCCCACCCAGTTCCCCAGAGTTGCCTCGTGTGGGGCAGCTGCTGGCAGAGCTGCAGTGTCAGCTGAGTTTGCCACAGGCCTTCCCCCGGAGGAACCTGATTCAGGATGCCAGGGATGCCATCGTGTGCACCTTGCAGGCCTGTCATGGTTGTGTGCCTGACCTTGCCCTGGTGCTTCGGGGCTGCCAGCCACCCTTGCCAGGTGAGCCTCCCTCCTGCCCCTGTACTCCCCTTTCCTTTGTCGGCTCTAGCTCAGCTGGCCTCTATGCTTCTTTCCTCTGTGCCAGGGGCCAAGCCTGGGGTCTCTGAGCGAAAGATGACACCTTTCTGGATTAATAGCCCTGATCAAGTCCCAGAGGACGGGAGGCAAAGGAAGCAACAAGGGACAAAGGAGTTCACCTTCCCCATGCCCTACACCTCCAGCATGCCCACTGTGCACAGGGGGAGTCTGGCACCGCCAAGAGGTCCCTGGCCACCACACTTTTCCTCACTATCTTCGCCATCTGGAAGAGCCTGGGGTCCCCCAACAGCGTTTGACTTGTTAAAAAGCATCTGGCTGGTAGCCACGCCACCCCCTCCTCGGCCCTGGGGGGTTGGCCTCCCTCAGCCCCTGCCTCAGCCTTCATCAACCCTGTTACCCCGAACCTCTGTCCTGGACTGCAGCCCCAGCTCCCCTTCCCCACTGCCCAGCCTCTCCTGGGTAGTGGCCCAGAGCAGTCCGGAAGCCTGGTCTTTTCCACCCATGAGACTGTACTGAGGAGGGGCTGAGGCTAGGGCTGAGGCTAGGGCTGGGGACAGATATCTTGTACTCCCAGTGACCTCAATAAAGTACTTTTCATGGTCCTCTTGATTTTCAGTGAGTTGCTGACTCAAAAGAGCAGCTTTTCTTAGCTCTGAGTTCTAGGTCCAAGATGGAGGGGAAGGTACTGTCGCTTGTTACCTTCATAGGGCCTGAGGAGCCAGCATGGTGGGGAAAACTGGGACTTCAATTAGTCCAACACATATGCCCACTGTGGCTAACTGTATAGCTGACCCTGAGCTCTGGTAATGCTGGGGACCCAGACTGAGTGAGACAAAGGCCTTGTCCTCATGAGGCTCCCAGTTTGGTGGTGGGCACACACAACCCCAGCTCCAATGGTTGTGTCTAGGAGAGCAAGAGAGGTGCAGTGGCTGGGGCAGTCCAAAGAGGGAGTGATGGCTGCCCTAGTGAGAGGGAATTCTTCATAGAAGAGCTTTGTCTTTCTTTCTTTTTCTTTCTTTCTTTTCTTTCTTTCTTTCTCTTGCTTTCTTTCTTTCTCTCTCTCTTTTTTCTTTCCTTCTCTCTCTCTCTTTCTTTCCTTCTCTCTCTCTCTCTCTTTCTTTCTTTCCATTCTTTCTTTCTTTCTTTGGAGACAGAGTCTCGTTTTCTTGCCCAGGCTAGAGTGCAATGGCACAATCTTGGCTCACTGCAACCTCCGCCACCCAGGTTCAAGCAATTCTCCTGCCTCAGCCTCCCAAGGAGCTGAGATTACAGGTATGCGCCACCATACGTGGCTAATTTTTGTATTTTAAGCAGAGATGGGTTTTCGCCATGTTGGCCAGGCTGGTCTCGGACTCCTGGTCTCAAGTGATCCTCCTGCCTTGGCCTCCCAAAGAGCTGCAATTACAGGCATGAGCCACCGTGCCCTGCCAACCCTGTATTTTTCAAGGTTGGTGGAAACTTGGTACTTGAGGAAAAGAACATTTCAGGCAAGGGGAACAGCATATGCAAGTCCTGGAGGAGGGTACATAGCAGGTACAGGGCCATTTTCACTCAGCAAATCCCTAGGCCACGCCAGGACCTAGAGTAAGCCACATCTGGGCCTGACCTTGAGCACCTCCTAGTCTGTGAACACAGGGAACAGTGTATGTGCAGGCTCAGGGCAGGAGTGACAGATCAGGGCTGAATCTGGCCCACAGGCTTTTTTTAATTTCACCCACGATATGTTTTAAATGTTGGAATAAATTGCCTACTGTTACAAACCAGGCAGTTTGCTTTTTTTTTTTTTTTAATTGCATTTCTGGCTTCTTTCAGAAAGAAAGAAAGAAAAAAGGATCTGGCAGCAGAATTACAATCCTTCCTGGCAACAACTGGCCAAGTAGCAGAGGCCTCCTCTTTGTGGGACCCACGCTCTCCATTAAAAATATTTCACTTATATTTCCAGCTTGGCCCCTTGGCTTAGAAAATTTGTAAAAAATGGTATTTTGAGCAGCCCCCAGTTTTCTGCAGTGGAGAAGGATGAAGCTAGAAATGTTTGTTGGAGTCTGATCAGGAAAATCAAGGTGAAGGGCATGGCCTCTACTCTGAAAAGCCTTTCTAGGGCTTGCTGTTGTCCACTGGGAAACCACAGGGTTGATACCCACATAGAGGGGACTGGGCTAGGAGATCACAAGGCTGAATGACTTGGCCCAGGTCTTATGGTGGACAAGTGACAAAGTAGGGGCCAGGCTGGGATTTGAATGAACCCAAGCAAGTTATTTCAACTTGGATCTGAAACATGCTTTTGGCTATCTCACACTACCACCTCTGTCTCTCACAGCAACCCAGTTTCACAGCGTGGTAAGCAGTGACAGGTCATGGTCAGGCAGAGGGGTACGGTGGTTATACTAAAGCCTCCACCACCACCATGTGGTGTAACAAGTGGCTTGCCCTCTCTGTGCCTCCGTGGGCACTTCGCAGGGTGCATCAGATCTAGAACGCTGGCAACTCCGGAATGGACACAGCTGGGGATGGCTGCAATAGAGGTGGTGATGGGCAATCAAAGACTTGTTGGCCAGGCACGGTAGCTCACACCTGTAATCCTAGCACTCTGGGAGGCCGAGGTGAGCAGATCACTTTAGATTAGGAGTTCGAAACCAGCCTGGCCAACATGGTGAAACCCTGTCTCTATTAAAAGTACAAAAAAATCAGCCGGGCGTGGTGGTGGGCGCCTGTAATCCCGGCTACTCAGGAGGCTGAGGCAGGAGAATTGCTTGAACCTGGGAGGTGGAGGTTGCAGTGAGCTGAGGTCGCGCCACTGCACTCCAGCCTGGGTGATAGAGCGAGACTGTCTCAAAAAAAAAAAATTAGTTTGGGGACTACATTAAGGGGAGGCCAGGACAGAGCATGGGTCTGGGGATCCGGAGAAGGCAGTCTGGAGGAGGCATGGCTTTGGAAGACTGAGTTCAGTTTAGGACACAGGAAACCATAGGTATCTACGGGACTCCAGGAGGGGAGAGCTGGGGCGGGGTGGCAGAGGATGAACGTCCCCCTCCCACGCGGAGAAGACAGGAGTCAGGTTGGGCCCTCTTGGAGGAGGGGGCGGGGAGCGCAGCGCCCGGCGGCCCCTTTAATCGGGGGCGCGCGCTGGCCAGCCCGCGCGCTCTCGCCTCCGTCGCCGGGCCGGAGCGGGAGCCGGAGCGGAGCCGGGGCCGGAGCGGGCGGAATGGAGCCCCCGCGCGCGCCCGCGCTGCGCCGCCTGCTGCCGTCGCTGCTACTCCTGCTGCTGTCACTGCCCCCCCGCGCCCGGGCCAAGTACGTGAGGGGCAACCTCAGCTCCAAGGAGGTGAGCATGCGGAGCCCTCCTCTGCCGCCGCCGGCCCCAGGGGGACGCAAGGGAGGCGAGGGGAGCGGATACCGCCCCGCCCCCTGCCACCCCTCCTGGAGGACTCCGGGAGCCTTGGGGGAATGGAGCCGAGGGCGATGGGGGACTGGGCCAGAGTCGAGGCTAAAGGGAGCTGTAGGGTCGCGGCCAGACCTGGGGGTTGTAGGAGGGACGTTGAGGTCAGAGCTGAGCGGGGAGGGGGAGCGGGTTGGGAGAGTCAGAGTTTGGGAAGGGGGGTGGTGCAGAGGTGGTGCTGAAGGGACAGCACTTTTCACTCAGCAGACAGCCCCGAGCTCACCGCCACACTCCCGCTCAGGACCGGGAGGGGGCCGTTTGGAAGATTCCCTCGCGCGGGATGGTCTTTGGGAGCACGGGGTGGGGTGCAGGGGAGTGTGGATATTGGGGGAACGGGGTTAGATATTGGCCAGGACACGAGGTGGCCAGGATGAGCATCTGGCCCCTAAGGTCTTTCTGGGGGATCCCGGGAAATGCAGGGAGGAGTGTTTGAATGGAGGGGAGGAAACTTGGGGGGCAATGGAGGGAGAAAATAAGGGCGGCAGGAATCCTGGACCCACAGTGATGGGATCAGGAAAGGAGTTTGGAGATGACCTGGTCTCCTTCTAGTACTTAGGAAGCCAGGTCCCTGGGGGGTAGGGAAGAAAATTTGGGGGTCTATGGAGTAAAGAGTTCTTGAAGGACTCAGCAGAGGGTCGGACTGGGCCCCTTTTTCAGGATTGGGTGTTCCTGACAAGATTTTGTTTCCTCTCGGATTACGGCCGACTGGACTTCCGTTTCCGCTACCCTGAGGTAAGTCTCCCCCAACACTCGCCATGCTGAGGCTGGGTACTTCCCTTGGCCTCCAAAGGCACAGGCTGCCCCAGCTCCCGGCCCCCAACATCTCTGGTCTGCAGGCCAAGTGCTGTCAGAACATCCTCCTATATTTTGACGACCCATCCCAGTGGCCAGCCGTGTACAAGGCAGGGGACAAGGTGAGGGCTGTGAAGAGGGCATAGGGGGAGACGGGAGAAGGTCGTTGCTGGCCGGGGGAGTGACCCTGTCCCTGCCTTCCCCAGGACTGCCTGGCCAAGGAGTCAGTGATCCGGCCGGAGAACAACCAGGTCATCAACCTCACCACCCAGTATGCCTGGTCCGGCTGTCAGGTGCAGGCTCAGCCTGGGGGAGTGGGCAGGTGCTGAAGGATGAGGCCTTCGGGGCATCAAGGACAGGCTTCAGCCTTCTTGTTTGTCCCCAGGTGGTATCAGAGGAGGGAACCCGCTACCTGAGCTGCTCCAGTGGCCGCAGCTTCCGCTCAGTGCGTGAAAGGTGGTGGTATATTGCGCTCAGCAAGTGTGGGGTAAGGGGCTGGGGTGGCCACCTGGACCACCTTCTCTTTGCCTTCCTGCCAACCCCCAACTTGCCCAGGGCCCCCCTTAGGCCTCCCTACTCCCCACAGGGTGATGGATTGCAGCTGGAGTATGAGATGGTCCTCACCAATGGCAAGTCCTTCTGGACACGACACTTCTCCGCTGATGAGTTTGGTGAGCACGTGGGGACCCAGAAACCAGGCTCTCTGTGGGACACCAGAGCTGGGTGCCCTCTGAGGGGACATCCACCTGAATGAACCTTACTACTCCTACCAAATCGGCAGGGATCCTGGAGACAGATGTGACCTTCCTCCTCATCTTCATCCTCATCTTCTTCCTCTCTTGTTACTTTGGATGTGAGTCTGGCACATGGGGTGTGGGGGAGGAGAGAGGAGGGAGCAGGGTTGGGGGAGGTGAGCTGCTCTCCCTTTCCGCCTGTGGACAGCCTTTCCCTACCTTGCTTCCTAGATTTGCTGAAAGGTCGTCAGTTGCTGCACACAACTTATAAAATGTTCATGGCCGCAGCAGGAGTAGAGGGTGAGGTTCCGTGTCCCAACTTTTGTGTTCTGAAAGAGAAGGCACTTGGGGCCAGACACCTGGGCCTAAGAGGAATGCTTGGGGGCCTGGACTCCTGGGTCCTGGGGGAGGAGGGGCTGGGGGCCTGGTCTCCTGGGTCCAAGGGAGAAGGGGCTGGGGGCCTGGACTCCTGGGTCTGAGTGAGGAGGGGGTGGAGGCCTGAGCCCCTGGGTCTGAAGGGAGGAGGGGGTGGGGGCCTGGACCCCTGGGTCTGAGGTGGGGGAGGGCCTGGACCCCTGGGTCTGAGTGGGGAGGGGGTGGGGACCTGGACCCCTGGGTCCTTGGGGAGCAGGGTTGGGGGCTGGACTCCAGATTCTCCTAGCAGGTGAGTCGGGGTAGAAGGTCTGGAGTCCTGAGGGAGGAGGTGGGGTTCAGACCGCCTGGATGGTAATGCTAGAGGACAGTGATGCCCCAGAGCTGCTTTCTATCCTTTCTTCTCTGCCCATCCTCCCCCCAGTCCTGAGCCTCCTGTTTTTCTGCATCTACTGGGGTCAATATGCCACCGATGGCATTGGCAACGAGAGTGTGAAGATCTTGGGTGAGAATGAAGCTGGGTGGGGAGAGGGTGGAGCCCAGGGCTCAGGTTGGGCATCGGGTCTGAGCCTGGCTCTGAGCCGCCCCCTCTTCCCTTCTCCCAGCCAAGCTGCTCTTCTCCTCCAGCTTCCTCATCTTCCTGCTGATGCTCATCCTCCTGGGGAAGGGATTCACGGTGACACGGTGCCCGGGCAGGGCATGCTCGTGGGGCGGCTGGTGGGGGAGCAGGGCAGGGGCAGGGTTGGGGGGCTTGGTGCATCCTCCTCCCTGACGGCCCCCACCCTGCTGTCTCCCCTCATGGCCTGCCGCCAGGGGCCGCATCAGCCACGCGGGCTCCGTGAAGTTGTCTGTCTACATGACCCTGTACACGCTCACCCATGTGGTGCTGCTCATCTACGAGGCGGAAGTGAGTCCCACTGGCCCCTGGCCGGGCCCCGCCTTCCCCTGCTTTTGGCACTGCCTCCCCCTTGACCTGCCTGCTCACCCTTGCCCACATCGTGCTCCTGCTGGCTCGCTCTCTCTCCCACTCTTCGATTTTCTGCTTTCCCATCTGTCTAAGTGATTCCTCCTCTCTTCACCATCCCGCAGCAGCTTTCTTCTCCGTCTCTCACTCTCTGTCACATTTGTGCTCAATATCGTGACTAAGAGTTCAGGGGTCACACAGACCTGGATTCCACACCAGCTTTCCCACTTCCTAGCTGCCTGACCTTGGGTGATGACCCCCGTCTCTGGGCCCATTTTCTTCTTGGAAAATTGGGAGGATCTTACCTACCCCATGGATCCCCTCTAAGGCTTTCTATCGTCTGTATGGCTTTGGCCAAAGGGCTTCCCTCTTAGCCTTAGTTTCCTCTTCTGTGAAATGGAGCAGTAGTAAGACCTACCTCGCTGAGTAGATGCTGATGGAAAAACACATGGGAGGTGTTTAGCCCTGTGTTGAGCACACAGTAACTGATTTATTCTCTTCCTATCTTTTTCACCCTCTCTCTCTACCTCAATATGCTTCCGTCTGCATGCCTGGCTCTCCTGTTGCTTGTATTCTGACCGAGTACCTGTGTTCCCAAGTGCCCAGGGGTGGGGTCCGGGGACCCTAATAGAGGGGAGGAGGCCAGGCTGTGATGGACCCTCTCCTGCGGGTCTAGTTCTTTGACCCAGGCCAGGTACTGTACACGTATGAGTCGCCGGCCGGCTACGGGCTCATTGGACTGCAGGTGGCGGCCTACGTGTGGTTCTGCTATGCTGTGCTTGTCTCACTGCGACACTTTCCCGAGAAGCAGCCTTTTTATGTGCCCTTCTTTGCTGCCTATACCCTCTGGTGAGAATTGGTGGGCCCCAGCCTGTCCCTGCCTCCCTCTCGAGGCTCCCCAGAAGTGGTTGCCCCCCATCTCAGACCCTCCATAGTGAGGAAGATGGGCTTTTCACTCAGGCAGCTGTCACCCAAAATCTGCGACTTACTCACTTTGTGAAAAATTACTTTCACAAGAAGTGCATCACATTTACCCATAAAACAACAGGATCTCGCTGGGCGCGGTGGCTCACGCCTGTAATCCCAGCACTTTGGGAGGCCGAGGTGGGCGGATCACAAGGTCAGGAGATGGAGACCATCCTGGCTAACACAGTGAAACCCCGTCTCTACTAAAAATACAAAAAAATTAGCCAGCCATGGCAGCGTGCGCCTGTAGTCCCAGCTGCTGGGGAAGCCGAGGCAGGAGAATGGCGTGAACCCAGGAGGCGGAGCTTGCAGTGAGCCGAGATCGCGCCACTGCACTCCAGCCTGGGCGACAGAGCGAGAGTCTGTCTCAAAAAAAAAAAAAAAAAAAAAAAACAAAGAAAACAAAAAAATGATCTCCTCAGGCTGGGCATGGTGGTTCATGCCTGTAATCCCAGCACTTTGGGAGGCCGAGGCAGGTGGATCACCTGAGATCAGGAGTTTGAGACCAACATGATCAACATGGTGAAACCCCATCTGTACCAAAAAATAAAAAAATTAGCCGGGCATGCTGGTGGGCACCTGTAATCCCAGCTACTCAGGAGGCTGAGGCAGGAGAATTGCTTGAACCTGGGAGGCAGAGGTTGCAGTGAGCCGAGATCACGTCATTGCATTCCAGCCTGGGCAACACAGCACGACTCCATCTTCAAAAAAAAAAGGATCTACTCAAAGGGATATCTTGAGCAAGCATAGGCCACTATATGAGGGCCGAGTGTCTGGCACATAGTAAATGTTCGGTAAAAACTATTGTAGGCTGGGTGCGGTGGGTGGCTTATGCCTGTACTCCCAGAACTTTGGGAGGCCAAGATGGGTGGATCATTTGAGGTCAGGAGTTCAAGACCAGCCTGGCCAACATGGTAAAACCCCATCTTTACTAAAAATACAAAAAAATTAGCCAGGCATGGTGGTGCACGCCTGTACTGCCAGTTACTCAGGAAGCTGAAGCAGGAGAATCGCTTGAACCTGGGAGACCAAGGTTGCAGTGAGTTGAGATCGTGCCCCTGTACTCTAGCCTGGGCAACAGAGTGAGACTCCATCTCAAAAACAAACAAAAAACAACAACAACAAACAAAACAAAAAAACACCCAAAACTATTGTAATTATTATTGTTCACCATAACATAGCAAAAAGGTTGGCAGATTCTGAGCCAGACTATCCGGGTTCAGATCCCAGCTCTAAAGCTTATAGATGATGTGACCTCAGAGAAGCCCATTAACTTCTCTCTGCCTCAGTTTCCTCACCTTTTAATGGGGATGGAAATTTTTTTTTTTTTTTTTTTTGAGACGAAGTCTCGCTCTGTCGCCCAGGCTGGAGTGCAGTGGCGCAGTCTCGGCTCACTGCAAGCTCCGCCTCCCGGGTTCACGCCATTCTCCTGCCTCAGCCTCTCCAAGTAGCTGGGACTACAGGCGCCCGCCACCACGCCCGGCTAATTTTTTGTATTTTTAGTAGAGACGGGGTTTCACCGTGGTCTCGATCTCCTGACCTCGTGATCCGCCCGCCTCGGCCTCCCAAAGTGCTGGGATTACAAGCGTGAGCCACCGCGCCCGGCCGGGGATGGAAATTTTATCTGCCTCATAGAGTCACTGTGAGAGTTAAATGAGTTTATATACGTCAAATGCTAAGAAACAGGCCTGGCATGCAATAAGTCCTTACTTCTTATTATCATTTGTTCATTCATTCGTCAAATATCTATTTTTTTTTGAGATGGAGTCTTGCTCTGTCGCCCAGGCTGGAGTGCAGTGGCACGATCTCAGCTCACTGCAACCTCCGCCTCCTGAGTTCAAGCGATTCTTCTGCCTCAGCCTCCCAAGTAGCTGGGACTACAGGCGCATGCCTCCACGCCCAGCTAATTTATGTATTTTTAGTAGAGATGTGGTTTCCGCCATATTGGCCAGGCTGGTCTGGAACTCCTGACCTCAGGTGATCCGCCTGTCTTGGCCTCCCAAAGTGCTGGGATTACAGGCATGAGCCACTGTGCCCAGCCTGATTTCTTTTTTTTTTTTTTTTTTGAGATGGAGTTTCGCTCTTGTTGCCCAGGCTGGAGTGCAGTGGTATAATCTCCGCTCACTGCGGCCTCCGCCTCCCGGGTTCAAGTGATTCCCCTGCTTCAGCCTCCCAAATAGCTGGGATTACAGGTGCATGCCACCACACCCAGCTAATTTTGTATTTTTAGTAGAGACGGGGTTTCACCATGTTGGTCAGGCTGGTCTCGAACTCCCAACCTCAGGTGATCTGCCTGCCTTGGCCTCCCAAAGTGCTGGGATTATAGGCGTGAGCCACCATGCCCGGCCTATCTATTGATTTCTTATCAGATGCCAGGATTTGGGGTGGTGTGGAACTGAGTTAAATTGAACCTTGTTCTTGCCCCTCAGAATTTCCCAGTCCAGTCCTGCCCCATTTCAGTCTCTGGCTTCTGAAGGTCACACTGGCTTCCCTCCAGTTTGGGACCTGCTTGGGGTCTGTGTGTGTACATGGCAGGGGAGGTGGGGCTATAGGGTGGGGTGGAGGACAGGAGCAGTGTCTCTACTGACCCAATACTTCCCCTTCAGGTTCTTTGCGGTTCCTGTCATGGCCCTGATTGCCAATTTCGGCATCCCCAAGTGGGCCCGGGAGAAGATTGTCAATGGCATCCAGCTGGGGATCCACTTGTACGCCCATGGCGTGTTCCTGGTGAGGATGGGCATATGTCGGGGGTGGAGGGGAGGACCTGAGGGCAGAAGATGTGTGAGGCTCCTACACCTGATCTGCTGGACCTCCTGTTCTGAGGTCTTGATCCATTTTCCTTTTAGTCAGTCTCCCTTTATTGAGAGCCTGCTTGGTTCCTGCAGGTTCCTCTACTGTGCTCCTAAGAGTCCATTTTCTTCTGTTTTTTTTTTTTTTTTTTTTTTTGAGACAGAGTCTCACTCTGTCTCCCAGGCTGGAGTGCAATGGCTTGATCTCGGCTCCCTGCAACCTCCGCCTCTCAGGTTCAAATGATTCTTCTGCCTCAGCCTCCCAAGTAGCTGGGATTACAGGTGCCCACCACCACATGCAGCTAATTTTTTGTATTTTTAGTAGAGATGGGGTTTCACCATGTTGGTCAGGTTGGTGTCGAACTCCTGACCTCAGGTGATCCACCCGTCTCAGCCTCCGAAAGTGCTGGGATTACAGGCATGAGCCACCTTGCCGGGCCCATGTCCATTTTCTTCCGTTCCTTTCTCCCACTTTGTGTCCTGGCCTCTTTCCTCAACCCCCGTCCTCTCTTTTTGCCCTCCCTTCCCATTTGCATTCCTGACCCTGTGTCCCCAGATTCTTCCATTTCTCTTCTGTATCTCCACTGCCTTCCCCACCCTCCTTGATCTCTCCACTCTCCCTCTGCCCCTGCCCACATTCTGCCATCACAGGCCACTGTTCAGGAAGAAGCAGCTGGGGTGGCACAGGGTGAAGCTTTTGGGCTCCTAGGTCGGCATCAGGAGGGTACAGCACCACATCTTTTTTTTTTTTTTTTTTTTTGAGACGGAGTCTCGCTCTGTCACTAGGCTGGAGTGCAGTGGCGTGATCTTGGCTCACTGCAACCTCTACCTCCCAGGTTCCTCTCCTGCCTCAGCCTCCGGAGTAGCTGGGACTACAGGAGCACGCCACCATGCCTGGCTAAGTTTTTTTTTTGGTTTTTTTTTTTTTTTTTTTTTGAGACGGAGTCTTGCTCTGTTGCCCAGGGTGGAGTGCAGTGGCACGATCTTGGCTCACTGCAACCTCCGCCTCCCGGGTTCATGCCATTCTCCTGCCTCAGCCTCCCTAGTAGCTGGGACTACAGGCGCCCGCCACCACGCCTAGCAAACTTTTTGTATTTTTAGTAGAGACGGGGTTTCACCGTGTTAGCCAGGATGGTCTCGATCTCCTGACCTCGTGATCCGCCCGCCTCAGCCTCCAAAAGTGTTGGGATTACAGGCATGAGCCACCGCGCCTGGCCCTGACCACGTCTATTCTTTGCCCTGGTTCACATCCTATCTGACATTCTTGGCGACAGTTCTAATATTCATTAATGTATTCATCGATTGTTCACTGGGCACCTGTCTTGAACCAGTCTGTTTCATTCTAGGAACATCCATATGCATTTATTCCTGCCCTCTTGTTTAATTGGCAGAGCAGCTCCAGGAGAGGGTGGATAATTGACATTGTTCCCATTACATAGAGCGGGGAAGCTAAGGCCCAGAGAGGAGAAGTGACGTGCTAGGGCTCCGTGGCCTTTGGCGGCAGGCAAATACTTTGAACCCTATCCTTCTCCAGCAGACCATAAGGTCTGAAATGAAGGGGAACCAGAAAGGGAAACAGGCATGACCCAGTGTCCCAGCTTCTGACTGGGACAGGTGGGGCTATAGGGTGGGGTGGAGGACAGGAGCAGTGTCTCTACTGACCCAATAGAGATAATAGAATATTTTCTTTGAAACGGATCTCCTCTGTCACCCAGGCTGGATCATGGCCACGGGTCACTGCAACTCCCTCCGGTTCACCCATTCTCTGCCTCACCTCGATACTGGACTACAGGCAATTTTTTGTATTTTTAGTAGAGACGGGGTTTCACCATGGTCTCGATCTCCTGACCTCGGGATCCACCCGCCTCGGCCTCCCAAAGTGCTGGGATTACAAGCGTGAGCCACCGCGCCCGGCCTAGAATATTTTCATAATACAGAAAGTTCAACTGGACAGCAACTAATAGACTCTAAAATGTCTCGGTGAGGCAGGAACCAGACTCTTCTGTTCCCTACTGAGGGAACCTTGTGTAGGGAGTGGGCCTAGCCACCGAGGGAGGGGACAGGTCCCCATCCTTTGCCGCAGAGCCTGACTTAGGTACAGACTCGCTCACCTTCGCAGGCCAGTCCATCCTGAAGCTCTGCAGGAAGTCAGAAAGGGACAGAAAGAGGAGAAATGCTGAGAACCCATCATGTGCGGGGCTCTGCACCAGTGGTTTTCATTTCCACCCTCTCATCTTTCCAAGTAGGCGCTACAATCCCTTTTCCCCACAGCGAGGCTCAGGGAGTTTAATCAACATGCCCCAGATCCCATACTCAGTGAGCTACAGATCCCAGAGGTGGGATGCAGGTTCAGAATGGCAAGCGCAGCGCCCTTCCTGCTGTATCTCAGCCAGCTTCCTTCCTAAGGATGCTCGCGTTAGCTCAGCACAGCTCCACCTGGGTATCCCAATGCTCATTGCTTTCAGCTCCTTGTTCATTTTTTTCAGTACAACCTTAGAGGAGCTGTGTTAGGCTTCCGTAAATATGGCGATGGAGTCACACTCAGTCCCTGCCTTCACAGCCTATCAGACTAACTGGTACCAGACATCCCTACATTCCCCCAATATTTATTTATTTATTTATTTAAATTTTTTTTTTTCGAGACGGAATCTTGCTCTGTCGCCCAGGCTGGAGTGCAGTGGCATGATCTCGGCTGACTGCAACCTCTGCCTCCTGGGTTCAAGCAATTCTCCTGCTTTAGCCTCCCAAGTAGCTGGGATTACAGGCGCACCACCACACCTGGCTAATTTTTGTATTTTTAGTAGAGACGGAGTTTCACCATGTTGGCCATGCTGGTCTCAAACTCCTGACCTCAGGTGATCCGCCCGCCTCGGCCTCCCCAAGTGCTGGGATTACAGGCGTGAGCCATGGCGCCCGACCCACCAATATTTATTGAAGGCTTATATGCGCCAGGCATGGTTCTAGAAGGTACTAGGGACGCAGTAGGGAACAGAAGAGTCTGGTTCCTGCCTCACCGAGACATTTTAGAGTCTATTAGTTGCCGTCCAATTGAACTTTCTGTATTTATGAAAATATTCTATTATCTGCACTTTCCAATATGGGAGCTACTAACCACATGTGGCTGTTGAGCACTTGAATGTGGGTAGTGCATAGTGAGTGTGTAGTGAGGAGTGTGACTGACCAAAATTTAAATTTTATTTTGATTAAATTTAAGCTACATGCAGCCAGTGGCTATCATACAGTGCAGGACGCTGACCCTAACCAATCAGTGACAGCTCAGTGATCAGGGCTCTGATGGAGGAAGCACAGGCTGAGTTGTGTTGAAGGGAAAAGGTGAGGGTCCGGGGCATTTTGAGAGCCCAGAGGGGGCGCCTAATCCAGTGTGAATGGCTTCAGGGAAGTGTGGGGGATGTCAAGTGAAAGGGAATCCTTCGGACCCCGAGTTTATGGGGACAGCCTTCGGCCTGACAGTGCCTCTCACACCTGCTCCTGGCCCTGGCCTCAGATCATGACCCGCCCATCAGCGGCCAACAAGAACTTCCCGTACCACGTGCGCACGTCTCAGATCGCATCAGCCGGAGTCCCTGGACCCGGAGGGAGCCAATCCGCTGACAAGGCCTTCCCGCAGCACGTCTATGGGAACGTGACGTTTATCAGCGACTCGGTGCCCAACTTCACGGAGCTCTTCTCCATCCCCCCGCCCGCCACCTCCGTAAGCCCCGCGGCCCTAGCGCCCGAGGAGCTGCTGGCGCCGCCCCTGGAGTACCTGACCCCGCTCCCGGCCCCGCCGCCGCCCCCAGCGCCCGGGCGCCTGAGCCCTCCCCCTGCTTTTCGCACTCCCCGCGTCCCAACGCCGCGCCGCGACCGTCCCCTGGCGCCCGCGCCCACCCTGCCTGACTGGGTCCTGGCGCTGTTGCGCACACCCCCGCAGACTCCCTGCGCCTTGCCCCCACCGCCCGCCTTCCGCGGCTCTCCCCCAGCTCCCCGGCCGCCGCCGGAGTTCGCCCCGCGCGCCCCAACGCCGCCCTTCGAGTACCTGGCCCCGCTGCCCAGGCGCCCCGCCACCCAGTCCTTCCCTGACTGACACGTGCGTCCACACCTGGGGTGGAAGGGTTCTCCGGGGGAGGGGGACGGGCCTTCGGGGCCGCATCTGCCCCCCGAGGGTCCTGGACGGCCTCTGACCCTGACCCCCCTCCCAGGCCGGGAAGCAGGTGGAGGAGACAGCGGTGGCGGCGGCGGTGGCCCCGAGGGGCCGCGTGGTGACCATGGCCGAGCCGGGCGCAGCCTCCCCCCCACTTCCCGCTCGGTTCCCCAAGGCGGCCGATCCGGGCTGGGACGGCCCGACGCCGCCCTACCAGCCGCTCGCGCCCCAGACGGGGGCGCCGCACACCGGCTTCACCGAATACTTCAGCATGCACACGGCCGGGGGCACCGCACCCCCGGTCTGAGCACCCCTGCCCGCCCCTGCCCCCTGGGCCATGACCGGGCCCCGGCCGGGCTCCAGACCCCTGCTTTATTCCGGCCCGAGAGCTCGGCCATCCCGGGCCTTCCCGACCCTTCCCACCCCGCGCGCCCAGGTTGGGTACGCTGCGTCCCGCCCCCCTCCCCTCTGTGCCAAACGGTCCCGCGGGAGCCGCTCTCCCCGTCCCCTCCCTCAGCCCCTGCCCCGAGCGGCGCCGGATTCTGGGCTCCCGCTGTTCCGTGACCTCCGGCCCCCGGGCCCCCTTCGAGACCTCTGACCCCGCTGGACTCCGGAACACCCGTGGTGACCGCCGGGACCCTGCCTGTGACTCTCCAGGACTCTGCGACCCCGGGATGGATATTGCGATGCTGGTCTCGACCCTGAAACCCTCCCTCGGATCTGTGACCTCGGACCCGTGCTCCGTCTGCCCCATCTCCATTCCGGGGGCCTTCCCTCGGGTCCCTGGCAGAAAGACATTTTCCCCCTTCTTGCCAAAATAAAAAAGGATTCGTTTTTATCTATAACATGGCTTCTTTTGCATCTTGACGGTGTTCAGCGGCGGGGCTGAGCCAGAACTATGTCAGGCTTGGCACCTCACTGTGTCCATCTGTGAAATGGGAATTTTGAACCGGAGGCAGGGGCCTGTATAACCTGATCTTTATGTTGCCCCAGAATGTGGGAACATTGAAGATGTTCAAACATCTAGCAGTGTCTTGCACCGCTCCTTTATTTTTGCCTTTCTTTCCTCACTCAGAGGTAGAGGCGCCCTCCAGTGGCCCATGCTTTGCTGAACCACAGGCACCCAGAGTTTGGGTTGCGATCTTAGCACTGCGCATATGTAATTTTCTCTCCTTCCAGGAGGACGCTGCTGCGCATGCGGTTGGGAACAAATGGGCGGGGAATTTCCCCGGAAGTGTCCCTTTATGGAGGGTTGGGGGTTGGGCGCTCCGCAGTCCTCCCAGGGCCGCTCTGACCGGCCGCTCTGCAACTTCTCGCCTCCTCTCAGCCGTCTCTCCCACAGCGGCTGCTCGGCTCCCGCCCCCTCGCCCTCCCACAGCGGGTCTTCCCGCGGCCGCTCTGGCCGAAGCGTCCCCTCGTCTCTCTGATCTGGCCCATCCGGCTTCGGAGGGAGGCGAGGGTGGGTGAGCAAAGGGATTGGGTCTATGGGGTCCAGGCCCGAGCCCCTGAAGACAGGCTCCGCCCCCGGCACCCGCTCGCGCCCCGCCCCCGGCTGGAGGAGTCTCTCCTGGACCATCCGAGCCTGGCCTGTCCCTGCCCGCAGCCTCTATGGAGGCTTCTGCCGGGCCTTAGAGCCCTTCGCCCCCTGGGGACCCAGCCGTCTATAAGGTCCGTTTGGCCTGCAGCAGCCTGAGTCTGTAATGCTGGACACTGTTTATGGGATCGGCCCCCTATGGAGGCCCGTGTCTATAGGGGACCCCTACGGTCCCTAGGGATCGGCCCCGTCCATAATGACTCCATATACAGGGCCTTCCATCGCTCTGTAGGGCCCAGCCCTCGGCTTCCACAGCCTGTCAGCAGTGGCCGTTCCCTTCGCCCGGACTGCGTCTCCGGGACCTCTTCGGTCTACAAGGCCATGTTATGCCTATAGAGGTCGCATTTGCGGGGCCTCACCCCAGGTAGAGGGTCCTCTCCAGGTTTTTACGGCCTGTCCCCGCGCTAAGGGTCAGTGCAGGAGGCGGCGATGGCCCTGGGCAAGGTTCTGGCCACGGCACTGGCTTTGGCCTTGGCCGTGCTGGGGTCGCTGTCCCCTGGGGCCCGGGCGGGGGACTGCAAGGGGCAGCGGCAGGTGCTGCGGGAGGCGCCAGGCTTCGTGACGGATGGTGCGGGCAACTACAGCGTCAATGGCAACTGCGAGTGGCTCGTCGAGGGTGAGTGGGGCCGCGTGGGTCACTCACTAATTCGCTGCTAGTTCATTCATGTGTGCATTCATCCACTCACCACATTCCCAGAGCTCGGTTCTGGTCCAGGTCTTTTGCTCTAAAATGCCTGACACCCAGGGTTGCAGCCAACCTGGGCCCTGCCCTGGAAGTCCTCCAAGTCTGGTGGGGGAGATGCACCTACACCCAGATTTACAATTTACAGGAGCATCAGTGCCGGGTCTTCTGGGTAACTGTTAAGAACTCAGGGTCTGGGTCCAATCATCTGGCTTTGAATTTCGTTCTACTACTACTTTTTTTTTTTTTTTTTTTTTTTTTTGAGATGGGGGCCTCACTCTGTCACCCAGGCTGGAGTGCAATGGTACCAACACAATTTACTTACTGCAGCCTCGACCTCCTGGGCTCAAGTGATCCTCCCACCTCAGCCTCCCAAGTAACTGAGTGTGTAGAGACAGAGTCTCACCATGTTGCCCAGGCTAGTCCCGAACTCCTGGGCTCAAACGATCCTCGCACCTCAGCCTCCCAAAGTGTTGGGATTGTAGGTGTGAGCCACTGTGCCTGGCTTCTTATTGTTAGCTTTGTGACTTTGAGCAGGTGGCTTTCTTTCTCTAAGGTTTGGTTTCCTTCCCCCCACAAATGGGATAACAACAGTACTCACCTCATAAGAGTTGATGGAATGAAATGAAAACAGGTATTTAACGTGCCTGATGTGTGGCATATAGCAACTGTTCAATAAATGGCATTAGGATTATTATTGTTGTTATTTGTAAAGTACTTCAATAAAAGCATTTTTCTTCAGTCATTCATGTACCAGACATTATGTTTGCCATTGGACATAGCCCAGACTGAGACAGCTCCAGCAATCCCCAGTGACTTAGGTCTTGGAGTCTAGTTGGGGAGACGAACACATTAATAGTGGGAGGCAGGAGTGGTCTGTGATGGAGGAACCCCACAGGCCTGGGAGAGCCCAGAGAAAGTGCCTGATCTGGGGCCAGGGAGAACAGAGAGAGGCTTCCTGGAGGAGGCAATGTCTAAGCTGAGACCTAAAGGACCAATAGGAATCTGTCAGGAGTGGGAGGAAAGGCCCCAGCCCTACCCTTCTGGGCTCCCAGTCAGTGGGAGAGACAAACCCACTCCAAGGCTGTTTGTTTTCCTTTTCCACCCAATAAACTCCTATGCATGCCTCAGTGGCTCTTTCTCTGTGAAGACATGTGACTTAACCTGGGGTATAGCTGAGATCAGAGGCATTTGTAGGAGGGAGCAGAAGGGCATTCCAGGCAAGAATAGCCGTGCAAAGGCGGGGAAGCAGGAGAGTGATGCTTTTGAAGAACTAGAAATCCAGTGTGTTAAAACATAGAATACTGGCAGGGCATGGTGGCTCATGCATGTAATCCCAGCACTTTGGGAGGCCGAGGCTGGCAGATCACCTGAAGTCAGGAGTTTGAGACCAGCCTGGGCAGCATCTCTACTAAAAATATAAAAATTAGCTGGGTGTGATGGCACACGCCTGTAGTCCCAGCTCTCAGGAGGCTGAGGCACAAGAATCGCTTGAACCTGGAGGTTGCAGTGAGCCGATATTGGGCCACTACGCTCCAGTCTGCGCAGCAGAGCGAGACTCCATCTTAAACAAAAACACAGAATACAAGACAATGAATGAGCCAGAGGCTGCAGGGTGGGAGGAGCCAGCAGGTGTAGGGCTATGTGATTTTGAGCTGTATCCTGAGGGCAATACAGGGGTGGAAGAGAAGTTGAAAGGCAGTACCTGCAGAAGCCCAGGAAGGCCTCACAGAGTAGTGGATGTAGAAGCTGGCCTCCAGACAGGGGAGGTCTTGGGCAAAGGCCAGAGGTGTGACAGAGCCTGGATCATGCAGGGCCTCCCTTGGGAGGCTGTGGAGCTTTGTCTTTGTCTGGGGGCTCTGGGGAGCTATGGAAGGGTTTTGAGCAGGGAGAGGACATGATCTTATTTATGTTTTAGAAGATCTCTCTGGCTGCTGTGTGGGGTGTGGATGAAGGCATGTTTCTTGGTGTTAGCATGTCTACCTGTCCCCAGCTTGGGGGCCATTCCTGTCAAGCTAGTGGGATGAGAACAGAATAGGAAGTGTGTGTGTGTGTGTGTGTGTGTGTGTGTGTGGCGAAGGGGTCTGTGTGCTGGATATAAATCACTCTCTGGCCTTAAAGAGTCCCAGACTGGTTAGGTCAGGTGCAGTGGCTCACGCCTGTAATCCTAGCACTTTGGGAGACCAAGTGGGGCAGATCACCTGACGTCAGGCGTTAGAGACCAGCCTGGCCAACAGGAAGAAACTTACTAAAACTACAAAAATTAGCCCGGCATGGTGGCGCACACCTGTGATTCCAGCCTGGGTGACAGAGCGAGACTCCACCTCCAAAAAAGAAAAAAAAGTCTCAGTCTGGTTGGGAATGGTGGGACTGGACACAGATATTCAGCCCCCAGTGTGTTCACTGAGACAGTGCTCAGGGCTAAGAAGGGAAGTGGAGGGGTGGGGTGGATGTACCTAGGGAGGAAAGAGGACTGTGCTGGAGGTCACAGAGGAGGAGCCACTGAAACAGGGTTCTAAAGCATGCATAGGAGTTTATTGAGTGGGAAAAGGGAACAAACAGTCTCTATGAAGACATGAGGGTGGCTGGAGTGTCTCAGGATCCCTATCTAGGTTTGTCTGGTCTGATGGCACTTTTGACTGGGAGGTAATGAGAGCCAGAAGCAGGGGAAGAGGGGCCTTAAATGTCACACTGAGCAGCCTGGCCTTCCCCTTGGGGTTGATGGGGAGCCACAGGAGGTTTTGAGCAGGAGTAGGGCATTGCCCTCAGGCTGGGTGGGGGGCAGACTGGAGACTTGGTGAGCTGATCTGACAAGAGAGGATGAGTTCCTAACTGGGGCAGGGGCTTAGAGGGGTGGAGAGGTGTAGAGAGTACAATAGATGTTTGTAGAGTTTCACCGATGAGACTTGGGGACCAACTGGGTAGATGTTGGGGTGAGGGGGGAGTCTGGGAGACCTCCAGACCCCCCTTGATGATCTTCTGTTCTTACCAATGCCTGTCACTTCTTACCTATAAGAACCAACATCTTCCTCTATCTATTATAAAATAAACAACCAGCCAGGGGCAGTGGCACACGCCTGTAATCTCAGCACTTTGGGAATCTGAGATGGAAGGATTACTTGAGCCCAGGAGTTAGAGACACTGTCTCTGCAAAAAAATTACAAAAGATTAGCTGGGCGTGGTAGGTGGTGGCATGTACCTATAGTTCCAGCTACTGGAGAGGCTGAGGTGGGCAGATCCCTTGAGCCTAGGAGGCTGAGGTCTCAGTGAGCCGAGATTGCACTGCTATACTCTAGCCTGGGCAGCAGAGCGAGACCCTGTCTCAGGAAAAAAAAAAAAAAAAAAAAGATAAACAACCAACCTACTAACTTTTGTGTTATGTTCACGCTTTATCTAGTCCTAGACTTTTCTTCTTTTTTCCGAGACAGAATTTTGCTCTGTTGCCCAGGCTGGAGTGCAATGGCTTCATCTCAGCTCACTGCAGCTTCTGCTTCCCAGGTTCAAGTGATTCTCGTGCCTCGGTTTCCTGAGTAGCTGGGATTACAGGCATTTGCCACCATGCCTGGCTAATTTTTATATTTTTAGTAGAGACGGGGTTTCTCTATGTCGGCCAGGCTGGTCTCAAACTCCTGGCCTCAAATGATCTGCCCTGGGATTACAGACGTGAGCCACCACACCCAGCCCAGTCCTAGTCCTTATAACATCCCATGGATAAGAGGCATCCTGCTTTTGAGCAGGAGGGGTTTGGGATTGATTTCTGTCTGGAATGGTATGGGGGTTGGGTGGAAACACAAGACCTTCAACTTAGGGAAGAACTTGGGGAGGCAGATGGTGAGCCGGCCTCCGGCAGGCACTTAACAAAGATGTACTTGTGATTCCAGGAACAGAGCTTTATAGTTTGGTTGAGGCTGGTAAGACTCTGGGAGGTCTGGTTGTGTGGCCGTGCTGAATGATTCTTCTGCGCTCCCCAGAGCATGGGTGGGGTCTGTGTCTGATGTTCTTGGGGGCTCTGGTCAGAGCCTCAGGGAGAGCTTCCAGATTTAGTATTCCTTCTTTTGTGTATTTCTTCATTCCATCATCCAGCATTTCCTGAGCCTTTGCCAAGCCCAGGTCTGGGCAATGCTGCAGAGGGAATTAAGCCCACATCCAGCCCTGCCCTATGGGCCTTGTAGGCTGCAGGGAGACAGACCTGGACATAGATGTTCCTGGCCCAGGGGAATGAAGGTTATAATGGGATGTGAGAACACTGGAGAGGGGGCACCTAACCCAGCTAGAGGGCATCAGGAAGAGGGCTGGTGGTGGGAAGCGATAATATGTTGCAGACAGAGGGAGAAGCTTGTACAAAGGCCCAGCTCCCATTAGAGCTGTAAGCAGTGGGGTGATTTGAAACAAAGCGAGGGTCTGAACAGCAGGTTAAGGAACTGGACTTTCTCCTAGGGTGGTAGGGAGCCATGCAGGGCTTTGGGGCAGGGGAGGGACGGGGCCAGATGTTGAGTTGGGAAGATCAGAGATTCATGTCAGGGCAAGGAGGAGGCTGGATCAATGGTTCTGGTGAGACAGGATGAGGCCGGGCAGCCAGGGCACACCCTGGCTCTAAGCTGGCAGGCTGGAGTCGTCACCTCGTTGAATGTTCACCCCAGCCTTTGTAGGTGGGGGGAATTATCCCCATTTTACAGTCATGGAAACTAAGGCTCAGAGAGCCCATAGAACTGGCCCAGGATCACCCAAGCCATTGGCAGTGGTGGCTGAGTGTCTCCACGATCCCGATAGGCTCACTAAGGGTCATGGGGGAAAGGGCTGGCCCAGGGTCCTCCAGCTGGTCATGGACAGAGCCAGAACCAGAGCCTAGGCCGCCTAATTTCCCTCACCCAGAGGACTGCCCTGAGCTGCCTGTTCAGGAGCCTTCTCATGTGGGATGTGGAAGGTGGAATGAGAGAGGCTACCTGAACCAGGACTGGCAGAGAACAAGACAGTGACAGTGTTGGGGCAGTGGCACTCACCACGATATGTGGGCCCCGTTGTCGGCATTTCTTTTTTTTTTTTTTGAAACAGAGTTTCACTCTTCTCACCCAGGCTAGAGTGCAATGGCATGATCTCAGCTCACTGTAACCTCTGCCTCCCGGGTTCAAGAATTCTCCTGCCTCAGCCTCCCAAATAGCTGGGAGTACAAGCATGTGCCACCACATCCAGCTAATTTTTTGTATTTTTAGTAGAGACGAGGTTTCACCATGTTGACCAGGCTGGTCTCGAACTCCTGACCTCAAGCGATTCACCCACCTTGGCCTCCCAAAGTGCTGGGATTATAGGCGTGACCCATGGCGCCCAGCCTCTTTTTTTTTTGAGTCCCCTCTGTCGCCCAGGCTGGAGTGCAAGGGTGCGATCTTGGCTCACTGCAACCTCTGCCTCCCAGGTTCAAGCAGTTCTCCTGCCTCAGCCTCCTGAGTAGCTGGGACTCACACCACCATGCCTGGCTAATTTTTGTATTTTCTTTTAGTAGAGACAGGGTTTCACCATGTTGGCCAGGCTGTTCTGTAACTCCTGACCTCAGGTGATCCGCCCGCCCTGGCCTCTCAAAAGTGCTGGGATTACAAGCATGAGCCACCCACCCCACTTCGTTGTCACCATTTCGTGTGCATTATTGCTCCTCATGAGGTTGCAGTCAGATGTCAGCTGGGGCTGCAGTCAGCTGAATGTTCACCTTGGCTAGACATCCAGGAAGGTCCCTTCCAGGGCTGGCAGTTGATGCTGGCTATCAGCTGGAAGCTCAGTTGGGACTGTCAGCCGGAGTGCCTGTGTGTGGCCTTTTCTTGTGGCTTTGGCTTTTCTTTTTTTTGCTTTTTTTTTTTGAGACGAAATCTCACTCTTAGTCCTCCTCATAGTCCTCCTCGCTATAATCCTCCAGGCTAGAGTGCAATGGCACAATCTCGGCTCACCGCAACCTCCGCCTCCCAGGTTCAAGCAATTCTTCTGCCTCAGCCTCCCGAGTAGCTGGGATTACAGGTGCCCGCCACCACGCCCAGCTAATTTTTGTATTTTTAGTAGAGACAGGGTTTCGCCATGTTGGCTAGGCTGGTCTCAAACTCCTGACCTCGTGATCCGCCCGCCTCGGCCTCCCAAAGTGCTGGGATTACAGGCGTGAGCCACTGTGCCCGGCCGGCTTTGGCTTTTCCTAGCATGACAGCTGTGTTCTGAGAAGGAGCATTCTATGAGGCCCAGGTGAAAGGTACAAGTCTTCTTATGATCTAGCCTTGGAAGTTTCAGAATTTCTGCTGGGTTTTAATTGGTCAAGCAAGTCACTAAGGCTCTTCCCAGATATAAGGGGCAGGGAATTAACTTTCAATGGCAGGAGTGGCCTATAAGTTTGATTCCACCACAGTACCACTGTCTCCCACTTTAGAGATGAGGAGACCGATCCGGGGGGGGAGTGGGTGGGTTACTTGGCCACGATCACACAGCTGGTAGCTATTTGGTGGCAGAGCCAAGACATAAGCTCAGGCAGTTTGGTTCCAGAGTTTGTGCTTGTAGCCATCACAATAAGCAGAGGTGAGACTCTGGATGGGGACAGAGGGGAACTATGCCGCTCCAAGGTTAGGCCTCTGTTCTGGGGGAAGAAGCTGGACTCTTCTCTTGCAGCTCTATTCAGCATGGGCCAGGGGACTGTCACAGAGGTGCTCTTCTCACTGGGATTATGACCTTGACCCTCCAGCCTGGACATGTCTGAAGCTCAGGCATGGACAGGAAGAGAGAGGCATCAGGAACACTGTGGATTCTGCTGTGTGTGGCCACTGGGATGGGGTTTTCTCTGTACTTTATTTTCCCATCTGCATGGTAGGAGTGTTCATTCTGATCTCAGGTGACCTTTCTAGAGATCTGGAATATTATGATTCTTTTCTCTGGGCTCCTGTCCCTCTGGCTATCACAGCCCTTGACCGCCCTAGGTTATGAGACCGGGAGCCCCTCCAAGGCAGGGCCCAGGTCTGACTCATCCTTGAGCCCCCAGCATCACCTGGAGCAGGGTTTAGTGTACAACTGTGGGAGGCTGCAGGGAGGTGTGGGGAGAAGGTCCGCTTTAGAGCTTGGTCCCTCTGTGCTCACCTTCCAGCCCCAAGCCCCAAGCACCGGATCCTGCTGGACTTCCTTTTCCTGGACACAGAGTGCACGTATGACTACCTGTTCGTGTATGACGGTGACTCCCCGCGAGGGCCGCTGCTTGCCAGTCTGAGCGGGAGCACCCGACCTCCGCCCATCGAAGCTTCCTCAGGCAAGGTTAGTGGGGATGGGGCTGTGGGTAGATACACCGAGGGAGACGGAAGAAGAAAGGAGGGACAGAGAGTCAGTAAGAGGGCATCCAAGAGCAGAGCACAGGGACAAGGGAAGGTGGGGAGAGGCAAAGGAAGGAGATGAGGCTCTCGGTCCCCCAGGGTGGAAGGGGGCAGGAGTGGGCCACCCTCCCAGGACAATCCCCAGGCCCTGCCCACCTTACCCAGCACACCTTGTGCCCGCAGATGCTGCTGCACCTCTTCAGTGATGCCAACTACAACCTGCTGGGCTTTAATGCCTCATTCCGCTTCTCCCTGTGCCCGGGTGGCTGCCGGAGCCACGGGCAGTGCCAGCCACCGGGTGTGTGTGCCTGCGAGCCAGGCTGGGGGGGTCCTGACTGTGGCCTGCAGGAGTGCTCAGCCTACTGTGGCAGCCACGGCACCTGCGCCTCGGTGAGCCGGTCCCCAGCCCTGTTTCCCCTGGGGCCCTGATCCGTGAGCACACCCTCCATGCCCATCTCCTAGGTCTGACCTTGCTCCTGCATGAAACTCCCCCCACCACCCCACCCTCCTCCATGACACCCACTTCCTTCTCCTTCCAGAGCTTGCCCCCCACCTGTTACTCCAACCCCACCCCACCTTCTCCTGCAGGCCCTCCCCTGCTGAGCATATCCCACTCTCATCTATACCCCACTCTCACCTGTGAACACCACCCTTCTTCCTCCAGCCAGGCCCAACTCTGTCCTCCCATCCAGCCACTCTGTGTGGCCTTGGACCCCCTGCCATGACTTCCAGCCTCGCACCACTGACCTTATGCCGAAGCTGTGCACATCCAGCTTTCAATCTGGATTGCGCTTTGAGCCCTCCCCGACTTGACCTCCCCAGATCTGAGCTCTTTCAGTCCAGGCTGAACGTCGGTCGCCCTGTCTGTCTTCTCCCAGCCTGCCGTCTTTCTGTCTTTTCTTCTTTTTCTCTGTGTGTCTTTTCCTTTTTCCGTTGGTCTTCTTTTTTCCATCTGTCTGCTTCCTTCTGGTTGTGTCTCTTTGTCTCTTGTTTCTGTCTGACAGTTTGCCTTTCCCCTCTTCCTGTCTCTCTCTGTCTCCCTTTCTCTCTCTCTTTCCTTTTCCATCCTCTCCCTTCCTGTCTGTCTTTTTCTCTCTCCCTTTGTGCCCTGTCTGTCTCATTCTGCCTCTTTTTCTCTTTGTGTCTCCTTTGTCTCTCTGTCCTTGTCTCTCCCTCTCTTATCTCTGCCTTTATGTCTCCTTCCCCGCAGCCCCTGGGACCATGCCGCTGTGAGCCTGGCTTCTTGGGACGTGCCTGTGACCTGCACCTGTGGGAGAACCAGGGGGCTGGCTGGTGGCACAACGTGAGTGCCGGGGACCCTGCCTTCTCTGCCCGTATCGGGGCAGCTGGCGCCTTCCTGTCCCCGCCGGGGCTGCTGGCAGTTTTCGGAGGTGAGCAGATGGGGCGAGTATCTGGGGTCTGGAGGCCCGGCAGCCTATGGCCAGGGCATGAGACTGTCCACCCCTCCACAGGCCAGGACCTCAACAATGCCCTGGGTGACCTCGTCCTATACAACTTCTCCGCCAACACCTGGGAGTCCTGGGACCTGAGTCCTGCCCCGGTATGGACCCCTTCTCTGCCCTGAAGGAGCCTTTCCACTCAATCAGACCCAGCCGGGGACCCCCAGAATGATCCCCTATCACCCAGTGCTCCCCCATTTCCCGCAGCTTGATATAGGAACCAACTTCTCCCTGTTTCTGCCTTTTCTCTCTGGTTTTCTTTTTTCTTCTCCCTCTTCCTTTATCTGCCTTTGTGCATCTTATTTTTCCATGTGTCTCCTGTCACTCAGTCTGTCTCTGTTTTTGTCTGTCTGACTTTTGGGCTTCCGTGTTCTCCGTTTCTGTGTCTCCATCTCTCTGGGTCTGTTTCTCTCTGCCATTTGTCCCTTTAACTCTGTCTCCTTGCCTCTTCCCTCTCTTATTGTATTTCTCTGTTTCTACGAATCTGTCTCTTCTTTTCTCTCTCTGCCCGTCTCTGCCTTTCTCTTTGTCTCTGTCTTTATCTCGCCTTCTCTCCATGTTTCTCTGGCTCTGCATCTGTCTGTCTAAGCCTGGCCCTGGCTCTCTTGCTGTGTCTCTACCTCTGTCTCTTGTCTCTTCCTCACAGGCTGCCCGTCACTCCCATGTGGCCGTGGCCTGGGCCGGCTCCCTGGTGCTGATGGGTGGTGAGCTGGCTGACGGCTCGCTCACCAACGACGTGTGGGCCTTCAGTCCACTGGGCAGGGGCCACTGGGAGCTCCTGGCACCACCTGCCTCCAGCTCCTCGGGGCCCCCAGGCCTGGCAGGTCACGCAGCTGCCTTGGTGGATGATGTCTGGCTATATGTGTCTGGAGGCCGCACCCAGCACGACCTCTTCTCCTCTGGCCTCTTCCGTTTCCGCCTTGACAGCACCAGCGGGGGCTATTGGGAGCAGGTGATTCCGGCAGGCGGACGGCCCCCTGCTGCCACCGGCCACTCCATGGTGTTCCATGCCCCCTCCCGTGCCCTGCTGGTCCATGGTGGACACCGGCCCTCCACTGCCCGGTAAGTGACCTGTCCCATAACCCATGCCCCACAGGCCAGGCCCAGCTCAACACCATAGGCCTTTAGTCTTTAGAGGTCTTTGCCCACTGTCAGACTCCTATGGTCTCTCAGTCACTCCTTCCTTCATGTATTTACTTACTCCTTCATTCACTCATTCATTCATTCACCCACTCACACATTCTCTGGTGTTTTATTCAGTCTCTTGGTGAATTGCCTCTCACGCACTCCCACCCATGTATCCATTCAACAGAGCCCTGCTTGGTGTCCAGCCCTTGCTAGTTTATGCGGGTAACCCAGAGATGACTCAAGGTCCTGCCCACAGGGAGCTTCTAGTTTGGAGGGGACATAGAGTCAGTCATGGCCAGTCTCATCCCTGGGTGATCACACGGCTCCTAAGAGCCTGGAGGAGGGAGAGAGACGCTTCCTGCCCTGAGCCCCTGACCTACTTCTCCTTCGGTAGGTTCTCTGTGCGAGTGAACTCCACTGAGCTTTTCCACGTGGATCGGCGTGTGTGGACAACGCTGAAGGGGCGGGATGGGCTTCAGGGCCCAAGGGAGCGAGCCTTCCACACAGCCAGTGTTCTGGGCAATTACATGGTGGTCTATGGTGAGGAGGCTCCCCAATCCTGCCTGCCTGCCTGCTGAGGGCCTGAGCCAACCCTGAGCTGAGGCTCCCTGCAGGGGAGTCCCCCCACCTCCCCTAGGCTTGCCAGCTATGCCCCTTCCTCCTTTCCCAGGGGGCAATGTGCACACCCATTACCAGGAGGAAAAGTGCTACGAAGATGGCATCTTCTTCTACCACCTTGGCTGCCATCAGTGGGTGTCAGGAGCTGAGCTTGCCCCCCCAGGAACCCCTGAGGGTGAGTGGTCCCTGTTCTTCCCTAGGGGCTCCTGAGGGTCCCACCTCCCTCCATAGTGATTCTGGGCTCAAGCCACCTCAGTCCGTAAGGGTGAGCCTGACATCCAGGCCAGTTGGTGCCAGCCTCAGGAGGCAAGCCTGGGAGGGAGATGGGACTAGGGCATCGTCACCACGGAGATGGGAGGCCCTTACCGCAGTATCCAATGTGGGTTCCAATCCAGGTTTTGCCAGTTTCCAGCTGCCCCAGGGAAATGCCTAAGAGGCAGCAACTTTTCCTTCTTTTTAACTTGCTTTTCTTTTTTTTTGAGAGGGAGTCTCGCTCCTTCGCCCGGGCTAGAGTGCAGTAGCGTGATCTCAGCTCACTGCGACCTCCACCTCCCAGGTTCAAGCGATTTTCCTCTGTCAGTCTCCTGAGTAGCTGGGATTATAAGCATGCATCTCCATGCCTGGCTAATTTTTTTGTACTTTTAGTAGAGACAGTGTTTCATCATGTTGGCCAGGCTGGTCTCAAACTCCTGACCTCAAGTGATCTGCCCACCTCAGCCTCCCAAAGTACTGGGATTACATGTGTGAGCCACCGTGCTTGGCCTTTTTAACTTTCAATTTAGGTACAAGTACAGGTTTATTATATAGGTAAATTGTGTGTCATGGGGATTTGGTGTACTGATTATTTCATCACCCAGGTATTAAGCCTAGTACCCAACAGGTTTTTTTTTTTTCGAGATGGAGTCTTACTCTGTTGCCCAGGCTGGAATGCAGTGGCGCAGTCTTGGCTCACTGCAATCTCCACCTCCCGCCTCAGACTCCTAAGTAGCTGGGAGTATAGGCACATGCCACCACACCCGGCTAATTTTTTTGTATTTTTAGTAGAGACGAGGTTTCACCATGTTGGCTAGGCTGGTCTCGAACTCCTGACCTCAGGTGATCCGCCTGCCTCGGCCTCCCAAAGTGCTGTGATTACAGGCATGAGCCACCGCGCCCAGCCCCAGTAGGTAGTTTTTTGATCCTCTCCCTCCTCCAACCCTCAGGTAGGCCCCTCAAGTGTCTGTTGTTCCCTTCTTTGTGTCCACGTGCACTTGATGTTTGGCTCGCACTTGTGAGAACATGCAGTATTTGGTTTTCTGTTCCTGTATTAGTCTGCTGAGGATAAGGGCCTCCAGCTCCATCCATGCTGATGCAAAGAACATGATCTCATTCTTTTTTATAGCCACGTAGTATTCTTTGATGTATACGTACCACATTTTCTTTTTTTTTTTTCTTTCTATATTTTTTTTTGAGATGAAGTTTCGCTCTTGTCACCCAGGCTGGAGTGCAATGGTGCGATCTCAGCTCACTGCAACCTCCACCTCCCAGGTTCAAGCGATTTTCCTGCCTCAGCCTCCTGAGTAGATAGGATTACAGGTGCCTACCACCACACCCGGCTAAGTTTTGTATTTTTAGTAGAGACAGGGTTTCACCATGTTGGCCAGGCTGGTCTCAAACTCCTGACCTCAGGTGATCCACCTGCCTCGGCCTCCCAAATTTCTGGGATTACAGGCATAAGCCAATGCGCCTGGCCTCCATTTTCTTTATCCAGTCTATCATTGATGGACATTTAGGTTGATTCCATGTCTTTGCTATTGTGAATAGTGCTGCGATGAACATACACATGTTAGAACAATTTATATTCCTTAGGGTATATACCTGATAATGAGATTGCTGGGTCAAATGGTAATTCTGTTTTAAGTTATTTGAGAAATCTTCAAACTGCTTTCCACAATGCCTGAACTAATTTACATTCCCATCTGCAACCTCACTCGCATGTGTTATTTTTTGACTTTTTGATAATAGCCATTCTGACTGGTGTGAGATGGTGTCTCATTGTGGTTTTGATTTGCATTTCTCTCATGATTAGTGATATTGAACATTTTTTCATATGCTTATTGGCCACGTGTATGTCTTCTTTTGAAAAATGTCTGTTCATGTCCTTTGTCTACTTTTTAATGGGGTTGTTTTTTGCTTGTTAGTTTATTTAAGCTCCTTATAGGTTCTGGATATTAGACCTTTGTTGGATGCATAGTTTGCAAATATTTTCTCACATTCTGTACATTGTTTTTTTACTCTGTTGATAGTATCTTTAGCAGCAACTTTTTCAAGATCACAGTAGATAAGTGACAGAGCCAGCATGGCTATGCCCAAACAACAATCTGTATAAAACTATCACTTAAGGCCGGGCGCAGTGGCTCACACCTGTAATCCCAGCACTTTAGGATGCCATGGTGGGCGGATCATGAGGTCAGGAGTTTGAGACCATCCTGGTTAACATAGTGAAACCCTGTCTCTACTAAAAATACAAAAAATTAGCCGGTCGTGGTGGCATGCGCCTGCTAGTCGGGAGACTGAGGCAGGAGAATTGCTTGAACCTGGGAGGCGGAGGTTGCAGTGAGCCGAGATCGCACCACTGCACTCCCGCCTGGGCAACAGAGTGAGATTCCGTCCTCAAAAAAACAAAAACAAAAACAAAAACCATTACTTAATCTCTGTGTCTCAGTTTGCTCATCTGTGAAATGAAAATTATAACACTTATGCCATTGGACAGCTGTAAGAGTAAATTGAGATGATCCTTCAAGAATGATGCCCAGTGAAGTGCTCCACACATTTTCTTCCTTTTTTAAAATTTTTATTATTTGTTTTTGAGACAGAGTCTCGTTCTATTGCCCAGACTGAAGTGCAGTGGCGTGATCGGCTCACTCCAACCTCTGCCTCCGAGGTTCAAGCAATTCTCATGCTTCAGCCTTCTGAGTAGCTGGGACTAGATGCGTGTGCCACCACACTCGGCTAATTTTTGTATTTTTAGTAGAGATGGGGTTTGCCATGTTGACCAGGTGGTTCTCGAACTCCTGGCCTCAAGTGATCCATCTGCCTCGGCCTCCCAAAGTGCTGGGATTACAGGTGTGAGCCACTGCGCCTGGCCTAATTTTTGTATTTTTTTAGTAGAGATGGGGTTTCACTGTGTTGACTTTGTGATCTGCCCGCCTGGGCCTCCCAAAGTGCTAGGATTACAAGCGTGAGCCACCGTGCCCGGCCAGGCATTATTATTATTGTTGTTACTATTTTATTTTATTTTACTTGAGATGGAGTCTTGCTCTGTTGCCCAGGCTGGAGTGCGGTAGCACGGTCTCCGCTCACTGCAACCTCCACCTCCCGTGTTCAAGCTATTCTCCTGCCTCGGCCTCCTGAGTAGCTGGGATTATAGATGTGCACCACCACTCCTGGCTAATTTTTGTGTTTTTGGTAGAGTTGAAGTTTTGTCATGTTTGCCAGGCTGGTCTTGAACTCCTGACCTTAAGTAATCTGCCTGCCTGGGCCTCCCAAAGTTCTGGGATTACAGGCATGAGCCACCATGCCTGGCCTATTGTTACTATTTTAGAGGCAGAGTCTTGTTCTGTTGCCCAAGCTGGAGTGCAGTGGTGCAGTCATAGCTCACTGCAGCCTTGACCTCCCGGGCACAAGCAATCCTCCCACCTCTGCCTCCCAAGTAGTTGGGACCACAGGCCCATGCTACCCTTCCCAGCTAATTAAAAACAAAATTTTTGTCCAGGCGCTGTGGCTCATTCCTGTAATGCCAGCACTTTAGGAGGCCAAGGCAGGCAAATCATGAGGTCAGGAGTTTGAGACCAGCTTGGTCAATATGGTGAAACCCTGGCTCTACTAAAAATACACAAATTAGCTGGCGTGATGGTGGATGCCTGTGGTCACAGCTACTCAGGAGGCTGAGGCAGGAGAATTGCTTGAACCCAGGAGGCGGAGGTTGCAGTGAGCCAAGATTGCGCCACTGCACTCCAGCCAGCCTGGGTAACAGAGGGAGACTCCATCTCAAAAAAAAAAAAACCAAACAAACAGATTTTTTTTTTTTTTGTAGAGATGAGGCCTCACTATGTTGCTCAGGCTGGTCTTGAGCTCCTAGGCTCAAGTCATCCTTCCATCTCAGCCTCCCAAATAGCTGTGACCATAGGCACACAGCACCACGCCTGGCTAATTAAATTAAAAAAAAATTTTTTTTAGAGATAGGGTCTTGCTGTGTTGTCCAGGCTAGTGTTGAACTCCTGGCCTCAAGCGAGCCTCGTGAGACCTGGCCTCCCAAAGTGCTGGGATTACAGATGTGAGCTACCACGCCCAGCCATATTTTCTTTCTTATAGCAGTGAGGGTCCTGTCTCAGGGCCAGAGGGGTCACCAGGGAGGAGATATGGAGAAACCTTTCACTTTCATTAGATCAGACACTGCTTTGAAATCGGATGAAAGCCACAGGCCCTCTCTTCAGAAGATGCTTATACCCACAAGTTGGGCGTATCACTTCGGGGACGTGTGGGCTTCCTGGAGTCCCATCTGTTCACTCCTCCTCCCTGAAAAGGAGAGAGAGGAGAGGATAGGCGTAAGGAAGGAACCTTAGCACTTAAGGGATGGGAAGGAGGAAAGGCCCCAGAGGAACCCTGTGTGACCATCAGGAATAAAGTTCAGGCCTGGTGTCTGAGGCCCTCATTCTAGGTCTCGTCTGCCTATCCCTTGGTCCCCTTCACTGGGCAGGAGTCAGGAGTGTGATGTTTCTGGAGGCCTCTTCCTGCTTCGCAGTTGTGATTCCCTGGGCCAAGTCCCACAGGTTTACAGCGCATGCAGGTCGGTAAGAGGGTAGGGAAGTCACCATTCACTGACCACTTACCTGTCAGTCAGGATTCTTGGCTGTAACTGACAGAAACCCAACCCAGCTGGCTTAAGCGAAAAGGAGAATTTCTGTCTGGGCACGGTGGCTCACGCCTGTAATCCCAGCACTTTGGGAGGCCGAGGCAGGCGGATCACAAGGTCAGGAGATCGAGACCATCCTGGCTAACACAGTAAAACGCTGTCTTTACTAAAAACACAAAAAATTAGCTGGGCGTGGTGGCGGGTGCCTGTAGTCCCAGCTACTCGGGAGGCTGAGGCAGGAGAATGGCGTGAACCCGGGAGGCGGAGCTTGCAGTGAGCTGAGATCGCACCACTGTACTCCAGCCTGGGCGACAGAGTGAGACTCTGTCTCAAAAAGAAAAGGAGAATTTCCTGGCTCACTTGAGTGAAAACTATAGGGGCTGTCTTCAGGCTGGGCTGGATCTAGGTGCTCACACAACGGCATCAGCCATTTCTCACTCAATTTTTCAGCTGGGTTCACTTCAGTCTCTTGCCTTGTGTAGACGGTCACAGGCAGCTCGTGGATTATCTTCTGCCATAAAATGCCCAGAAAGAAGAGAGTGTCTTTGCCCCAAGAATTGAGAATCAGGCCCTGTACCCCTCCCTGAGCCAGTCACTGAGACTGATGGGCCTGGGCTAAGGCCTCACCTCTGCCAGAACCAGGGACAACTCCACCTAAGTCTCATGGACTGGGAGAGGGAAAGGTTGGTTTTCCAGAGGAAAATCAGGCGCTATCACCAGAAGAGAGGCTGGTGCTAGACAGACAAAAATGGGAGACAGAGGCAGCCTGCTGGGGGCTCAGCAGATTCTTCAGTCCTCCCAGCTCCCTGAGGATGAGATGATGGTTCTTTTTATAGAGGAGGAAACCAAGACTCAGAGAAGTTCAGTCTCCTGTCCAGGGTCACACAGCTAGTCAGTAGTTGATCCACGATTTGAACCCAAGCAAGTGGTAGACCCAGGATTTGAACCCAAGTCTTTCTGACCCTAAAGATCAGAAAGATGATTTGGGTAGGGGTGAGGGAGCTCAGCTTGTTCAGGGCCAGGTGGGCTGGGAGAGTGTCCTTGGGCAGGTGAGGTTGAAGCAGCCACCGGAATAGAAGGTTGGGCTGTGGCCCAGGAGAATCAGGAGCCATGGAGGTGGTGGAGGGGCTGGGGGTCTAATAATGTCATTGGGGTCTCTATTCCCCTAGGCCGAGCAGCGCCTCCCAGTGGTCGGTACTCACATGTAGCTGCGGTGCTTGGTGGCAGCGTCCTCTTGGTGGCTGGGGGGTACAGCGGCCGGCCCCGTGGGGACTTGATGGCGTACAAGGTGCCCCCCTTTGTGTTCCAGGCACCTGCCCCTGACGTGAGCACTGGGGTGACAGGGAAAGGGTGGCTGGGGGAGGAGGTAGCAGGGTTTCCACAGGTGAGGAGAAAGGCAGGAGGAGATCCCTGGGAGGAGTGGGGATCCCTAGGGCCATGAGAGAAGGGAAGGAGGTCCCTGGGGCAGAGGAAAGAGGAGCTAGAAGTCCCTGGGCCTGGGGGAGGAATGGATGGGCATGCTGAGCATTCAGGGTCCTCTGGGATAGCTAAAGTGAGTGGGGACTTGGGAGGCCGGCCCAGGTCTGAGAGGCCTCCTCCTCCATCCCCTTGCCTCCCTGCAGTACCACTTGGACTACTGCTCCATGTACACAGACCACAGCGTCTGCTCCCGGGACCCAGAATGCAGTTGGTGCCAAGGAGCCTGCCAAGCTGCACCCCCTCCTGGGACCCCCTTGGGGGCTGTGAGTGACAGCCCTAGACCCTTTGTTCCCTAGCACAGAGACCTGCTCTCAGTGTCTCCCTCTGCCTAACCAGGTGGACAAGAACTTTCCCTCAACTGAGAGACTTGTTTTCATGCCGAAGATCCTCCTTCCTGATTCCTGACTGCGGAGCCCTGAACCTTTGCCTATCCCACCCAGCCCGACCCTTTTGAGCCCTTGACCCCATCCCCGCATCCCCCGTCCTCTGGATCTCCCACATTCCAAGTCAACTCCCCGTTCTTCAGTTTTTTGGCCCTTCCATTGCAGGACCCTGTATCCACAGCCCTTCCTTCCCAGATCTCTTGAGCTCTAGTCGACAGTGAGCCCTTTCCCCTCTCCTCCTCGCAGTGTCCAGCCGCCAGCTGCCTGGGCCTGGGCCGCCTCCTGGGTGACTGCCAGGCCTGCCTGGCCTTCAGCAGCCCCACAGCCCCTCCGCGGGGACCCGGCACCCTGGGCTGGTGCGTGCACAATGAGAGCTGCCTCCCTCGGCCTGGTGAGCGTCCGCAGCAGTGGGCTGGGGGGAGGGGGCCAGAGCACTCCACACTGACCCACCAGCCCCTACCCCCTGTCCTCTCAGAGCAGGCCCTCTGCCGAGGGGAGCAGATCTCAGGCACTGTGGGCTGGTGGGGGCCTGCGCCTGTCTTTGTCACGTCCCTGGAGGCCTGCGTCACCCAGAGCTTCCTGCCTGGCCTGCACCTGCTCACCTTCCAGCAGCCGCCCAATACCTCCCAGCCCGACAAGGTGGGTAGGAGGCATGGCCGTGGGTGGGGTGTTGATGATCCTGATCCTAGGGTTTGTTTTTTCTCAAATGCATCTTTATCACTCTTATGTTTACTCCAAAAGTCTTTACATTCAAGGGTCTTATTTTCCTTATGGACTTCATTTTTTATTTATTTTTATTTTTTTGAGAGGGAGTCTTGCTCTGTCACCCAGGCTCAAGTGCAGTGGCGCAGTCTCAGCTCACTGCAACCTCTGCCTCCTGGGTTCAAGTGATTCTCCTGCCTCAGCCTCCTGAGTAGCCGAGATTACAGACGCCCGCCACTGCGCCCGGCTAATTTTTTTATTTTAGTAGAAGACGAAGTTTCACCATGTTGGTCAGGCTGGTCTTGAGCTCTTGACCTTAAATGATCCGCCTGCCTTGGCCTCCCAAAACGCTGAGATTACAGGTGTGAGCCACTGCACCTGGCCTCCTTATAGATTTTAAAAAGAATTTTTGCATTGTGGTAAAATACACATAAAATTTTTCATCAGTGACATTTAGCACATTTACAATATTGTGCAACCATCACCACTATCTTGTTAGAGAACATTTTAATCACCCCAGAGGACAACCCTGGACTCACTAAGTAGTCACTCTCTATTCTACTCTCTCCCCTGGTCCCTGGCAGCCACTAATCTGTTTTCCATCTCTGGATTTGCCAGTTCTGGATATTTCATGTACGTGGAGGCCTGTACTATGTGGCCTTTTGTGTCTGGCCTCTTTCACTCAGCATGATGTTTTCAAGGCTCATTCATTTTATAACTTCATTCAGAAAGGACCTCTGTTCCTTTTTATGATTGAGTAATATTCCATTGTATAGATGTACCACATTTTGTTTATCCATTCGTCAGCTGATGGACATTTGGGCTGTTTCCATCTTTTGGGTATTGTGAATAATGCTGCTATGAGCACTTGTGTACACGTTTTTGTTTGAACATCTGTTTTCGATTCTTGTGGCTGTATACCTAGGAGCAGAATTGCTGGGTTATATGGTAATTCCATATTCATCTTATTAAGGAATGTCCAAACTGTTTTCCACAGTACCTCTTTATTGATTTTTTGTTGTTGTTGTTGAGACAGAGTCTCTCTCTGTTGCCCAGGCTGGAGTGCAGTGGCACGATCTCAGCTCACTGCAACCTCCAGCACCCGAGTTCAAGTGATTCTCCTGCCTCAGCCTGCTGAGTAGCTGGAACTACAGGCACTTGCCACCACACCCGGCTAATTTTTTGTATTTTTAGTAGAGATGGGGTTTCACCGTGTTAGCCAGCATGGTCTTGATCTCCTGACCTCATGATCCGCCACCTCAGCCTCCCAAAGTGCTGGGATTACAGGCGTGAGCCACCATGCCCGGCCTCTTTATTGATTTTGAAAATAGCTCATATATTCACATGGTTCAAAATCACAGTGATATCAAAAGTCATTGGGGCTGGGCACGGTGGCTCACGCCTGTAATTCCAGCACTTTGGGAGGCTGAGGTGGGCAGATCTCTTGAGGTCAGGAGTTTGAGACCAGCCTGGCCAACATGGCGAAACCCTGTCTCCACTAAAAATACAAAAATTAGCTGGGTGTGATGTTGGGTGCCTGTGATCCCAGCACTTTGGGAGGCTAATGTGGGGGGATCACTTGAGGTCAGGAGTTCGAGACCAGCCTGGCCAACATTGCGAAATCCCATCTCTACTAAAAATACAAAAATTAGCTGTGCATGGTGATGCGTGCCTGTAGTCCCAACTACCTGGGAGGCTGAGGGAGGAGAATCTCTTGAGCCTGGGAGGCAGAGGTTACAGTGACCCAAGATCATGCCACTGCATTGCAGCCTGGGCAACAGAGTGAGACTCCATTTTAATTAAAAATAAATAAATAAATAAAAGGCCAGGCACGGTGGCTCACGCCGGTAATCCCAGCACTTTGTGAGGCCAAGGCAGGCAGATTACAAGGTCAGGAGAGCGAGACCATCCTGGCTAACACAGTGAAGCCCTGTCTCTAATAAAAATACAAAAAAATTAGTTGGGTGTGGTGGTGAGCACCTGTAGTCCCAGCTACTCGGGAGTCTGAGGCAGGAGAATGGCATGAACCCAGGAGGTGGAGCTTGCGGTCAGCTGAGATCGTGCCACTGCACTCCAGCCTGGGTGACAGAGAGAGACTGTGTCTCAAAAAAAAAAAAAGAAAAAAAAAAAAAGAGAAAAAGTCATTAAATGGACAGTCTCTCTCATTTACCCCACTCCCCACCCCTTAAGTGGTCCAAAATTATCTAGCTCCAGCATGGCTGCAACTTAAGGCCACTATACCTCCCTGGAAGATCCATTTGGGTTTCTTTGATCTTATTCCAGAATTTACCTATTCAGATGCAAGTAAGCATGACATCATATCATTTTTCTTTCGCACAAAAGTAATATACTATGAACACTATACGACTGCTTCCTTTTTTTCTTCCTGGCAAGCTTCCCATAACAGAACTTAAGAAACACTCTCATTCTTTTTTTTTTTTTTTTTTTTTTTTGAGATGGAGTCTCTCTCTATTGCCCAGGCCGGAGTGCAGTGGCAAGCAATTTCAGCTCACTGCAACCCTGCCTCCTGGGCTTAAGTGGTCTTCCCACCTCAGCCTCCCAAGAAGCTGGGATTACAAGCATGCACCACCATGCCTGGCTGGTTTTTGTATTTTTTTTGTATGTTTTGAGACGGAGTTTTGCTCTTGTTGCCCAGGCTGGAGTGCAATGGCGCAATCTCGGCTCACTGCAACCTCCGCTTCCCGGGCTTGAGCGATTCTCCTGCCTCAGGCTCCCAAGTAGCTGGGATTACAGGTGCATGCTACCACTCCCTGCTAATTTTTTGTATTTAGTAGAGATGGGGTTTCACCATGTTGGTCAGGCTGGTCTTGAACTCCTGACCTCAACTGATCTGCCTGCCTCGGCCTCCCAAAGTGCTGGCCGTGCCCGGCCTTCATTCTTCTTTTTTTTTTTTTTTTAAGTTGTATAATAATATTCCATTTACGTTTGTAGTTTATTTAAATAGCCTTCCACTGGTGAACACTTGGACTGTTCCACTCTTCTGCTATTACAAAATCACACACCAGGAAAATAAGTCTTGCATTTTGTCTGCCACTTTGAATATTAGATCTGGGCTTTGAAGTGCTTAGCTGGAAAGGTGAGGAATTGGATAAGAAGACACTGAAGTGTCCAGTCCTGGAGTTTTAATGTGAGATGGAAATGGCAAGAGGCCAGGAGTGAAGGTGGGCTCTGGGACCCTGTCGTCTATTGTCTGAATTTAGGTCTTGCCTCTTTTCCCAGAGTGACCTTTGACAAGCCACCTAACCCCTGTTCCTCGCCTCAGTCTCTCATTTGGTAAAACGGGGAAGAAGGTTGGGTTGACCAGTCTTTTCTGGCTCTGATGTGGCCTGTGAGTCCAGAAAGGGACTCACACATACACCCATCCCTGGTGGCACAGGTCTCAATTGTCCGCAGCACGACCATCACCCTGACACCCAGCGCAGAGACAGATGTGTCCCTGGTGTACCGTGGCTTCATCTACCCAATGCTGCCTGGAGGGCCAGGTGGGCCAGGGGCTGAGGATGTGGCCGTGTGGGCACGGGCCCAGCGCCTACACGTCCTGGCCCGGATGGCCCGTGGCCCTGACACAGAGAACATGGTGAGGCCGCCTGGGACATTCAGGGGGGTGTTTATGGTAAATATGGGAGCTAGGGGTGTGGTTTAGGGCATCTGTGGTGATTTGAAGGTTCTGGGGAAGGACTGGGGAGAAATTAGAGGCAGGAGATGGATTTTTTGTGTGTGTGTGAGACAGAGTCTCACTCTGTTGTCCAGGCTGGAGTACAATGGTGTGATCTCGGCTCACTGCTACCTTCACCTCCCAGGTTCAAGCAATTCTCCTGCCTCAGCCTCCCAAGTAGCTGGGATTACAGATGTGCATCAGCACTCCTGGCTAATTTTTTTGCATTTTAAGTAGAGATGGGGTTTCATCATGTTGGCCAGACTGGTTTGGAACTCCTGACCTCAGATGATTCGCCCGCCTCAGCCTCCCAAAGTGCTGGGATTACAGGCGTGAGCCACTGCGCCCGGCTGGAAATGGATCTTTAGTAGAGGAGGGAGGGTGCTGAGGTTTCCAATTGTGAGCAGAATTTGAGGGAAACTTTGAAGCAGGTGAGGAAGGTCTGAGTCAGACTTGAAAGGTCCCTGAAGGCCGGGCGTGGAGGTAATTCCAGTAATCCCAGCCCTTTGGGAGGTAGGGGCAGGTGGATTGCCTGAACCCAGAAGTTTGGGACTAGCCTGGGAAACGTGGCGAGACATCATCTCTCCAAAAAATACAAAAATTAGCTGGCCATGGTAGCATGCACCTGTAGTCCCAGCTATTTGGGAGGCTGAGGTGGGAGGATCACTTGAACCTGGGAAGTTGAGGCTGCAGTGAGCCATGATCGCATCACTGCACTCCAGCCTGGGTGATGGAATGAGACCCTGTCTCGAAAAAAAAAAAAAAAAAAAAAGCCCCTGAGGAGGAGGAGGGTCCCTGGGGTTCTTACCTCAGAGGTTCTCAGGATCTAAGGAGCTCTGAGGCCCTCTTCTTAGGAGGGGGTGGGGTACAGGGTGGATTTGGAGGTATCAGGGGTCTGAGGAAGGAATGAGAAGGGTTCTGAGGCCCCTGCCTATCACTCACACCTACCCCAGGAGGAAGTGGGGCGCTGGGTGGCTTATCAGGAGAAGGAGACGCGGCGGCTGCAGCGCCCTGGGTCTGCTCGCCTCTTCCCCCTGCCTGGGCGGGACCACAAGTATGCAGTAGAGATCCGGGGCCAGCTCAACGGCTCGGCAGGCCCTGGGCACAGTGAGCTAACTCTGCTGTGGGATCGGACTGGTGTGCCAGGAGGCAGCGTGAGTACCCAGGACCTACCTCCAACCCTAGCCGCAGGCCCCAGCCTCAGATCACCTGGGCTTTCTGAACCCCAGGCCACAAACTCTGAAATCCCTAGATTCTGGCCTCGGACTCCTTAACTCTTGGCCTCTGAACTCTGGACCTCCTCTTGAACCCTGTGGCCCCTGACCTCTGCCCATAGACCCTGACCTGATCCCATATTTTGAACCCTGTGTTCTGACTCCTCACCCTTGACCCTGCTGACCCTGACCTCTGCCCTCCATACTTTGACCTATAGTAATCTCCAGATTCCTCCAGACCTTGGACCTGTTTACTGATTTCCTAAATCCTGACTTCCTATATGCCTGAGTTCTCAACCTGGGCTGCAAACCCTTACTTTCAGTTAGCGCCAGACTCTGACCCCTGCCCCAGACCTTGACTGCTGCCTTCCTGTGACCCCTTCCCCAGGAGATCTCCTTCTTCTTCCTGGAGCCCTACCGCTCGTCGGCCTGCACCTCCTATTCTTCCTGCCTGGGCTGCTTGGCAGACCAGGGCTGTGGCTGGTGCCTGACCAGTGCCACCTGCCACCTGCGCCAGGGCGGAGCCCATTGTGGGGATGACGGGGCTGGTGGGTCCCTGCTGGTGCTGGTGCCTACCCTCTGCCCACTCTGTGAGGAGCATCGGGACTGCCACGCCTGCACCCAGGTGCCTGTGGGGCCACCAGGGGAGGTCACAAGGTGGATGGAGCCAGAGCAGGCAATGGGCAGTCAAGGGAACCCCTGCTGGGGGGCGTGGGGGAAACAGCAAGGGCTTTGGTCCTTGATCTGCAGAGCCTGGTGGGGAGGGTGAGATGGAGCTGGAGAGAGAGGCATCTGGAAGTCAGGACCCTCCCTGATGCAGGGGTTAGAGAATGCAACTCCATCCTTTTCCACTAGCGGGGAGTTTCTCAGCATAGGCACTGGAGCCCAGGAGTAGGCCTTCAGGCCTGCCAGCTCCAAGTGGTGTCAGGCAGCCCTCGACACCCTGCTTCCTCTTGTTCCCTGGGAGGGTTTGTTTCCTTGTGAGTGGCAAGGGAGCTGTTAAGGCTCCAGGCTCTCAGTCCCTGCTCTGTCTCAAACAGAGTGAGGCTTCCTCTTTCTCTACCCCACCCCACCACCATCCAGGAGCTCAACAGAAGTCCCAGAATTGCACTTCTGTGGCTCTGGTTGGGCCTCGTACAGGCTCCTGGGCCAATGACTGGAGTTGAGGGGAGGGAATGTGGCCCCTTGCCCACCTCTGGATCCTGAGGATTGAATAAACCCCACTCAGACCACACAGAAGGGGTACTATTGCCCAAAGGAGACAGTGGGTGCTGGGCAGGCCAACCCATGGGTGTCTGTGGCCGAAGGGAGGGGTCCAGAGACGCAGGCAGCTGGGGAGGGAGATGGCCTTACAGGGACAGTCTGCAGGGTGGGGCAGGGGGTGGGATAGGCACTGGGAGCCCAAAGGAAAGGGCTGAGTGGGGTTCTGACTCCTCTGCCCAACTGACCCCCAGGACCCCTTCTGTGAGTGGCATCAGAGTACCAACCGCAAAGGAGACGCGGCATGCAGCCGGCGGGGCCGGGGTCGGGGTGCCCTGAAGAGTCCAGAGGATTGTCCCCCACTCTGCAGCCAGTGAGTCCGGCTGGGTCCAGGGAGTGGGTGGGTGGATGTGCCCAGGATGTGGGCTGGCTGTGGAGTGACCTGGCCCCCTGCTCCCCGCCCCAGGCGACTGACCTGTGAGGACTGTCTGGCCAACTCTAGCCAGTGCGCCTGGTGCCAGTCCACCCACACCTGCTTCCTGTTTGCCGCCTACTTGGCCCGGTACCCACACGGGGGCTGTCGAGGCTGGGACGACAGGTATGGTCCCTGGGGCAGGGCTAACAGAGGAAGATCCCCACCGGCAAGGGGCTGGGGCTCTGACCCCCACCCCTGCCATCCTGCAGTGTGCACTCGGAGCCACGGTGCCGGAGCTGCGATGGCTTCCTGACCTGCCATGAGTGTCTGCAGAGCCACGAGTGTGGCTGGTGTGGCAATGAGGACAACCCCACACTGGGACGGTGAGCCCGGGCAGGCGGGCGGGCAGGGTGCCCGGCTGTGTCCTTCCTCCATGACTGGTCATTCTAATGGCCTCTTTGCTTCTCTGCCCTCTTGCCCTGACCCCATCCCATGGCCACCTTCCTTTTCCGTACTGTTTTTCTGTTGTTTATTTTACCCTCCTGCTCGTTTTTCTCCATTTTTCCTCCTTTTCCGGGTCTCTGCGATTCATTTTCTTTCTCCTTGTCTGTTTCTGTCTCTCCGCTCTCCCTTTCACTGCATCTCTGTCTATGTCTCTCTTCTGTCTTCCAAAATTGTTTTTGTCTGCAACTTCTCCTGGTTTCTCTGTCTCTCCCTGTCATTGTTTCTATGTATGGCTCCTGTTTCTATGTTGTCCCCCGCTTCTTCACTCTCCCACCCTGCAGGTGCCTACAGGGGGACTTCTCCGGGCCCCTTGGTGGGGGTAACTGCTCCCTGTGGGTGGGGGAGGGCCTGGGGCTTCCCGTGGCCCTCCCTGCCCGCTGGGCATACGCCCGCTGTCCTGACGTGGATGAGTGTCGCCTGGGCCTGGCCCGGTGCCACCTGCGGGCGACCTGCCTGAACACGCCCCTCAGCTACGAGTGTCACTGCCAGCGGGGCTACCAGGGTGATGGCATCTCACACTGCAACCGCACGTGAGTGAGGCGGGGGTTGCTATGGAGATGTTGCCCCAGGCTGGGGCACATGGAGGTGGAGGGAGGAAGCCATCATGGCACTGGGTCCCCTCCTGTGGAACCAGCATCCCCAGTTAGCCAGCGGTTTTTACCTTGCACACTAGGTCCTTGTTAGAGTGACAGGGTAACCCTGGTTACCATGGAAATGGGGCACCCATAGGCTGTGGGCCATAGTCTTCAGCGTTGCCATGGAGGTGGAGGAGGACCTAGTTGAAAGAGGTTTTCACAGTGGTGCTGTGTGGTTGCTATAGAGACAGGCGTGGTGATGCATGGAGTTACCTTGGAGACAGGGTCACCCACGTAGCCCAAAACCATGGAAACAGCCAGTGGCTTTGATGGTGTCATGGTGGGTGGAGGTGATGGGGTGCTTTAGGGGTTCTGGGCCTGCCTGGCGCTTTCTTCACCCCCAACACGGCCCCTCAGGTGCTTAGAGGACTGCGGCCATGGCGTGTGCAGCGGCCCCCCGGACTTTACCTGCGTGTGTGACCTGGGCTGGACATCAGACCTGCCCCCGCCCACACCCGCCCCGGGTCCGCCAGCCCCCCGCTGCTCCCGGGACTGTGGCTGCAGCTTCCACAGCCACTGCCGCAAGCGGGGCCCTGGCTTCTGCGATGAGTGCCAGGGTAAGCAGCCCTCGTCCTGGGCCCAGCCTGGACCCAGGGAGCCTCCTCCCTTCTTGGGGCTCCAGTTTGTTCTTCTTGGAGGGGGCCTCAGTGTCCTCTCATGCCGCTCTAGGTCCCCTGCCCCTTTCCTGTTCCTGACTCAAACAGGTTTCAGTGCCACCCATCGCTCTGGCTGGGCTTCAGTTCCCCCTCTTGGGACTTGCTGTTTCCCCTGATCTGGGTCTTGGTTTCTCACCTTTGAAGCAGCCGGGTGGGGTCAGGGTTTAGCTGAGCCAATAGGCCTGGGCCTGTTTCCACCCTTGACTTGACTCTGTCCCACCTGCTGGGGCCTCCACAGACTGGACATGGGGGGAGCACTGCGAACGATGCCGGCCCGGCAGCTTCGGCAATGCCACAGGCTCTAGGGGCTGCCGGCCCTGCCAGTGCAACGGGCACGGAGACCCACGCCGTGGCCACTGCGACAACCTCAGTGGGCTCTGCTTCTGCCAGGACCACACCGAGGGTGCCCACTGCCAGCTCTGCTCCCCAGGCTATTATGGGGATCCCCGGTGAGCCAGTGGGCCAGCCAGGGCTGGGTAGGGTGTGCTTGGGGACACAGTGGGGAGGGGCAGGACTGGTCTGACACTGGCTCTTCTCCATCTCCCCAGGGCTGGTGGTTCCTGCTTCCGAGAGTGTGGGGGTCGCGCCCTCCTCACCAATGTGTCCTCAGTGGCACTGGGCTCACGCCGGTTCGGGGGGCTGCTGCCTCCAGGTGGTGGGGCTGCAAGAGCCGGGCCTGGCCTGTCCTACTGTGTGTGGGTTGTCTCGGCCACTGAGGAGCTACAGCCCTGTGCTCCCGGGACCCTCTGTCCCCCACTCACCCTCACCTTCTCCCCCGACAGCAGCACCCCCTGCACGGTGAGCACTGAGGAAACGAGGGTTCAGGCCCATGAGCCAGAACCATGTCCGCTGACCCAGCCTGCATCCCCAGACCCCTGACCCCAGTATTGCTGGTTTTTTTTTGTTGTTTTTTTAATCCTTCAAAACCCAAACTCCTCCTCAGATCCCCAGTACTTTGTTCCTAGGCCCACAGACAGACCCTCCCATTTCCCAGATAGCTTCCTATTTCCTCAGCTCCCATCTCCAATTCTCCAGATCCTCAATCTCCCCATTCCCAGACCAGGAATGGCAAATTGTTACACCTTGTGCACCAACTCTGACTGATTGGTACTGACTGCCAGGAGCTGCATGTTGAGAAAGGGGCTCAATGCAAGAGTGCCTGATAGATGAGCCGTGTCTACTTTGGACACAGGAAGGGGAGTGGTGGCCTCTATGCCATAGTTTGACAGTCTTCCCTGGATGTTCAAACAGCCCATTTCCAGTCTCAGATTGCCCTCCCCCCTTGAACCCCTCCTCCTCCCAGACCCCAGGGGTCATTCTCATCCTCATTGTCTCCTAATCCTCGATTCTGCACCCCTCTAGCTGAGCTACGTCCTGGCCTTTGATGGATTCCCACGCTTCCTGGACACTGGTGTTGTCCAGTCGGACCGCAGCCTCATAGCTGCCTTCTGCGGCCAGCAACGGGACAGGCCCCTCACCGTTCAGGCCCTGTCTGGTACGGGGGCTAGGGGAAGTGGGACCTCTTAGTCCTGGGCTATGTATCCCTTGCCCCTGAACTCACCACCTGAAGTGGGCTCAGGACCCAGCTCTGCCGCTGCTTATGGGGTGATGTAGTCCCTCACCATCTCTGGACCTCAGTGTCCTTAGTTGAGAGGAAAATAGGATTGCGCCAGCTGAGCTACGTCTGCAGAGAGAAGGGCTGAATGAGACATGTCTCTGGGGCACATAGAATGTGGCTGGTGTGAGGACCCCACACCACTCACTCTTTCCAGCTAGGCAGGAATGTAGTAGCGCAATCTCAGCTCACTGCAACTTCTGCCTCCTGGGCTCCAGCGATTCTCCTGCCTCAGCCTCCCGAGTAGCTGGGATTACAGGCGCATGCCACTATGCCTGGCTAATTTTTGTATTTTTAGTAGAGATGGGGTTTCACCATGTTGGCCAGTCTGGTCTTGAACTCCTGACCTCAAGTGATTCGCCCACCTTGGCCTCCCAAAATGCTGGGATTACAGGCATAAGCCACCGCACCTGGCATATATATATATATATATATATATATATATATATATATATATAACTTTATTGAGGCATATTTTATGTATACTAACATATCAAATAATTCCTGTCCCACCTACCCCCAAATCAGTATCTTTTCTAAAGAGATCCAGTCTCATGTAAGGGCAGTAGGAGTTGTGGAAGGTTTGGAGCTTGCTGATGACACGGCCCAATTCACGTTTTGAGGATCGCTGGGCCACCCTGAGTAGGGAGTGTAGGCAGCCAGGAGGACCAGTAGGGGATGGGTGCCGGTGTCCAGGTAAGACAGGACTTGGGCTTGGATAGCAGCTCAGGAGGTAGCTAGTGGTCGGTGAGAGATTTAGGCTTGAAGATCAATCTTGATGGGTTGGCTGAGGGAGGGGGTGCAGAATGGTTCATCCTGGCGATGATTATGAATAATATGGTGCCTTCCTTCCCTGCCCAGTCACACTGGGTTTTCTCAGCATCTGGGGGTGGAAGGGGCCAGGAGCGTGGCTTTGCTGCCAGCCTCTGGCCTCTCTCCCCACAGGGCTGCTCGTGCTGCACTGGGAGGCCAATGGCTCCTCATCCTGGGGCTTCAATGCTTCGGTGGGCTCCGCCCGCTGTGGGTCAGGGGGCCCCGGGAGCTGCCCCGTCCCCCAGGAATGCGTGCCCCAGGACGGGGCTGCAGGTGCCGGGCTCTGCCGATGTCCTCAGGGCTGGGCTGGCCCACACTGCCGCATGGCTCTGTGTCCTGAGAACTGCAATGCCCACACTGGGGCAGGAACTTGTAACCAGGTACAGGTGGGAGAGGTCAAGCCTGGTGGGACAGGGCTGGTGATCAGGGCTCCCCTGAGTCCCTTGTCGTCCCCCAGAGCCTGGGCGTGTGCATCTGTGCCGAGGGCTTCGGGGGCCCCGACTGTGCCACCAAGCTGGACGGTGGGCAGCTGGTCTGGGAGACCCTCATGGACAGCCGCCTCTCAGCCGTGAGTTGTGGGTACCCGCTGTCTAGGGATGGTTGCCCCCAGGTCGTTCTCCCACCTCCACTCCTGGGACCACCCCTACACCCAGGCCTGGCACTTTGTCCTGATCCTAGCCTGATCCCCGACGTCCGCACCCATCCCTAGGACACTGCCAGCCGCTTCCTGCACCGCCTGGGCCACACCATGGTGGATGGACCCGATGCCACCTTGTGGATGTTTGGGGGCCTGGGCCTGCCCCAGGGGCTGCTGGGAAACCTGTACAGGTGAGGACTGCCCTGGGCAGGTGGGATTTGCAAATAAGAGAAGGTCACCTCGGGATGCTAAGAGTCACCTCAGAGGAGTGCAGAAAAGCCTCTAAGGTAAAGGACAGCCCAAAGGATGCTGGGACACTTGTCACAGGAGGCTCACCCGGGGACACTTGGGGACCAGGGTACTTATTTGGGTGGTGCTACCCCAGGGAATGGTGAGAGGACTGTCATAGGAAGGTCACCCCAGGGGATGTGGGGACATCTGTCAGGCAGGGTCACCTTGAAGGATGCTGGGATGACTGTAATGAGGCTGCTTTTTTGCACCCTGGCCCTAGGTACTCAGTGAGTGAGCGGCGGTGGACACAGATGCTGGCGGGAGCCGAGGACGGGGGCCCAGGCCCATCGCCCCGCTCCTTCCATGCAGCTGCATATGTGCCCGCTGGCCGTGGCGCCATGTATCTGCTGGGGGGACTTACCGCTGGAGGCATCACCCGTGATTTCTGGGTCCTCAACCTCACCACCCTGCAATGGCGGCAGGAGAAGGTGAACATCTCTCTCCAGCCCACTCCCCAGCCCTCACGCTGGGCCCTGACAGAGACAGCTGTGGTAGCTCCTGCCAGCTCCACCCCCAGAGGAAACAGAAGCCCCAGACTTGAATTTCCTCAGCCATCCTGGGTCACACTGTTGTCCTGAGCCAGTCCTGGGCTGGGACACAGCTTCACTCAGCAGCAGAGAGAGGCCAGGGGAGCAAGGGCTTCCCAAAGCCACACCAGGCTTGAGCAGGTGGAAATGCCAAGGGGCCCACTGTGCCCCTGCCAGGACCCAGGCTGGTCCGACTGGCCCCGGGGGGGTCACTCCCTCCTTAGTACTTCAGGGAGGACTGTGGGGGGGCTGAGGCTCGCTTCTACCCACAAGGTGACCCCTGACCTCTAGCCCCATCGGTGACCTTGCCCCTCCATCCCTCAGGCCCCCCAGACCGTGGAGCTGCCAGCTGTTGCTGGTCACACCCTTACTGCCCGCCGAGGCCTGTCTCTGCTCCTGGTGGGTGGTTACTCCCCAGAAAATGGCTTCAACCAGCAGCTGCTCGAGTACCAGCTGGCAACCGGCACCTGGGTGTCAGGAGCCCAGAGTGGGACACCCCCCACAGGTGGGGCTGGGGATCGGGAGTGGACAGCCTCCATGGACCTCCCGGGCATCTGGGCTTCCTGTGGGCTCTCCATCCACTCCTGTGCTCTGTGGCCACCTGTCTCCCTCTCTTTCCTGCCCCCATGCAGATTCTCAGGGCACCTTCTCGAATGTTCAGGTTCTCTGACTGTCCTTCCTAGACTCCACAATTAACTGCCCACTCCTGGCCACATGTGGCCGCCATCCCCCACCCGCAGGCTCTGAGCTCCCTGCTCCTCAGGGGTTCTTCCTCGATCTCGCCTCCTTTCTTTGATCACTGTCCTCTAGACATTCTGGACGCCGTGTCTCCCTCCCGAGAGCCTGGCAGAACTTACTGCCAGTTGAGGGTTCCCTTCTCTTTCCCAGAGTCTCTAATGATTGTCCATTCGAACCCAACTGAGAGGGATGGGTGGAGAGGGGTTCCCAGGCCTCCAGTCTCAGGGCTGGGGAAGGGAGTGGTCACTGAACAGGGGGGCCGGGAGGTCGGCGGTTTCAGTGCTGTTGTCAGCCCCTCCCCCAGCCTGTCACCCTGCCCCTCACCAGGTCTCTATGGTCACTCTGCTGTCTACCACGAGGCCACCGACTCCCTCTACGTGTTTGGGGGGTTCCGATTCCATGTGGAGCTGGCGGCCCCATCCTCCGAGCTCTACTCCCTGCACTGTCCTGACCGCACCTGGAGTCTGCTGGCCCCTTCTCAGGGCGCAAAGGTCAGGAAAAGAGGCTCAGACCCAAGGATGTATGGGGCAGGAGGGAGGGGGCCTCCTTCCCAGTGCCGCAGGGACTGGCTCCATCCCAGATTCCTGTTTCCCCTCCTTTCTACGTTCCCTAACTGAGCTGACACCCCTACATCTCCTCTGCTTCCATCCCTGATTTGGAGGAGAGAACCTGAGGCCAGGAGGTCACAGGCATGAGTTCTGCCCAGTTCTGCCCTCAGTCTTGGTGTGGCCCTGGCAGGCCCCTTCCCTGTCCTGGGTTTTTCCACTCGAACAAAGCAGGACAGAGGCTCCCCGCTCTTTCTGCCTTCAAGGCCAAGGAGAATGTGTGTGCGAGGGCAGGGAGCCCTGTCTGCACTGGTTAGAGAGGCTGGCGGTTTCAGTCCACACGTTTCCAAGCCCATCTTGGAGGCAGGGGGCTAGAAGCAAGAGACTCGAGGAGCCTCACCCCCAGAACGTCCCCACTGTCACTAGCGAGATCGTATGAGGAATGTGCGTGGCTCATCTCAAGGGGTCTGGGCCAAGTTCCTGGGGAGCAGCCTGGGTCATGGGGGTTCCGGGAACTCAGGAAGGAGATGGCTCTGTGGGCTGCTCTTGCTGGTACAGGAGGTTTCCTGGAGGAAATCTCACCTCACCTGAAGGAGGTGAGCTTTGAGGAGGGTTAGGATTGGGTGGGCTGGTTGGGGGACAGGTAGGAAAGTACAGGGGTGGCTGGAGGGCTAAGAGGGAGCAGAGGACAGCTCTGACAGGCTATCCTGCCCCCCACCCCCCGTCTCCCCAACAGCCCCGCCCCCGGCTTTTCCACGCCTCAGCCCTGTTAGGGGACACCATGGTGGTTCTTGGGGGGCGCTCGGACCCTGACGAGTTCAGCAGCGACGTTCTGCTCTACCAGGTCAACTGCAATGCCTGGCTTCTGCCCGACCTCACCCGTAAGTCCCCACTGTGGCTCCCAGGAGGCTGAGGGACATCCAGGAGGAACCCCATCCCCATCCTGGGACTCCCACTCCTCTGGAGTCACTGGGCCCCTGCACACTCACTGGCAGAGCTCCCGCCCTTCTGGATTATCTAAACACCAGGAGATGCCCTCCTTCCTTTTTTTTTGTTAGAGAAGTTTATTTTTTACTCTGACTGTAAAAATAACAATGTTCACTGTATATAATTTGTAAAATAGGAAAGATAAAAACACTCATAATCCCCCTCTCTAGAGACAACCACTGTTAGACATGGGGGTGTTTCCTACCAGTCTTTGCTGTTCATAGCTTAGAAGCATGCCTGTCACTTGCCTTTTTATTTCACTGTTGTGAGTGTGTTTCTGGGTCTGTCTCCTTTTCTTTTTGCTTCTCTCTCTGACCCTTTGTCTCTTTTTCTATTTTTATTAGCGACAGAGTCTCACTGTGTTGCCCAGGCTGGAGTGCAGTGATGCTATCTTGGCTCACTGTAGCCTCTGCCTCCCAGGCTCAAGCAAGCGATCCTCCCTCCTCAGCTTCCCAAGTAGCTGGGACTATAGGCACGCCACCACGCCTGGATAATTTTTTTTTTTTTTTTGTAGAGACAGGGTTTTGCTATGTTGCCCAGGCTGGTCTTGAACTCCTGGGCCCAAGCAGTCCACCTGCCTCAGCCTCCCAAAGTACTGGGATTTAATTCCCTTTTTCTCTTCATCTGTCTTTTCAGATTCAGTAGACAGAGACTACTTCATATCTGTGTTTCTCAGTTTTTTTTGAGGATTTAAAAAAATTGAGGTGAAAGTCACATAACATAAAATTAACCACCTTAAAAATGCATTGGCTGCAGCCTGAGTGACAGAGCAAGACTCCTTCTCAAAAAAAAAAAAAAAAAATGCATTGGCATTTAGTGCCTTCAGAGAGTTGTCCAGCCGCCACATCGGAGACATGGTCTTGTTCTGTTGCCCAGGCTGGAGTGCAGTGGTGCAATCTCAGCTCACTGCAGCCACAACCTCCTGGGCTCAAGTGATCCTCCTACTTTAGCTTCCCAAGTAGCTGGGGCCACAGGTGCGCACCACCATGCCCAGCTAATTTTTTATTGTTTGTAGAGACGGGGTCTTTCTATGTTGTCCAGGCTGGTCTTGAACTCCTGGGCTCAAGCAGTCTTCCTGCCTCAGCCTCCCAAAGTGTTGGGATCACAGGCGTGAGCCACCGCACTTGGCCTTGTTTCTGCTGTCCTTTGACCTTGTGTTTCTCCTCTTTCCCTGCATCCTTCTCTGACTGGCATCATGGTGTGGGTCTCTTCCTGGAGTCTCCTGCTCTCTGTCTGAATATGCCATCTTTCCTCAGGCCCGGCCTCTGTGGGGCCCCCAATGGAGGAGTCTGTGGCCCATGCTGTGGCAGCAGTCGGGAGCCGCCTGTATATCTCTGGGGGCTTCGGGGGAGTGGCCCTGGGCCGCCTGCTGGCACTGACCCTGCCCCCTGACCCCTGCCGCCTGCTGTCCTCACCTGAAGCTTGTAACCAGTCTGGGGCCTGCACCTGGTGCCATGGGGCCTGCTTGTCCGGGGATCAGGCCCACAGGTAACCATGGCGACCATGATAGGCAGTAGGGAGTGGAGCCCTCTAATGGGGGTCCTGTGCTAGGCCACACCAGGATGGAGGCCTCAGGAGTATACCGCCTGGTTCAGGAAAGGGGTGAATCACTGCAAGCAGGGTGGCTGGGGGAGCTCTGAGTGGGGACCCCTGCCTAGGACTGGGGTCTCATGCAAGAATGCTTGCTGGAGGAGCTGGGTCTGAACTGGGCCCTAAAAGAACGGTAGAGTTGAGACCATCAGCGATTCAGAAGTGAGGCTGAGACTGGAAGCTGGAGGGGGTCAGCTCAGAAAGGGCTTCCCGTGCCTGGCAGAGGCACTGGCTCTGTCCAGCTCCACAGACCCCTCAGCTGCGGTTCCGGGAATGCAGACATCCTGGACACTGAAAGTATTTTCCTAGGCTTAGCACAGACTCACCTCGCTGCCCAGTCACCCTCACTGACGTGAGGCTATTAGTTGACCTTATTTGCCCGATGGGTGTGTTGTCAGTTACTACAGGAATGTTAATGGTTTCATTTTGGGGTGCTCCTTCCCCCAGACCTCACTGGAGGTGTTGTGTAACAGTGGGCACACCCACTGCTTTTCTAAAATCCAGAACAGTCTGAAACGTGTGTACTTCTTGGGATTTGGGGTAAGGGATTGTGGACCCCCACTGTGCAGGACAGGGAGCCATGGAAGGCCTAAGCAGGACAGGGCAGGGACAGGCCTGGGCAGTGAGATTCCTGGCGCTGTTGTGAGGGGTAGAGTGACGAAACGCTGCAGGTGGGCACCAGGTTGGGCAAGGGGCTGCAGGGGTGAGGAGGAGAGGACGGTCAGAGAGAAATCCAGGAGGCAGAAGGCTTTGGTGGCTGCATGGGCAGGAGGACCTGGGTGTGGTCCAGCGTCTCTGGCCTGGGTGACAGGTGGATGTGGGACCATCTATTACCAAATGGGGGTGGGGACAGCCAGGCTCAGGAGGCCTGTGCTATGTCCAGCTTGGGATGCAGGGTTGGGGGCCTGCAGGACAGTGTCTGGGAGGCAGAAGGAGGGGGTCTGGATGGGTGTGAGTGAGCCAGGCCTCATGCCCTTTAGGCTGGGCTGTGGGGGCTCCCCCTGCTCCCCAATGCCTCGCTCCCCAGAGGAATGTCGACGTCTCCGGACCTGCAGTGAGTGCCTGGCCCGCCATCCTCGGACCCTGCAACCTGGAGATGGAGAGGTGAGTGGTGGGGAAGGCAGGGTTGAGAAGCAGCAGGTGTAGGGCAGGGAGGTCCTGGTCTCCACTCTGGTCAGCTGTCCCACCCACCCCAGGGTCTCAGGAACCACCGAGTTCTCAGCTGGCTCAGGAGGGGTGCTGAGGGTCTCATCCAGCCTGTCTTCCCTCACCAGGCATCAGCCCCCCGCTGTAAGTGGTGTACCAACTGCCCCGAAGGTGCTTGCATTGGACGCAATGGGTCCTGCACCTCTGAGAATGACTGTCGGATCAACCAGCGAGAGGTCTTCTGGGCAGGGAACTGCTCCGAGGCTGCGTGCGGGGCTGCTGACTGCGAGCAGTGCACGCGGGAGGGCAAGTGCATGTGGACGCGGCAGTTCAAGAGGACGGGTGAGCAGTGGGCCTAGTTCCTAAGAGGGGAGTCTTGGGGCCTGGACTCCTGGGTCTGAGGGAGGAGGGGATGGGGGCCTGGTCTCCTGGGTCTGAGGGAGGAGGGGCTGGGGCCTGAGCTCCTGGGTCTGAGGGAGGAGGAGCTGGGCACCTGATCTCTTGGGTCTGAGGGAGGAGGGGCTGGGGCTGGACTCCTGGGTTTAAGGGAGGAGGGGCTGGGCCTGAGCTCCTGGGTCTGAGGGAGGAGGGGCTGGGCTTGTGATCTCCTGGGTCTGAGGTTCTAATCCCCGTGCCCCACCCCCAGGGGAGACCCGCCGCATCCTCTCCGTGCAGCCCACCTATGACTGGACGTGCTTCAGCCACTCTCTGCTGAATGTGTCCCCCATGCCGGTGGAATCATCACCCCCACTGCCCTGCCCCACCCCTTGTCACCTCCTATCCAACTGCACCTCCTGCCTGGACTCTAAGGGAGCGGATGGGGGCTGGCAGCACTGTGTCTGGAGCAGCAGCCTGCAGCAGGTACTGCACCTGGCCAGGACCGTGCCAGGCAAGGGCCCGGGCCGGTCTCCCTCCTCTCTGCCCTGGCAGGGACCTTTCTTCCACCATCTCCTCCACCCGCCTCCTTCCATCTCCCTGGCTCTAGCCTCAGTCCTGCTTCTTTCTCGTGCCACCATCTCTTTCCTCCCTCGTTGCCTCATGAGGGTCCCTGCTGTGTCCTCCAGCCATGCTTCTGTGTGTGCCGCTTTCCCAGCCCCTGGCCTCTGCCTCTCCAACTTTTGTCCATGGTATCATGGTCTCCTCATCCTTTCCATGACTTAAAAAAATTTTTAATTTAATTTTTTGTTTTTAATTTGTCGATATAATTCATAGGTTCACATCCATGACTCTTAATACTTCTCCCTTCAACCTCCCAAACCTTTTCTGCTTCCCTCCTCTCTCTTTCTCTCTCTACTTATGGAAATTTTGGTTGTAAGAAACAGACACTACCCTCAAGGAAGTGTGGGTATTTGATGGACTCTGAGAGCAGGAAGTGTTTCTGCTCCGTCGCTCTCAGGCCACGACCCGTAATCTCAGCTGTTCTCCGCACTTCTCCATTGTCCGGTTTCTCTTGGCCTGATAGTCAACACACATGGCCGCAGATGGCAGCCTTGACCCCCAGTCTAGATGCCTTCTAATTCCAGAGACCACGTTCATCTCTGTGTTTGTCAGTTAGCTCACATTCTCGAGGAGAAACTCTGACTTAGTGCACGAGCTACATGTCCAGCCTTGGTGTAATGGGATGTGGCCAGGGAGGGCTAGGAGCACGTGGTTCAAACGTGGCAGGTCAGATCTAGGCCTCTCCTAGGCTGTGGGGTGGAGAGATGATTCCTGAAGGTGGGTGTGGCCTAGGCAGACATGTGTGTACCCGTGACAGTCCGCCCCTTGGACTGCCTGGCACATGCTCTCTTGTTTCCAGAAACTCCATTCCAAAGATGCTTCCACCTGACATGATTAAACTGTCGCGGTGGCAGACAAAGGCATTCGCACCCCACCCCACTGCCCCCCAGTGGGAGATAAGACACATTCACCTCCCACTGCCACATGTGGAAGCAATGTCACTCAGCCAGAGCCCACTCCTCATTCATACCTCGATTATGCAAGACCCACTCGAGGCAAAACTACTCACCATCCGACAACCCATGAACTAAGTGATCAGTCCAGCCACCACCCAGACACTAATAGGCAACAGTGCAGGGATGTGGGACACTTGCCATTTTGAGAGGTGGACTAAAGAAACCAACAGCACGGCCGGGCGTGGTGGCTCACGCTTGTAATCCCAGCACTTTGGGAGGCCGAGGCGGGTGGATCACGAGGTCAGGAGATCGAGACCATCCTGGCTAACATGGTGAAACCCCATCTCTACTAAAAATACAAAAAATTAGCTGGGCGTGGTGGCGGGCGCCTGTAGTCCCAGCTACTCGGAGAGGCTGAGGCAGGAGAATGGCGTGAACCCAGGAGGCGGAGCTTGCAGTGAGCCGACATTGCGCCACTGCACTCCAGCCTGGGCGACAGAGCGAGACTCCATCTCAAAAAAAAAAAAAAAAAAAAGAAACCAACAGCACTTCGTGGAAATTCAAGACCAGGAGGGCAGGATGTGGAGGACCAAGAATCCCACAGACCAGGAGCCCTGCCTGGGAGTGGTACATTAGCTCTCACCTGGAGGTAGTTTGCCTTGCGATCAAAAGCTCAGGCTGTGAAGTCAGTGGGATCTGGGTTTGACTTCAACTTGGCCACTTCCTGGCTATTTGACTTTGGATGAGTGACTTCCCCTCTCCGAGACCTCAGGGAGAGTTTGCTAAAATGGGAATCATTTCACTAGATCCTGTCCCCTAGGGAGGTTGTACCAGTTAAATGGGGGGAATTTACTTAGAGCATAGAGGAATGCCTGCCATTCAGGAAGGACTAAAAAATGGCTAATGATCATGATCATTGTTACTGTAATGAGCAGTGGTGAGAGGGCCAATCTGGCTGACCCAAGTCCTGCCACTGGGAGGATTCCCAGTCTCCACTGTACGGGACACACCAAGAGGGTGGCTGCGGGAGTTCCCCATGGGGGCTCTCAGTGTGGCCAGAAGGGCAGAAGTCCCTGTGATTTTGGTCTGTGGTAAGCAGAGGCCTCTCGTCTCCAAGCCTGGAGTCCTACTGGTAGTATGGGTTCTCCTTGGGTATTATTGAGATTTCCATCATTTATCTTTGTGGGAGCTCCAGGGAGCAGAAGGCATACCCACAGTCCTGTGGGCATGCGCTGTTCCCCCAGCCTCTCAGTGCCTGCCAAGTTCTCACATGCCTAAAGAGCTGGGGGTGCTAAGGAGATGGGGGAGTGGCCAGGAGGGAGGCAAGGGGAAGAGGTGGGGCCAGTGAACCGGAGAGCACAGCCTGTCCCCAGGGGCCAGACGAGCACAGTGTTGATGGTGTATGTGAATGTGAGAGGGGACTTTGGCCAGACTTTCTATGAAACCTCCTAGCTTTAAAGTGATGGCTTAGCTGGGTGGGGTGGCTCACGCCTGTAATCCCAACACTTCAAGAAGCTGACACAGATTGATTGCTTGAGGCCAGGAGTTTGAGACCTGCCTGGGCAACATAGCAAGACCCTCATCTCTACAAAAAAAAAAAAAATTAGCCAGGCATAGTGGTGCGTGTCTGTAGTTCCAGCTACTTGGGAGGCTGAGGTGGGAGGATCACTTGTGCCTGGGAGGTTGAGACTGCAGTGAGCCATGATTACAGCACTGCACTCCAGCCTGGGTGACAGAGGGAGACCCCGTCTCTAAAAAAAAAAAAAAAAAGTTAGGCCAGGTGCAGTGGCTCACACCTGTAATCCCATCACTTTGGGAGGCTGAGGTGGGTGGATCGTGAGGTCAGGCGTTCAAGACCAGCTTGACCAATATGGTGAAACCCTGTCTCTACTAAAAATACAAAAATTAGCCAGGCATGGTGGCAGGTGCCTGTAATCCCAGCTACTCGGGAGGCTGAGGCAGGAGAGTCGCTTGAACCTGGGCGGCAGAGGTTGCAGTGAGCTGAGATCGCGCCACTGTACTCCAGCCTGAGTGACAGGGTGAGTCTCCGTCTAAAAAAAGAAGAAGTGTTGGCTTAGATTCCACCACACAAATCAAACATAATAGGCGTGCAGGTGAGACCTGTTATGATTTGGCTCAAGGGCTGCCTGATTCTAACCATCTGGCATTGTTCTTTTTTTCTTTTTTTGAAATGGAGTCTCGCCCTGTCGCCCAGGCTGTAGTGCAGTGGCATGATCTTGGCTCACTGCAGACTCCACCTGCCAGGTTCAAGTGATTATCCTGCCTCAGCCTCCCGAGTATCTGGGACTACAGGTGCACGTCACCACACCTGGCTAATTTTTGTATTTTTAGTAGAGACCAGGTGTCACCATATTGGCCAGGCTGGTCTCGAACTCCTGACCTTGTGATCCACCTGCCTCGGCCTCCCAAAGTGCTGGGATTACAGGCGTGAGCCACCACGCCTGGCCCAGCATTGTTCTTTTTAATGGCTTTGACCTGTGAGTCTGGAGCAGGCAGCGGAGACACTCCTTCTCTGGTCTGCCTCCTTCCTGTCATCCTCCCTCCCTCTCTTCAGCGAATTTATCATTGAGCACTTTCTTTCTGCTGGGTGCTTTGCTAGGCAGGGGGGAATGTCAGCAGATGAGCTAGAGTCCTGCTCTCAGAACTTATGTTCATATACCTTTTCCATGAACTCAGGAAATGCAGTGTATGATGTTGGGCATCTTTGCATTTGGTCACTAGGGAGATCACAGCAGAAAGTGCTGTGCAGGACTGAGGATTCAGGGTTCTCTACCCCTCCCAGATTGTCCCACCATCTGCCAACAAGTGCCCTAAATTTAGATCTGGAAGCCCAGCCCAGCAGAGAATTTGCCTCTGGCAGTTCAGCAAGTCTCAGTGATTTGCAGGCCCCTCAGTGGGCTCCGAGCTCCAACCACAGCAGTCAGGGTTTTCTATTTCAGGATTCCATGGTTGCTTTGCCTTTTCCTAAGTGCTTTCAGGCAGCCAGCCCAAATTAACCTCTTTCCTTTTATTCTTCACTTATGGCCCAAGCAATAAATAAAATGCCTTATATACTGAGGTAAGTTCCCAAGAGCCTGAATCTCATTGTGCACATTTTTGGGGTCCTGACATACAAATATGGCTTGTGAGTTGCTACCCAGCCCCTAACCAAGGACTCTCAGGTTCTCAGTATGGGGTGGGAGAAGCCTTTTTGCCTCAGCAGCCACATTTTTTCTTTTCCTTTTCTTTTCTTTTTTTTTTTTTTTTGAGACGGAGTCTTGCTCTGTCGTCCAGGCTGGAGTGCAGTGGCGCGATCTCCGTTCACTGCAAGCTCCGCCTCCTGGGTTCACGCCATTCTCCTGCCTCAGCCTCCTGCGTAGCTGGGACTACAGGTGCCCGTCACCATGCCTGGCTAATTTTTTCTATTTTTAGTAGAGACGGGGTTTCACCATGTTAGCCAGGATGGTCTTGGTCTCTTGACCTCGTGATCTGCCTGCCTCGGTCTCCTGAAGTGCTGGGATTACATTTTTCTAAGAAACTGTGGTTTGCAACCCCACTCCTGATACTCTTTTCTGTCTCCTTCTGGGATCATTGCCATTGTTCCTTTACCTGGAAGAAACAGAAGTGCCCTTAGTGAGGAGGGGAACTCCCTCCACCAATACAATGGTACCTGTTGGAACCCAGGGTAGAAAGTACAGCAGGGCCTCACAAGGAACTGGAGACAGAGACTGGAAAGCTGCCTTTCTATCTGTCTTTAGGGCACGTGGTTCTCATCTCTGTCTGTTTCTGCAGCCTGCTCTTTTCCTGCCTGTCTGTGCCCTCTTTATTTGATCATCATTTGCTTATCTAAACAATCCCTTCAACCCAAGTCTGCGCGATCTTCCAGTTTATTTTCTTTTTTTGAGACAGAGTCTTACTCTGTTGTCCAGGCTGGAGTGCAGTGGTGCAGTCGTGACTCATTGCAGCCTCAACCTCCCGGGCTCAAAAAATCCTTCTACCTCTGCCCCCCAGGTAGCTGGGTCTACAGATGTGTGCCACCACGCCCAGCTAATTTTTTATTTTTTGTAGAGATGGTGTCTCACTGTGCTGCCCAGGCTGGTCTGGAACTCTTGGGCTCAAGTGATCCTCCCACTGTAGCCTCCCAAAGTATTGGTATTACAGGTGTGAGCCGCTGCGGCCAGGCAACCTTCCAGTTTCAAGATCCTCCCCAGCCCAACTTCCAGCCTTGGTGTGTAGTTACAAATGCTTGAGAGGGAAAACGTGATGACCCCAGCTAGTGTCCACTTTGCTCTACCTGTCTGTGGCCAGGGAGGGGTGAGACCTCAAAGAGGGTATGGTCTGGGAAGATACCCAGAATGTGTTTGTTTAAGCTCATTTCCCCATCTCTCTCTTCCCTGCATCCCCATCCCCTCCCCCCCATACAGTGTCTGAGCCCTTCCTACCTGCCCCTGCGATGTATGGCCGGAGGCTGTGGGCGGCTGCTCCGGGGACCTGAGAGCTGCTCCCTGGGCTGTGCTCAGGCAACCCAGTGCGCCTTGTGCCTGCGGCGCCCCCATTGCGGCTGGTGTGCCTGGGGGGGCCAGGATGGGGGTGGCCGCTGCATGGAGGGTGGACTCAGCGGCCCCCGTGATGGTGAGAGGGCTTTGGGCATGGGGGGAGAGGGGCTGGCCCTTGGCTGGGGTCTGATACAGTGAACAAAGGGATACTGGGCCAGACCCAGAGGTGGGGCTCAGAGGAGGCAGGAGGGAGGGCCTAGGCAACTGGGGCAGGTGGTACAGAGGTCCAGGTAAAATGCTATATCCCCGGTGCTAGGGCTGACGTGTAGGCATCCAGGGGCCTCCTGGGCCTTCCTGTCCTGCCCCCCCGAGGACGAGTGTGCAAACGGGCACCACGACTGCAACGAGACGCAGAATTGCCACGACCAGCCCCACGGCTATGAGTGCAGCTGCAAGACAGGCTACACCATGGACAAGTGAGGCCACAGGCGGCGCGGGGGCCAGACAGGCTAGGGTGGGAGAGTCTGTGGGGAGCAGTAATGGATGAGGCCTAGAGCCAAGCAGCACAGAAGAAAAGAAAGCTTGAGGCATGAAGGCAGTGGGATTGATTCCTGAAGGTCAAGAGTGGTGAGACTGAGCAGGGAAGAATGAGTTTCATAGGGTACCCCAATGGCCAGGCACAGTGGCTGATGCCTGTAATCCCAGCACTTTGGGAGGCCGAGGCAGGTGGATCATTTAATGCCAGGAGTTCGAGACCAGTCCACAGGGAGACCCCATCTCTACAAAAAAATAAAAAAGAAAATAGCGTACCCTCAAAAGAGGAGATAGGGTTGTGGGCTACACCTGGAGGGGGTGGTGGGCTAGATCCTGAAGAGGAGATATTGACAGGACAGAGCAGAGATGAGCAACCAGTTGAGAAAAGGGTGGGGTAGTTGGTTGGGCGCTAGGCCATGAAGCCACGAGGAGGGTGGCCACCTGCCCTGAGCCCCACTTTGTCCCTGCAGCATGACAGGGCTGTGCCGCCCTGTGTGCGCCCAGGGCTGTGTGAACGGCTCATGCGTGGAGCCCGACCACTGCCGCTGCCACTTTGGCTTTGTGGGCCGCAACTGCTCCACGGAATGCCGCTGCAACCGCCACAGTGAATGCGCTGGTGTCGGGGCGCGTGACCACTGCCTGCTCTGCCGCAACCACACCAAGGTGGGCCGCCCGGGGCCTCAGACTGCCGACCCTGGAACCCAGGCCCTCGCTTGCCTTCATCCCACGCGCAGGCGTCTCGCATCTCATTCTGAGCCCTGATAAGCCAGGGACAGATAAGCCAGAGCCCTGTCCCAGGGAGATGTGTGGAGACTTGGGGGATGCTGCCTGGGTTTGGATCCCAGAGGGTCTGCCCTGGAATAGTGGACGGAGTGGGTGCTGGGCCAGGAGGACAGGCACGTGGAGGAGGATTTGAGATAATAGAGAGAAGGGCTTTTGAGCTCAGCACTTTGGGCTGCAGGTGTGCAAGGGAAGGTGGGGGCTAAATCCCAGGGAGGCTGAGATTGTCCAAACCAGGTACCCGAGCCTCTATTGCCCTCCCGTGGGCTCTCAGAACCTGCCCCTGTGCCCCCCACACCCTCCTACCCCTGGTGACTCTCCAGCCTCTCTAACTATCCTGTCCTGGGTTCTCAGGGCAGCCACTGTGAGCAGTGCCTCCCGCTGTTTGTGGGTTCAGCTGTCGGAGGCGGGACCTGCCGGCCCTGCCATGCCTTTTGTCGTGGAAATAGCCACGTCTGCATCTCCAGGAAGGAGTTAGCAATGTCCGAGGGAGAGCCAAAGAAGTACTCACTGGACCCAGAGGAGGTGAAAGAGAGGGGTCAGATGCCTGGGTCTGAAGGAGGAGGGGCTGGGGAGCTCCTGGGTCTGAGGGAGGAGGGGCTGGAGGCCTAGATTCCTGGGTCTGAGAGAGTAGAGGCGGGGGTCTTGGACTCCTGGGTCTGAGGGAAGAGGAGCTGGGGCCTGGACTCCTGGATCTGAGGGAGGAAGGGATGGGAGCCTGGCCTGGGTCTGAGGGAGGAGGGGATGGGAGCCTGGCCTCCTGGGTCTGAAGGGGGAGGGGGTGGGAGCCTGGCCTCCTGGGTCTGAGGGGGGAGGGGGTGGGAGCCTGGACTCCTGGGTCTGAGGGAGGAGGTGGCTGGTCCATGCCTTTCTGTGATCACACTGTCTTTCCTTGGCCAGATTGAAAACTGGGTGACAGAGGGTCCTAGTGAAGATGAGGCTGTGTGCGTGAACTGCCAGAATAACAGCTATGGGGAGAAATGCGACAGCTGCTTGCAGGGCTACTTCCTCCTGGATGGGAAGTGCACCAAGTAAGAGGAATGGGGGGCCGGGGATCCCACCCTTCTCACTGGGAGTAGCTCTGGAGCCAGACCCCCTCTTTAGTCCTCCACCCCCAGTCAGGAGAGGATGACACCCCCAGGGAGCACCCAGGCTGGGGTCGGGGTAGGGAAGGAGCTGGAATGTGATGCCACTCCCTACCTCCAAGTCTAGTGCTGAAGTGTAGGCCACAGAGCGGCCCGATCGAGAACAAGATGGGGCGGCTGAGGGCAGAGGCCTTGGAACAACCTCCCCTTTCCATCTCCTTCTTTCTGAGTGTTCAGTGAGTGCTGGAGTCTGTGCAACTCGGGTTCCAATCCCAATGGCAATTTAACTGCTTTGTGGCCTTGGGCAAACAGCTTGACCTCTGTGAACCTTAGTTTCCTCTTCTGGCCTGTTGCACAGAGTTGAGCTCACATATGGGGTGTCCATCCTGGACCACTGCAGGCCATGGGGGCTCCGTAACCCTCAACTTCTTCCCCAGATGCCAGTGTAATGGCCACGCGGACACATGTAACGAGCAGGATGGGACGGGCTGTCCTTGTCAGAATAACACAGAGACGGGCACATGCCAGGGCAGCTCCCCCAGTGACCGTCGAGACTGCTACAAGTACCAGGTGCGGCTGCAGAAGCTAGCGGTGGGCCGAGGGCCCTACACCTTATGGAGGTCAGGGCTGGGATGAGGTAGCCAGGCTCAGGCAGGACTGACAACATGGGATCCGAATCAGTGGTTTTGGGATCCAGTGCAGCTTGACAGACTGTTCTTGAGCCCCATTCAGTTACAGGCCCTGGGCAGTGATGCTGGGGACCAAGATATGAGCCTCTGGGGGACTCTCAGACTGGTGGGGAGACAGTCTCCATTACAGGTAGTCACAGCTAAAGGTGGCACATGCCAGAAAATCTATCTCATGGTAGCTCAACCAAAAAAAGAAAATGGGCTGGGCATGGTTGCTCATGCCTGTAATCCCAGAACTTTGGGAGGCTGAGGCGGGAGGATCACTTGAGCCCGGGAGTTCAAGACTAGCCTGGGCCACATAGTGCAACCCCATCTCTGAAAAATATTTAAAAATTAGCCTGGCATGGTGGTGCACATCTGTGGTCCCAGCTACTTGGGAGGTAGAAGTGGGAGGATTGCTTGAACCCAGGAGGTCGAGGCTGCAGGACTGTGTCTCAAAAACAAACAAACAAACACACACACACACACACACACACACACACACAAAAAAAACAGAAGAAAAGAAAATGTATTGACTCTTAGAACTGAGGGTCTGTGATGTGCCTTCAGGACTGGCTGGATCCAGGTGCTCATACAATGCCATCAGAAGTCTCTCTGCGTCTTGACTCTGCTTTTCTCTGCATTGGCTTCATTTTCAGGCAGATTCTTCCCAGTTAGCAGGCCCCCTCTGATGAACTGAGGCTAGCAGAGATCTCATATCATTTAATACCCAGATTCAAATTCCTCTCGAGTGCGTTTCCCTTTTTCTTCTGCACAGAGGCTCCTGGAGCGCCTGCACTGGCCACCTGGCTGGCTGCTGTGTTCCAGACTTGCCTCCATGATGTCCCAGGCTCCCTCCTCAGAGGACAGCTCCCACCACCCCCCCACCCACCTTCTGTCTCCAGTCCCAGAGGGAAGAGAAAGTCTCTTGCTCTCAGTCTCCCTTACCCATCTATAGAAACATAATAGCTGCAAAGCTGCAACCCCATCCCAAATGACAACAGTTTTACAAGCCTTACTGACCCCTAACATTTCTATCCTGGGCCAGAATTTCTGCTTTTTCATTTTATTTTTTTAATTTTTAATTTAATTTAATTTTTTTTGGACACAGTATTGCTCTGTCGCCCAGGCTGGAGTGCAGTGGTGTGATCTTTGCTCGTGGCAGCCTCCACCTCCTGGGTTCAAGTGATTATCCTGCCTCAGCTCCCTGAGTAGCTGGGACTACAGGCACATGCCACCATGCCTGGCTAATTTTCTGTATTTTAGTAGAGATGGGGTTTCACCATGTTGCCCAGGCTAGTCTCAAAACTTCTGAGCTCAGGCAATCCATCTGCCTTGGCCCCCCAAAGTGCTGGGATTACAGGCGTGAACCACCACACCCGGCCCAGAGTTTCTGCTTTCTTGATAAGGGAAAGGCCTATTGGCTTTTACCAGGGAGTCTCAGAGATTAAATCAGACCTCCTCTTCTACCAGGTCTGTTGGCTGCTTAGAAGTAGCAGTTTTTCTTGGTTCTTTTTTTTTTTTTTTTTTGAGACGGAGTCTCGCCCTGTCGCCAGGCTGGAGTGCAGTGGCGTGATCTCAGCTAACTGCAACCTCCGCCTCCCAGGTTCAAGCGATTCTCCCGCCTCAGCCCCCCGAGTAGCTGGGACTACAGGCGCGCACCACCACGCCCGGCTAATTTTTGTATTTTTAGTAGAGACGGGGTTTCACCATGTTGGCCAGGATGGTCTTGATCTCTTAACCTTGTGATCTGCCCACCTTGGCCTTCCAAAGTGCTGGGATCACAGGCGTGAGCCACCACGCCCAGCCGGTTCTTTTTTTTAATGTATTTATTTTTGAGACGGTCTGGCTCTTTCACCCAGGCTAGAGTGTGGTGGTGCAATCTCAGCTCATTGCAACCTCTGCCTCTCTGGTTTCCATCATCCTCCCACCTCAGCCTCTTGAGTAGCTGAGACTACAAGCATGTGCCATCATACCTGGCTAATTTTTTTTTGTAGAGATGGGGTTTTAACCATGTTGCCCAGGCTAGTCTTGAACTCCTGAGCTCAAGCAATCCACTCACCTTGGCTTCTCAAAGTGTTGGGATTATAGGCATGAGCCACCGTGCCTGGTCGGGCTTTTGGGTTTGTTTTTTTTTTTTTTTTTTTTGACACAGGGCTTACTCTGTCACCCAGGCTAGGGTATAATGGCACAATCATAGTTCACTGCAGCCTTGAACTCCTGAGCTCAAGTGATCCTCCTGCCTCAGCCTCCTGAGTAACTAACTATAGGCACACACCACCATGCCTGGCTAATTAAAAACAATTTTTTAAAGATGAGGGTCTTACTATGTTGCCCAGACTGGTCTCGAACTCCTGGGCTCAAGTGGCACCCCTGCCTCAGCCTCCCGAAGCACTGGGATTACAGGCATGAGCCACTGCACCTGTTTTCTCTTGGTTCTAATAGTGATTGCAGTAATAACTAGAATGTCAGGAGCACCTGCCACAGAGCTGGGTGCTGTGCCGTGTAGACAGTGGTGACAGCATAGATATGAAAAGTTTTGCAAGACTGTGCTGGGGTCTCAGTGGGGTACAGACTTAAGAGGAAGACAGATTCAGAGACATTAAATGTCCTAGCTGGGCACAGTGGCTCATGCCAGCACTTTGAGAGGCTGAGGCGGGCAGATCACTTGAGGTCAGAAGTTCGAGACCAGCCGGGCCAACATGGTGAAACCCCTTCTCTACTAAAAATACAAAAATTAGTTGGGTGTGGTGGCAGACACCTGTAATCCCAGCTACTCAGGAGGCTGAGGCAGGAGAATCGCTTGAACCCGGGAGGCAGAGGTTGCAGTGAGCTGAGATCACGCCACTGCACTCCAGCCTGGGCAACAGAGTGAGACTCTGTCTCAAAAAAAAAAAAAAATCTCACTCCAGATCAGGTGGTCAGTTAGACTTGGAGCCTGGAGTGACACTGGACTGATCTCAGAACTTGAGTGGTTTCCACTAAGCCACAGGAATCATAGCCGTTATCCATCCAGCCACACATTCATTCAGCACACAGTCATTGAGCACCTAGCATATGGCAGGCACTGTGCGGGTTGCTGGGGACACAGTATGGAACAAAGCAGGCAAATGTTCTGTCTTTAGGCGTTTGCATTCTCATGGAGGCATCAGAAATGAATAAACAAGTCAGACGCTCGTGTGTTAGACAGTGATGAGCGCTAAGGAAAGTAAAGTAGGAAGCGGAGGCTAGGGCTGTTGCGGAGTGGGAATGGTAGACACAGTGGCCAGGGAAGGCCTAGGTGAGAAGGAGGCTCTTGAGCAAAGACCCGAAGGAGGCAAGGGGGCTTGACAGGCTGACAAGTGACAGGAGAACCATACAGGCAGAGGGTCCGCCAGTGCAAAGGCCCCAGGGTGGGAGAGCGCCTGGCACAGTATAGAAGCATCCAGGCAGGCAGGCGAGGCTGGCTGACCCCGCGCCAAGTGCCATGCACATGATCAGTGGTCCTGTGAGCGAGCCGTGGTTACTCCCTGTGTGCAGAGCTCATAGGTTAAGTCTGTGTGCTCAGGCTCAGTGAGGTTAAGTCACTAGTCCAAGGCCACACAGCTAGCAAGGAGGTAGAGCCGGAATGCAGCAGCGTTCTTCGTTGCTGTGCCTCAGAGTGCCAGAGGCCTCAGTATCAGGGTGCTCAGGTCATTAGGGTGGCACCAGGGGCAGCAGTGCTGGAGTGTCAGGTCCTGGCAAGGTCTACACTGTGGCAGAGAAGGTCCAGGGGGGTCACAGGGAAGTGACTGGGGCAGTGGGGGTAAGGCCCAGGGCAATGGCTACTTAACAGTGGGTATAGAGTATTGGTCACTGCTGCTTGGGGGACAGGCTGGCGCCACGCTCAGCCCTGATAGCCACTGCCTCTAACCCTGCCTGCAGTGCGCCAAGTGCCGGGAATCGTTTCACGGGAGTCCGCTGGGCGGCCAGCAGTGCTACCGCCTCATCTCGGTGGAGCAGGAGTGCTGCCTGGACCCCACGTCCCAGACCAACTGCTTCCATGAGCCCAAGCGCCGGGCACTAGGCCCCGGCCGCACTGTCCTCTTTGGCGTGCAGCCCAAATTCACCAATGTGGACATCCGCCTGACGCTGGACGTGACCTTCGGGGCCGTGGACCTCTATGTCTCCACCTCCTATGACACCTTCGTGGTCCGTGTGGCCCCTGACACTGGCGTCCATACTGTACACATCCAGCCACCCCCACCCCCACCACCTCCACCACCCCCTGCAGATGGTGGGCCCCGGGGGGCCGGGGATCCAGGAGGAGCAGGGGCCAGCAGTGGGTCGGGCGCCCCAGCAGAGCCACGGGTACGGGAGGTATGGCCGCGGGGCCTGATTACCTACGTGACAGTGACGGAGCCGTCAGCAGTGCTGGTGGTCCGCAGCGTGCGGGACCGGCTGGTCATCACCTACCCACACGAGCACCATGCCCTCAAGTCGAGCCGCTTCTACCTGCTGCTGCTGGGCGTGGGAGACCCAAGTGGGCCCGGCGCCAACGGCTCGGCCGACTCGCAGGGCCTGCTCTTCTTCCGGCAGGACCAGGCCCACATCGACCTGTTTGTCTTCTTCTCCGTCTTCTTCTCCTGCTTCTTCCTCTTCCTCTCACTCTGTGTGCTCCTTTGGAAGGCCAAGCAGGCCCTGGACCAGCGGCAGGAGCAGCGCCGGCACTTGCAGGAGATGACCAAGATGGCCAGCCGCCCCTTCGCCAAGGTCACCGTCTGCTTCCCACCTGACCCTACTGCCCCGGCCCCCGTCTGGAAGCCGGCTGGGCTCCCACCACCCGCCTTCCGCCGCTCTGAGCCCTTTCTGGCACCCCTGCTGCTGACAGGGGCCGGTGGGCCCTGGGGACCCATGGGAGGGGGCTGTTGCCCACCAGCCATCCCCGCCACCACTGCTGGGCTGCGAGCTGGGCCCATCACCCTCGAGCCCACGGAAGATGGCATGGCCGGTGTGGCCACACTGCTGCTCCAGCTGCCTGGCGGGCCCCATGCACCCAACGGCGCCTGCCTGGGGTCAGCCCTCGTCACACTGCGGCACAGGCTGCACGAGTACTGTGGGGGCAGTGGGGGTGCTGGGGGCAGTGGGCATGGGACTGGTGTGGGCCGGAAGGGACTGTTGAGCCAGGACAACCTCACCAGCATGTCCCTCTGACGTGCCCAGGGTCCTCATCCACAGCAGCTGGGTCACCTGATGGGGCCGCCCTGGACTTGGGGTCCCTCCACCTGGGGGCCCCTGGACACTGTCTACTTGGAGACCACTGGCTCCCTTCCCCCAGGGGTGCCCAGATGGGGCCTCGTTTGTTCGGCATTCAGCAGCTATTTATTGAGTACCTACTCTGTCAGGCACTGTCATAGGCATGGGGCAAAGCAGGAACCGAGAGACGAGGTTCCCTAATCTCATGGGACTTAGATTCTAGTGAAGAGAGACAATCAGTGCAGACGCACACACCCCACACGCACACACACATGAACACATGCACATGTGCACACACGAGTAAGATGGCTTCAGAGAGGGAGAAGCGCCATGAGGCCTCCAGAGGACGTGGCAGTGAGGGACGATGGGGTGAGTCAGCTGGGCATTCAGAGAAGCTAGACTGAGAACGCCTGAGAACCAGCTACGGGAAGAGCTTCGAGAAGTGAAGGCAGAGACCCTGGGTGGAAGCAGGCTTTTATTGGAAGGACCAGAAAACTGGCAAGTGTGACCCAGATCAAGTGTGAGGAGATGAGGCTGGGGACAGGCAGGGGCTGGATCACCCAGGGCCTTGTGGGCCCCACATAGGGTTTTGGGTTTTATTCTCAGGGCAACGGGAAGCTGTTGGATGGTTTGATGAAGGGGAGCGACAGGATATGATGTACCTATTTAAGAATTTAAGAGGGCCAGGCGCGGTGGCTCATGCCTATAATCCCAGCACTTTGGGAGGCCAAGGCGGGCTGATCACAAGGTCAGGAGTTCGTGACCAGCTTGGCCAATATGGTGAAACCCCATGTCTACTAAAAATACAAAAATTAGCTGGGCATGGTGGTGCACACTTGTAGTCTGAGCTATTCGGGAGGCTGAGGCAGAAGAATCGCTTGAACCCGGGAGGCGGAGGTTGCAGTGAGCTCAGATTGCGTCACTGCACTCCAACCTGGGTGACAGTGCGAGACTCCATCTCAAAAAAACAATTTAAGAGGTCACTCAGTTGTGCTGTGGAGAATGGACCGGAGGGACAAGAGGGGCAGCAGGGATGGTGGGCTGGAGTAGGGTGCTGGTAATGAGGGAGTCTGGCTCAGATGCAGGATGTGTGTGGAAGAATATAATGATGGTGTGGACGTCAGGGTGAGGGAGGAGACAAAACCACGATGACCCCTAGCTTTGTGGCCTGAACTGCGGGTGGCTGAGGGGGTCGTTAATTGAATGGGGCAGACTGGGGTATATGAGGAAGATCAGAGTCCGGTTCTTGACATGAGATGCCCTTCAGACATCTCTTCACTCAGGTCCAACTAGGGATACAGAAACACTGAATATTTCAACAGCAGAAATTGAGTGGGGGGATTGATAGCGCTGGCGAGGGAAGCGGCTGGGAAGAGACAAATGGCACCATGAGACAGCCCAGAGGTGAATAGGACCCCCAGGCTGCAGGGACAAAGCTCAGCGGTGGTGTTACCTCACCGGGGACCAGGGTCACGCAGCGAAGCTGGAACAACAGAGGCGTGTTGTGGGGAGCCTCAGAGGGGACAAAACCTCTGCCTGAGATCCCACCCCAGGTGGGCATGGGGGCCACTGAGGTTGGGGATGAAAATGCCGGTACCGTCAGTGCACAGCCCTGTTCCAGACAGTGCTGCCTGGAAGATTTCTGGGCTCTCCAGAGGAGCCACCCCACACCTGAGCCACCTCCTTGGACTCCTGTCCTCTACCCCTTTGAGGACCTCCCTCTCTTTTACCCTAGCTGTCTTCTTGAACTTGGGACTCTCCTTTCCCAAGACTTCCATCACTAGCTCCTGGAGGGACTGGACTCTGCATCTTCCCTTCGCATGGAGCCTCAGTGTGAGAGGCCCTGCCAATGCATGCATGTCAGAGGCGGTGGGGACCACATCGGAAGAGGGGGGCGACGAAATTAACAAATAAAAAGTATGGGGAAGACCCAGGTGTCTGAGCGCATCTGCACATGTCCCAGCAGGGCTAGGTCTCAACTCTGACCCAGCCCCACATGCTGGATAACTTGGATAATTGCCCTTATGATGGTGCCACTTCCAAGCCAGGGTGGCTTTGTTCCTGGCTGCCCCTCTTAAAGGGGGAAGGGGGAAGGGGGAAGGGTATGCCACAACAGAAGCGTAATAAACACCAATACACAGCTCGTTTCCCGGAAGGGATGTGCTGAGGGCAGACGTGGGTGGTGGCTTTTGACTCTTCCCTAGATCTTCCTCAGGGAGACCCAGTTTGGCTCAGGAGGGAAAACAGGCTGCATTGGTCCCAGCTACAGCTTTTTGTTGTTGTTTTGTTTTGCTTTTTGAGGGGACAGAGTCTCACTTTGTTGCCCAGGCTAGTGTGCAGTGGTGTGGTCTTGGCTCACTGCAACCTCCATATCCCGGGTTCAAGTGATTTGCATGCCTCAGCCTCCCAAGTAGCTGGGATTATAGGCACGCGCCACCATGCCTGGCTAATTTTCTTCTATCTTTAGAGGAGACAAGGTTTCACCATGTTGGCCAGGCTGGTCTCAAACTCCTGACCTCAAGTGGTCCGCCCACCTTGACTCCCAAAGTGCTCGGATTACAGGCATGAGCCACTGCACTTGGCCTTTTTTTTTTTGAGACAGGGTGTCTTTTTCTGTGACAGGCTGGAGTGAAGTGATGCAATCATTGCTCACTGAAGCCTCAACTTCCTGGGCTCAGGCGATCCCCCCACTTCAGCCTCCCGAGTAGCTGGAACTACAAACATGTACCACCTCACCCAGCTAATTTTTCTAATTTTGGTAGAGATGAGGTTTTACCATGTTGCCCAGGCTGGTCTTGAATTCTGGAGCTCAAGTGATCCTCCCACCTTGGCATCCCAAAGTGCTGGGATCATAGGTGTGAGCCACCATGCCTAGCCCAGGCAAAGATTTTATTCTGGGCCCCGATAGAAGGGTTCAAACCAGACAGGGCCGAGAATGAAATGAGACCCCAGCACAATGAGCTTTCTCTCTTTTTTTTTTTTTTTTTTTTTTTGAGACGGAGTCTCGCTCTGTCGCCCAGGCTGGAGTGCAGTGGTGCAATCTTGGCTCACTGCAGGCTCTGCTCCCCGGGTTCACGCCATTCTCTTGCCTCAGCCTCCCAAGTAGCTGGGACTACAGGTGCCCACCACCTCGCCCGGCTAATTTTTTGTATTTTTAGTAGAGACAGGGTTTCACCGTGTTAGCCAGGATGGTCTTGATCTCCTGACCTCGTGATCCGCCCGCCTTGGCCTCCCAAAGCGCTGGGATTATAGACGTGAGCCACCGCGCCCAGCCCAATGAGCTTTCTCTAATTCGATTAGAGTAACAGTCAAAACCGAAAGCATCATGAGAGCTGCTTTACGTGGCATGCACCTAGGCAAACAAAATCTCTGATTCCACCCAGGTGGGAGCTGGAGATCTCTGTCCTCTCCATCAGCCTCAGCAGCATAGGCATCTTGCTGGGTGTGTTAAACAATGTATCTTTTCTGCACAACCCAGCTCCAAAGTGCAAGCTGGTTGCTTCATCAGGTGCTCGGCGGAGGACGATGTGTCGGACCCAGAGGGTGTGTGAGTCTCCATTATGGGCCAGGAATAACACTGTATTTTCTTTTTCTTTTTTTTCAGAGATGCTCTTGCTTCGTCACTCAGGTTGGAGTGCAGTGATGTGATCTTGGAGCACTGTAGCTTCAACCTCCTGGGGTCCAGTGATCCTCCCACCTCAGCCTCCTAAGTAGCTGGGACTACAGATGCACGCCACCAGGCCTGGCTAATTTTTTTGTATTTTTGTAGAGACAGGTTTTCGCTGTATTGCCCAGGTTTAACATGGTATCTTCATACTTTGTGGGCAATTTAAGGGATTTCCAGGGGTTACTTTGACCTCACGTGAGTTTTGCCTTTATGAGCTAATAGTAGCACCTACCCTCCAGGATATAACCGTGAACTTGCATTTATATGAACTGAGCAGCACATGCTGGACAGTTTGGGTGACATACTGCTGTGGTTTCATTTGGTCTCTCCAGCAATCATGTGAGGTCAGTAACCCATAATCCCCTTTTGCAGAGGAGAAAACAAAAGGTCATAGACATGGTTTAGCTGTTGCATGACAGCTGTCAATTGACTCTCAGATCCATGTGCCTGACCACCAGGCTCTTCCACCTCCCAAGGAAGGACCCCTTAAATTAGGTCGACATAGCTGAAAGCTGTCCCAGCACAGAGCAGGCACTGGGGCAGGGTGTCCAAAAGAGCTGATTTTTCGGCTGGGCGTGGTGGCTCACGCCTGTAATCCCAGCACTTTGGGAGGCTGAGGCAGGTGGATCACCTGAGGTCAGGAGTTTGAGACCAGCCTGGCCAACATGGTGAAACCCTGTCTCTACTAAAAGTACAAAAACTGGCTGGGCGTGGTGGCTCATGCCTGTAATCCCAGCACTTTGGGAAGCCGAGGTGGGCAGATCACTGAGGTCAGGAGTTCGAGACCAGCCTGGCCAACATGGTGAAACCCCATCTCTATTAAAAATACAAAAATTAGTTGGGCGTGGTGGTGGGCACCTGTAGTCTCAGCTACTCGGGAGGCTGAGACAGGAGAATTGCTTGAACCCAGAGGCAGAGGTTGCAGTGAGCCAAGATTATGCTACTGTACTCCAGCCTGGGCGACAGAGCGAGACTCTGTCTCAAAAAATAAATAAAAATAAAAATAAATAAATAAAAGTACAAAAATTAGCTGGGCGTGGTGGCAAACGCCTGTAAACCCAGCTACTCAGGAGGCTGAGGCAGGAGAATCACTTGAACCCGGGAGGTGGAGGTTGCAGTGAGCGGAGATCACGCCACTGTACTCCAGCCTGGGCAACAAGAGCGAGACTCTGTCTCAAAAAACAAAAACAATAGCCAATTTCTGCTAGGGATAATGCAGAATATGCCAACTAGAGAGCTAAGGAGTGTGAGATGTGCTGCCCTGAGAGAGGGAGTCCTGAGGCCATGGAGTTCCTCCTGCATGAGCAGAAAGGAGCTAAGGTTCTTTAGGACTCCTCCGTGTTATGCGTGGACCTCTCAGGTGAAGTGTCTTCCTAGCAGTCATCCTGTGACTTTGGCCTCCTAAGCAGATGATTTGCACCATGACCGGGCCTTTTCTCTGGGATGCATAGCCACGCTCCCTCCGACTCTCACAAATGCTCTATGGTACGTGTTCCTCCCTCCATGTCAGCCCTCCGCCATCACTTCTCCCTGCACATACCTGAGTGTAAGTGGCGTATGCTGAAGTGGGAGAGAGTCTGGGCATGGAAGGCTGGATGCCTGGTTCTAGCTATGTGCGGCTCCCAACCCCCTGGGGATTTCAGGGATAGAGGGAATATTTTACTGAGGGCCTCCAGGCACTGTGCTGAGTGAGTGCTTGGTGTGAATCTTATCTTGCCAACATCATCACTGGGAGGTGCTAGCTTGGTTTTCCATTTTGCCCATTCGAAAGCTCTGTTGACTAAGAACTCAGGGCTAAGTAAGAGACGAAGGCCGGGCGCGGTGGCTCACGCTTGTAATCCCAGCACTTTGGGAGGCCGAGGCGGGCGGATCACGAGGTCAGGAGATTGATACCACGGTGAAACCCCGTCTCTACTAAAAATACAAAAAAATTAGCCGGGCGTGGTGGCGGGTGTCTGTAGTCCCAGCTACTCGGAGAGGCTGAGGCAGGAGAATGGCGTGAACCCGGGAGGCGGAGCTTGCAGTGAGCCGAGATCGCGCTACTGCACTCCAGCCTGGGTGACAGAGCGAGACTCTGTCTCAAAAAAAAAAAAAAGAGACGAGCCAGATTGTGACGCAAGCCTGTCTCTGTTGCCCCACACATTACCTCCAAAGTTGCTTCCCTTTTCTAAGCCGATGTCTTCTGATTACCTACAATGGGCCCCACATTGTGCTGGGAGCTGGGGACAGAGTAGTGAATAAGGTCTCTGCCCTCATGGAGCTGATAAGCCAGTGTGGTGCCCAATAATAAGTAAATGATGCTGCATGCTGGAAAGTGATCAGAAAAGGCAGTGAGAGAGCAAGGGGTTGGCACTTGCTATTTTGCTTTTTTTTTTTTTGAGATGGAGTTTCGCTCTTGTTGCCCAGGCTGGAGTGCAATGGCGCGGTCTCAGCTCACTGCAATCTCTGCCTCCCGGGTTCAAACGATTCTCCTGCCTCAGCCTCCCAAGTAGCTGGGATTACAGGTGCCTGTCACCACGCCTGGCTAATTGTTGTATTTTTAGTAGAGACAGGGTTTCACTATGTTAGCCAGGCTGGTCATGAACTCCTGATCTCAGGGGATTCGCCCACCACGGCCTCCCCAAGTGCTGGGATTACAGGCATGAGCCACTGCACCCGGCCTGGGACTTGCTATTTAACATAGGTGGGATGGGAAGGCCTCTCTTGTAAGATGATAAACGAGCAGAAATTAGGGAGTGAGCCAGAGGGACATTTGAGGGAGGAGCATTCCAGGCCAAAGGAACAGCCAGTGCAAAGGCCCAGAGTTGGAGTGTGCCTGACATTTCAGAGAAACAAGATTCATGCGGTTGGAGCAAAGAAGGAATAAGGGGAGATAGGGAGACAAGGTCACGGAGGGAACAAGAGCCATGTCTTGTAGGTCCCTGCACCATGGTGAGGACTCAAGCTTCCACTCTGTCAGAGATGGCACCATGGGAGGATTCTGAGCTTGGGAAGAATGAGCTCTGACATAGGTGTTCACAGGATTCCCCTGGGAGGAAGAGGCTAAAGTGGTAGGAGAGGGTGGGAAGCCCATTGAGGAAGGCCTGTGTCCGTGTTGAAGAGGAGAGTGGCTGGAACAAGGTCGGGATAGCAGAGCGGGGAGAAGTGGTGAGATTCTGGATATATTCTGAAAGCAGAACCGGGGAGAAGTGGTGAGATTCTGGATATATTCTCAAAGCAGAACCAGCAGAATTTGTTGACAGATTGGGTGAGAGAGAAAGTGACTGAGCAACGGAACCGGTAGAGTTTGCTGTTTCCTGGCATGGCAAAGACTAGGCAGAGTCAGTTTGGGGGTTGGGGTACATCAGCAGTTAGGTTTTATATATGTTAAATTTGAGATGGCTCTTAGATATCCTGAGGGAAGATGTCACTCCATGAGTGGATACAGCTCCAGAAAGAGAGAGAGAGAGAGATAACAGCAAATAATAGTAATATATTAATATTAGAATAGGCCGGGCGTGGTGGCTCACGCCTGTAATCCCAGCACTTTGGGAGGCCAAGGTGGGCAGATCACGAGGTCAGGAGATCGAGACCATCCTGGCTAACACGGTGAAACCCTGTCTCTACTAAAAAATACAAAAAATTAGCGGGGTGTGGTGGCGGGCCCCTGTAGTCCCAGCTACTCAGGAGGCTGAGGCAGGAGAATGGTGTGAACCCGGGAGGCGGAGCTTGCAGTGAGCCAAGATCGTGCCACTGCTCCAGCCTGGGCAACAGAGCAAGACTCCATCTCAAAAAAAAAAAAAAAAAATTTTCGTAGAGATGTCTCTCTGTGTTGCCGAGGTTGGCCTCCAAATCCTGGCCTGAAGTGATCCTCCTGCCTCAGCCCTCCCAAAGCATTGAGATTAGAGGCAGGAGCCACCACATCCAGCCCACAGTGATTCGAGTTCACACTTTGGCCTTTCCCTGTGTTCCATCTCTTGTTCTCACAATAGCCATATGACATGCTAGGGATTGTTAGCCCCAGAGGGGGAATCAGGTTCAGAAAGGTTTATGAATTCACTAAGATAACACAGCTAAATGGTGAGGAGTCAAGATTAGATCCCAGGTCTGTCCAATTTTGAGACCTGAACATTTTTTGATCTGCTGTTGGTTGCTTTTGCAGGAAAGAGGGTTGATTGAAGTAGACGGTCCCTAACAATTCCTTTTTAGGCCAGGCGCAGTGGCTCATGCCTGTAATCCCAGCACTTTGGCAGGCCGAGGCGGGAGGATCACCTGAGGTCAGGAGTTCGAGACCAGCTGGACCAACATGGAGAAACCCCGTCTCTACTAAAAATGCAAAATTAGCTGGGGATGGTGGCGCATGCCTGTAATCCCAACTACTAGGGAGGCTGAAGCAGGAGGATCGCTTGAACCCAGGAGGTGGAGGTTGCAGTGAGCTGAGATCACGACATTGCACTCCAGCCTAGGGAACAACAGCGAAACTACGTCTCAAAAAAAAAAAAAAAAAAAAGGCCGGGCGTGGTGGCTCACGCCTGTAATCCCAGCACTTTGGGAGGCCAAGGTGGGCAGATCACGAGGTCAGGAGATCGAGACCAACCTGGCTAACACGGTGAAACCCTGTCTCTACTAAAAATACCAAAAAAAAAAAAAAATTAGCTGGGCATGGTGGTGGGCGCCTTTAGTCCCAGCTACTCGGGAGGCTGAGGCAGGAGAATGGAGTGAACCCGGGAGGCGGAGCTTACAGTGAGCCGAGATCGCACCAATGCACTCCAGCCTGGGCAACAGAGTGAGACTCCGTTCAAAAAAAAAAAAGAAAAAAAAATTCCTTTTTAGCTCCAGAGAGCCTTAAGCTTGGAAGTTCTCTGCTTTGGAGATAAAAGTCCTCCACGCCTGTTCGAATTGTGTGCAGGTCAACAGTCCATAGGTATGGAGCAAGCAAGGGCGCTCTCCTGTTTTTTCTTTGAACTTCAGTGCCCCCCGTCCTCCCAAGACTGACTTTCTGGTTTTGCTTATTTTCAGAATGCAGGCAGCTTCAGGCAGGGAGTCAGCAGCTAAAGGGTTAGTGGTTTTACTTTGTTAGGGTGAGGGCGCCTGGGGTTTGGGAGGGATAACTTGCCAAAGTCACACACTGCCTGGCGCGGTCACACGTAGGCATCTGTCGTGTCCCCACCTCTCTCACCAATCCTCTCTCTCCACCCAGATTCCTACCCTGGGACAAAATGGATGTAGGCGGAGTTGGTTTTCAGGTTTTTATTGTGGGTGCATTTCTGGCAGCGGGACAGGGGTGGTGAGGCAGTCCCTCCCAGGAGTGGCCAGAGAAGGCCAGAGGCGAGACTGGTGGAAAAGGACGGGGAAGACAGGGAACTTCCTTACTCTCGGATCTTCAGCTCCCGCGCCATCTGGCAGAGGGCGCAGGGCAGACAAAAGGTGAGGGCCGCCCAGTCGTGCCCGACGGAGCCCTAGAGGGTGGGAGAGAGCGGTCAGGAGCCCTGCGGTGGGTCCCAGGAGGCCAGTCCCCAGCTCCCCGCTCCCGCGGGTCCCCAGCCCGCAAGCACCTGGATGTGGTAGCGCTCCCGCATGCCGGTGCGGATGGAGTGCAGGCCTCCGGGCAGGTAGGGCGCGCAGCAGCACTCGCCGAAGTCGTCGGAGATGCGGCAGGCAAGGCACAGAGGAGCAAAAGTGCCGCACAGACCTGGGCGGGGCGCAGGAGCTCAGGGGCCGGGCCAGCCGGGGCCTCCCGACGGCTCCGCCCCGGGGAGGGGCGCGGTTGATTCGCCCCGGAGGCATTGAGGGTCCCAGCCAAGGAGAGGTCTCAGAGGGAATTAGGATGGCTTAGCGATTGGAAGACAGGGTTTTGTTTTTGTTTTTGTTTTTTTTTTTTTAGAAATTGGAGGCTGGGCGCGGTGGCTCACGCCTGTAATCTCAGCACTTTAGGAGGCCTAGGCTGGCGGATCACGAGGTCAGGGGTTTGAGACCAGCCTATCTAACATAGTGAAACCCCGTCTCTACTAAAAATACAAAAATTAGCCAAGCGTGGTGGTGTGCGCCTGTAATCTCAGCTACTCGGGAGGCTGAGGCAGGAGAATCGCTTGAACCCGGGAAGCGGAGGTTGCAGTGAGCATAGACTGTGCCATTGCATTCTAGCCTGGGCGACAGAGCAATACTCCGTCTCAAAAAAAAAAAAAAAAAAAAAAAGAAAAGAAAAAAAAGGAAAAGAAATTAAAGTCTCAGTCTGTCATCCAGGTTGGAGTGCAGTGGTGTGATCACACGGCTCACTGTAGCCTCAACCTCCTGGGCTCAAGCAATCCTACCGCCTCAGCCTCCCGAGTAGCTGGGACTACTGGTGTGTGCCACCACCCCAGGCTAATTTTATTTATTTTTTTTATTTTTTTGAGACGGAATCTTGCTCTGTTTCCCAGACTGGAATGCAGTGGCGTGATCTCGGCTCACTGCAACCTCTGTCTCCTGGGTTCAATCAATTCTCTGTCTCAGCCTCCCGAGTAGCTGAGTTTACAGGCGCCCGCCACCACGCCCGGTTAATTTTTTGTATTTTCAGTAGAGACCGGGTTTCACCATCTTGACCAGACTGGTCTTGAACTCCTGACCTCATGATCCACCTGCCGCGGCCTCCCAAAGTCCTGGGATTACAGGCGTGAGCCACTGAGCCCGGCCTATTTTTTATTTTTATTTTTGTAGAGATGGGGATCTCATTATGTTGCCCAGGCTGGTCTTGAATTCCTGGCCTCAAGGGATTGTCCTGCCTTGGCCTCCCAAAGTGCTGGGATTACAGGCATGAGCCACTGCACTGGGCCAGGAGCTAGGGTTTGAAGAGGGAGTTGGGGGTCACAGTGAGGAAAGCTGGGCATGCAAAGGGGAGGTTGAGGGCCCGAGAAGTTGAGTGTAGGAAGGCATGAGGTAGTATCCTAAGGAGTGTTGGGGGTCTGAGGAAAGGGTGAGTGTCAGAGTGGGAATTCCAAGTCCAGGGAAGGGAGGTGGGAGTGGGGTTAGCAAGCGGTGGGAGGAGGTTGGAGGTGAGCTTCCCTCTCCCGATTCCCCCCAAACCCGCCTTCCACCAGGCCTGGAGAGGGAGCAGGCAGGCACTCACAGACAGGCATGTCATTGCAGCAGTCCGTGAGACCTGTGTGCCAGTCACTGAGCTGGGTCTGGTAGCAGCTGGTGGTGGCGCACTGGGGCTGACTGGTTACGGGGTAGGACATAGCTGCAGAGGTGGGAGGGTAGGGGTGAGCTGGCAGCCTCGCAGCACCTCCTGGGCACCCCACTTCTGCCACCCTTCCCTCTGCCGGGCAGTCTGGGTGGGGCCGCCAGGCCCGCACTGAAGGGACACCACTGTGCCTCCCCCTTCCCTTCTGCCACATCTGGGCACTGGCAACCCCAGTCTGTCCCTGTTGCTGCTGGCTCCTGCACGTCTGGTTAGGCTGGGGGTGGGGGTCTCCTGCACATCTGAGGAAGGGTGGGAACCACATCTGGGTGGGGCCTGGCGGTGCCGCCTCCTCCTTCACGTCTGGGCCTGGGTTCTGGGTTGCAGCATTTCTGGGGCCTCTGGGGTGGAAGCAGGCGCCGTCTGTCTTCGAAGCAAGGGTGCCCAGGGGAGGGAGGCGGCCAGGTTCCAGTACCGAGAGGGTTGCTGGTCCACCCAGCGATCCCACCTTTGCCTTTCACGTTGTCGTGCATCTCAAACTGCATCTTGCTGGCCCTGAGGAAGTGGTGCTGGGGACGGCAGAAGTGGCTGCGGCGACAGTGGCGGAGTCTGTCCAAGGGACGCTGGATACTGGGAAGGTGGGGGGCAAGGGACTGGGGCACTGGGGGCTGGGCTCTCAGGGGGAGGGGAGCTGGGGAGAAAGAGGCCAAGTCAGCCTGCGGCCAGGAGAGACATGGAATAGGGAATGGGTAGGGTGGGGGCGAGAAACTCGCCCATCTCTTTCCAACTGCCCGACAGATTGCAGAGGACCCTCCCCATACCCGAGATAGAGCTTGAGGGAGAACAAGAAATGGAGATGGACAGAGTCAGAGACAAGGGGAGAAAGCTCAGAGCCAGGTGCCCGTAGAGATGTCACCAGTAACGCCCACATGTGCCCAGCACTTTGACTCCTCTGCAAGCCCATCTCACAGATGAACACTGAGGCTCAGAGACATGAGGAGGAACGCCCCACGTCTGACGGCCCAGGCCAAGGGGGTTCGTAGAGGTGATGCTGGGCCCCAGGACTTCTAAATTCAGCTCAGCCCACCCCAGTTAAGAAGGAGGGATTTGGGGGCATTGGGAAGGACAGAGATGTTCCGAGAGACAGACAATCAGAGATATGAAAGGAGACAGAGTGATATGAGTGGGATGAGGAGGAGGGAGAACAGAGTAGAGGCGCCCAACCTCAAAGAAAGGGCTGCGGAGGGGATGCTCCTACCTGTAGGACCTCGATGGCAGTGATGGAGACAGACGTGTGGAGACACGGGCACTGACTTCTCCCTCTCAGCCCAGAGCCACTTATATGGGCGGCCACGCAGCCCTGGGCGGGGCTCTGACAGAGGTGCCCAGGGAGCCAAGCCGGTCTGATCGACCCTCTCCCCGAACTGGGATTTCCCACCCTCCCTCTCCACTCCCATCCCCCCACTTCTCCTCCTGCCTCAGCTCCCAGGACCGAGGGGAGAGAAGGAGGTGAGGGATGGGGGAGTGGGGGGGGTGGGGGGCCACAGCTGGGTCAATGTGCAGAGACCAAAAGAGAGGGAGAGACAGAAACACAGTGTCAGAAAGGCAGGCAGGGAAATCCCTCTAGACAGAAGAGAGAGAGAGAAGGAGATTCAGAGAGATGGAGACACGCAGGAAGATGTAGAGAGATGGAGAGGTGCCAAGAAACAGAAGGGCACAAAAATGTGAAAAGAAATAACAAGAAGAGGGGAGATGGGCCAGGCATGGTGGCTCTCGCCTGTAATCCCAATACTTCGGGGGGCTGAGGTGAGAGGATCACTTGAGCCCAGGAGTTGGAGACCAGCCTGGGCAACATAGGGAGACCCCATCTCTATAAAAAATACAAATAAAATTAGCTGGGCATGGTGGCATGTGCCTGTAGTCCCGGCTACTTGAGAGGCTGAGGCAGGAGGATCGCTTGAGTCCAGAAGGTCGAGGCTGCAGTGAGCCGTGTTCCCACCACTACACTCCAGCCTCAGTGACAGAGCGAAACCCTGTCTCAAAAAAAAAAAAAAGAAAAAAAAAAAAAAGGAAAGAAAAGAGGAGATGGGAGACAGAAGAGAGACGGAGATGGAAAAGTGGAGAGGCAGGTGGGGGGATCACTGAACAGGCTTAGAGGGCAGGGAAATGGGGAGAGGTGATGGGTGGGGAAAGAGAAAGGCCGGGTGGAGTAGGAGCGAGTGCTGTGTGGGACTCCCCTTTCAGGCTCTCTCTCATCTCTCTCAGTGACGTCCCCACTTTCCTGGGAGAGGGGGACAGTGTCCTCCCCATTCAAGCCAGGAGACACATGGGGGGCAGTGTGTTTTGGGGAATGACTCATGTTGGAACCAAAGCAAATAAACACACCTCATCCCAGCTCCAAACTGGGAAGGGAGGAGGCTGGGAACTGAAAAGCCGCAGTTCCTGAAGGATGTGGACGTCACCCGGTTCTCCTGGGTCCTAATGGAGCAAAGTACTGGGGGCTTGGACCCCGGGGTCTGAGGGAGGATGGGCTGGGGCCCCGAACTCCTGCGTCTCATGAGGCCGGGCTGCACATCCCTCAGTAGGGTAGGGGTCCTGGGATTCCACACTGCTGGGCCCCTGAGCAGGGAAGGAGCTGGGGGCCTGGATGCCTGAGTCGCCAAGTTCTCCCCCCAACAGGCCTGACGGGGTTGGGAGGTGACTCAGTGAGGGAAGCAGCGTTAGAGCTGGGTGGGGTTCTCAGCACGGGTGTCACCCCAAAAATGTAGGAGGCACTAGAAAACTGGGGTGTCACCTGCAGAGAAGGTGGTGTCATCACCCCACTGGGTGTGGGGTGATGGCAGGTGGATTGCCCTGCTAGCCTGGGATCCCAGGTATCCCCTCCCTCCCTCAAACACATTAGGACCCAAGCCTTGGTCTCCCAGCACCACCCAGATGGTTGGGTCTCCTTGTCCCCAGAACTCTCGGCAGCGCTCACTGTCTTGCCGGTGCACGTCCCTCATTGGTCCTAGAGCCTGGATGTCTGGGGGACATCTTCTCCTCACTTGTGTCCTAACATCCCTGTCTCCTCATCTCTGAATCTTCGTCTCTCACCCTGCATCTTCAGCTTTCCAGCTGTGAATCTCTCTTTCTTTCCTCATCTCTGCAAATCTCTTTCTAAATCTCTGTCTCTCCATCTCTGGGTCCCTCTCCTTCCAGGCTCTGTGTCTCTGTGCCCTTATCCCAGGTCTCTGTCTCCTATGTCAAAATCTCTTCTGAATCTCGCTTCCTATCTCTCTTCATCTCCAGACCTGCCCCGTGAAGGCAGCCACAGGGCCCCATCCCCGCTGCTGTCCAGACTAAGGGTGTAGGTGACTCAAGGTCAGTCATCTCCGAGGACCCTAGGGCTCCCAGGATGACACTCTGAGTTGTCCTCAAGTTTCCTCTCTCACTCCTGACACAGCCTGGGGGCCCCGATTAGATCTAGCAATTCATGCAGGTGAGGAAATAGAGACTGGGGAATCTGTGAGGTGGCCTGCTTGGGGGTGAGGAGGGCTGTGAGAAAGAGGAGGAGCTCCTGGGGGGCTGAGGAGTGATGGTGCCCCAGTCATCAGGCATCGGCCTACATCCTCCTCAAACAGGGTTGCCACATAAAACACAGGCTGTCCTGTAAAATCTGAAATTCAGATAAGCAACAAACAGTTTTTTTTTTAGCATAAGTATGTTTCATGCAATATTTGGGGCATATTTATACTAAAAAGTATTTGTTATTTATCTAAAATTCAAATTAAATTGGGCTTCCTGTAGTTTTATTTGCTAAATCTGGAACCCTACCATCAAAGACAGAGGAATCCAGGACTCCAGCCCCCTCTTTTCCCAGAACCTAGGAGTCCAGGCCCCAGCCTTCCCTCCTCAGGATCTGAGAGTCCAGGTCCCAATCCTCCTCTTCCCCCTTAGAAGGAATGGGGCACCCAACCCCCTCCTCCTTTGGAAATATAGGAGTCCAGGCTCCCAGCCCTTTTCTCCCCAGAACCCAGGCATCCAGACCAGGTCTCAGTCCAGTTGCCCAATGTGGGTCAATCATCACTGTGAGTTTCACAAGGTGGGTTGTGCCATCTGTGGCCCTGGTGGAACTGGTCGGGCTGAGCGGACAAGTGGGGTGGCCCCCCTTCCCATCCTCAACCTGCTGTTTCCTTGAGGGCCAGCCCAGCAGGGCTGGGAGTGAAACAGGAGGGACTTGGGGAGCTCTGGGTGTGCCCCTGTGTTTGGGCGTGTTGTGTCTCTGTGTGTGGTTGTGACCAATTGTCATGACAATCCCTGACTGTCATGATGTGTCTCTGTGCTTTTTCTGTGGTCTGCGGTGTGATATGAGAGGGTCTCTTCCATTTGTGTGTCTGTATTGCCCTCCTGTGAGTCCACACACTGTGCACTGCTGTTTGGGTGTTTTTGCAGTTATTGTGATTCTGTAATTCCGGTTGGATTAAGGTAGCAATTATTTATTGAATGGCAGCCTTATGTGATGGACTCTGGAGCCAGAAAGCCTGGGTTCAAATTCGTTTTTTTTTTTTTTTTGAGATGGAGTTTCGCTCTTGTTGCCCAGAGTGCAATGGTGTGATCTCAGCTCACCACAACCTCTGCCTCCCAGGTTCAAGCAATTCACCTGCCTCAGACGCCCGAGTAGCTGGGATTACAGGCATGCACCACCATTCCCGGCTAATTTTTTGTATTTTTAGTAGAGACGGGGTTTCTCCATGTTGGCAAGCTGGTCTCGAACTCCTGACCTCAGGTGATCTGCCCGCTTCGGCCTCCCAAAGTGCAGGGATTACAGGCATGAGCCACCACGCCCAGCCTCAAATTCTTTTTTTATTGAGACAAAGTCTCACTCTGTTGACCAGGCTGGAGTGCAATGAATGGGAGGACTCACTGCAGCCTTGACCTCCCCGACTCAAGTGATCCTCCCACCTGAGCCTCCTGAGTAGCTGGGACCACAGGTGTGCACCACCATGCCAGCTAATTTCTACAAATTTTTTGTAGTGACGGAGTCTTGTTATGTTGCCCAGGCTGGTCTCAAACTCCTGGGCCCAAGCAATCCTTCTGCTTCGGCCTCCTAAAGTGTCGGGATTAAAGGCATGAGCCACTATGCCCAGCCTGGGTTCAATTTCTGACTGTTGGCTGGACATGGTGGCTCACACCTGTAATCCCAGCACTTTGGGAGGCTGAGGCAGGCAGGTCATGTGAGGTCAGGAGTTCAAGACCAGCCTGGTCAACATGGTGAAAACCCATCTCTACTAAAAATGCACATAAAAAGCCATGTGTGGTGGCATGTGCCTGTAGTCCCAGCTATTCGGGAGGTTGAGGCTGGAGAATTGCTTGAGCCCAGGAGGCAGAGGTTGTAGTGAGCCAAGATTGCGCCATTGCACTCCAGCCTGGGTGACAGAGCGAGACTTCATCTCAAAAAAAAAAAAAAAAAAAAAAAAAACCTACCAAATTCTGACCGCCTGTCAGTGGCTGTGAAACCTTGGGCAAGTCACTAAACTTCTTTGGATATCAATTTTCCCACCTGTAAGATGGGTTGTTGCAAATAAAGTTGTTGAGAGCATTAAATAAAAAGTGCGGCCGGGCACAGTGACTCACGCCTATAATCCCAGCACCTTGGGAGGCTGAGGCAGGCGGATCAGTTGAGGTCAGGAGTTCATGACCAGCCTGGCCAGCATGGTGAAACCCCATCTCTACTAAAAATACAAAAACTAGCCGGGCATGGTGGTGTGTGCCTGTAGTCCCAGCCACTTGGGAGGCTGGGGCAGGAGAATCGCTTGAACCCAGGAGGCAGAGGTTGCACTGAGCCAAGATCGCACTACTGCACTCCAGCTTGGGCAACAGAGTGAGACCCCGCCTCAAAAAAAAAAAAAAAAGTGCTTGGAATTGTGCGTGTCACATAGGAAACATTTTTTGTTGCTGCTGCTGATGACGATGATGTGTTCATCTGGTTGCCGGGGATATGGTAGGGAATTAACCCAGGTCTTTGCTCATGGTCCTCCTGGTAGGAACTGGATGACTGGTCCAGCTCTCAGTGACTGGTCATGTAATTGCATCGCTGGGGTGTCTGTTTTGCATGTGGAACAGGATATTTCTTGTGTGCTGTGATCACGGGCGATTCTGATTGTGTGCCTATATTTGTGTTTGTGCTTGTAGGTGATTATATTGCTGCGTGTGTGTGACTCTTTGTGTGGGTGCAAATGCAAGATCAAATCTAACACAAATTGTGAAGGCACGTGTTTGGTGTGATCTTGCATTTCTGACTCTGAGGTGCTGGGAGTGTGTCTGTAATTGAATCTTGAGAACCCTTCTCTCAGCTGTGAGGCCACTCCCTTACATAACGTCCCATAGGTGACCCCTGGGAGAGATCCTTCCAAGATGAGCCTTGGTTTCTCCCTAATGGGGATAGTGGGCCCAGTGGCTCAAGGAGAAACGGGAGATTGAAAGGGAAGGTGGGAGGAAACCAGTGAGGCCAGGGAGAGGGTAAGAGACGTGATGGTGGCACAGAAAAACGATGGCTGGATGGGGACAGAGGAAGAGCTGCCCAGAGATGGGGATCTCTGTCCATTCATTCCATGAGCATTTCCTGAGCCCCTGCAATGTGCCAGGACCTCTGGTCGGTTCAGGGTCTGGGAGAAAGCAGAGAGACCCAGAGAGATGAACGCCCACCAGGAAAGCTGTTGCTGCCCCGAGGTGGCCCACTGCCTCCATGATAGGCCTCAGTGACAGTTCTGAGTGATGGAGATGCAGCGATGGGGAGGGACAGAGAAGGCCAGATCTGTCCAGATCAAAGAACAGAGGCCATGGGGGAAAGGTCCCTTCCAGGCGAAGGGGACTGCCATGAATCATTTTCTTATCACCTCCTAATAAGCTCATGATGCAGCTGCACCTCCTAATCACTATTTTCGACCCCAACCAGGCTCACGACCACAGCCAGAAGGGTTGGACAAGCTTAGTGTCGTGGATTCATGGGAGAAAATATCTGGGAGACCCCATCCTTGGCCCTGCTTTCCCCAGGACCCAGGAGTCCAGGTCCCCCGCTCTCCAGTCCCCCAGCCCCGGGAGTCCCACCTCTCAGCCCCTCTCCTTTTGTTTGTTGCCTGAGTTTCCTTTTTTCTCTCTGGGCCTGTAACTCTTTGTTTATCTCCATCTGTGTTTTGTGTCTCTCTTGTATCTTTACATCTGTATCTTGATTCTCCCTCACTGGGCCTCAATTTTCTCACTTGTAAACTGGGGATAATACTACTAATAATAATCCAATCTCTCAGAGCTGTGACGAGGAAGACATGAGATAATTACGTAAAATGCTCAGCACAGAACCAGGCCACAGTAAACTCAGTACAAGAGAGCTCTATTATTATTACTGTTTTATTTTTGCTATCTCCCCTTTGGTATCTCTGTTTTTCTCTTGGTCTCACGTGAGTCTCCAGTCTCCTCTAGCTCTGGGTTCCTTTTGCAGACGGCACCTGCCTCTGACTTCCCTTTTCGGGATGAGGAAAGGGCATATCCAGGCCAGGGCTTCCCCTGAGCCTCTTCCTTCTCCCTCTCCATTCCAAGCTCCACCTCATTACCCAGAACACGTGCCTGCGGGTAAGGCCTGGCTCCCTTACCATAAATAGCCTCATAAAATCCTGAACCCCAAACCTGTCGTCCCTGGGCGGGCGAGTGACTCAAGATCCCGGAGTTCCCGCTCCTAGACACTAAACCTTCAGGTTTCCAGCCCCCTCCTCCCTCTGACCCAGGAGTCCGGGCCCCTAGTCCCTCCTTCCTCGGGTCCCAGACTTCTTGTCCTTCAGAACCAAGGAGTCTGAACTCTCAAATCCCCAACCTTCCTCAAGACCCAAGGATCGGGTCAGCAAACAGCCTAGGTATGTGGGGCCAGAAACTCCATTCACGACCATTCTGCGACCGTCTACGCCCAGGGTTCCCACCCCGACTCAGTCCCTCCGGAGGCGGGTCCGACACGCGAGGCGCTTCTTTGGAGTCTGGCTGCGAAAGCTATCCATGACGTCAGTCACTGTCTTCCAGCCAATGGACACTCGGCCTTCTACCTCCCTGGGCCACTCAGGACCCTTTGCCTGGTAGGCGGGGCCCACAGCCCAACTCGGACAGCGATAGGCTTTCGGAGACGCCAGTCTCTGCCAGGCCCCGTCAGTCGGCCAATAGACGCGGAAACTGAGGGATCGGAATCCAGGTCCACTCCGCAGAGGACGGAGCAGGCTCGCGAGGGAACCGGTTCTCCGGGTCTGGCCGGGTAAGCCCTTTCCAGCACGCCTAGTATTGGGATTCTGCACATAGCTCGGCTGGGAAACTGTGAGGCTTAGTGAGGCTCGAGACGGAGTGGGGAGCTCAGTCCCGGCGAACCCATCTTGCTTTCTTGGAGAAACTCAGACCGGGATGCTGGATCTAGTTATTCATCCATCCGTTCCTCCCACCCTAAGCCTGATTCTCGTCTGCTCCTGCCTTCCTGCTCCTTCATCCGTTCTGCCCTTCCTGCCCTCAATTCTTTCACTCACGGATTCCCTCGTCTAGCCACTCACTCACACACTCTCCCACCTATTAGTTAGACAAACATTTCCTGAGGCTTCTGGTGTGCCAAGCCTCGTGCTGGGCGATGCTGGTGACCAAGATGAGTCAGGCCTGGGCCGTACCCTCAAGGAGCCCGGGTCAAATGGGAGGATGGACGTTGATGGGCATGGGTGTGCGGAGACGGTGGGGAGCCCAGGAGAGACTTTTTTGAGTTTGGCGTGGTCGGGAAAGGGTTTCCAGGGGAGGGGCCATTGGAGCTGGATCTTGGAGGAGCAGAACATGCCAGGCAAAGTGGAGATGCCAGGCAAAATGGGTGTGGGGAGGGTGTTTCAGCGTGACCAAAGACAGGGAGGCATGCAGGAGCAGTACTGCGTGCAGGTGCCTAAGCTGAAGGCCAGTCAAGTCTGTATGGCCAGCAGGGGAACTGTAAGGCTGGAGGAGGCCGAAGAGATGAGTAGAGGCCAGGCTGAGGAGCTTGGACTTTGTCCTGAGGGTGAGGGGGTCGTGGAGAGCCACGGAAGGGTTGAGAGTAGCGGAGGACAAGGTCATAGTTGGTCCAGAACTGGAGGAATGAGACTGGAAGCCAGTAGCCCAGGAGGTGGCTCTGGCAGGGATTCAGGTAGAAGAGAGTGGAGCGTGGATCAGGGAAGAGGCCGAGGGGATAAGACAGAGATTCAGGAGGCAAGGCTTGGTGCTGTGGCTCATGTCTGTAATCCCGGCACTTTGGGAAGTTGCAGTGGGAAGATCACTTGAGCCAAGGAGTTCAAGCCCAGCCTGGGCAACATAGTGACAGCCTCATCTCTACAAAAAATTAGCCAGGTGTGGCCAGGCGCAGTGGCTCACTCCTGTAGTCTCAGCACTTTGGGAGACCGAGGCAGGTGGATCACGAGGTCAGGAGTTCAAGACCAGCCTGGCCAAGATGGTGAAACCCCATCTTTACTAAAAATGCAAAACATTAGCCAGGCTTGGTGGTGGGCACCTGTAATCCCAGCTACTCGGGAGGCTGAGGCAGAAAATTGCTTGAACCCAGGATGGGGAGGTTGCAGTGAGCTGAGATTGCGCCACTGCACTCCAGCCTGGGCCATAGAGTGAGACTCAAAAAAAAAAAAAAAAAAAAAGAAAAGAAAAGAAAAAGAAAAATTAGTCAGGTGTGGTGGTGCATGCCTATGGTCCCAGCTACTGAGGAGGCTGAAGCAGGAGGATCACTTGAGCCCGGGAAGTTGAGGCTGCAGTGAACCAAGATGGTGCCACTGCACTCCAGCCTGCACAAGAGTGAGACCTTATCTCAAAAAAATAAATAAATAAATAAAATAAAAATAAAAATAAGGAGATTCAGGAGGCAGAGAGAACAGAAAGTGGGGATTGATGGGCTATGGGACAAGGGGTTGTCCAGGATGAGACCCAGAGCTCTAGTCTGGAGGACAGTGGAGCCATCCCTGAGGTGGGGACAGGAAAGAGGAGCAGGTTGATGGGTAGTGACTGTTTTGACAGAAGTGAGCAAGGGGGTTCTATGAGTTGGACAAGGAGAGCGGTGACTCAGCCCAGTGGATCTGGACCTTCAGGAGGAGTTCTGGGCTATAGCTCCCTGCCCCAGCACAGGCCCTGACTCAGAAGTCACTTGCTGGGTGAACGAGGACCTCTGAGCTGAGGATCCCTTGCTTCGCATCCTGCGAGGAAACCGCTTTGTTGTTTCTGCATCTTCAGTCTCTCCCACCGCTCCAGCATTCAAACATGTCCATCATCTCTAAACACGTGCCCTGTATCAAGCTCTCTTGTGGTGCCCACTGGCTCAATCCCTTACCTTCCACTCCCTCTTCAACCCACTATGTCTGGCTGCCCAACGGCCATGACCCTGCAGTGGCTCTGGACAAGGTCACTGAGGTCACCTGCTCATTGCTGAGACCTGAAGGTGACATTTCAATCCTCATCTGAACTGGTCCACTCCCTGAAACTCCCTTCACCCTACATCCTCCTTCCTGGCTAGCTTCCTCCCTCTCCGGCTGCTCCTTAGAACCCGCCAGACTTGCCTTCCACTGCCCACCCCTGCCCACCCCTTTACTAGGGGCGTGATCCTCAGGGCTGTCTCTGTCCTGGCCCTCTTGTTGCTGTCCCACCTGCCCAGGCTTCCTGGAAATGTTCCAGTCCCTTGGTTCCACCTAGACTGCATATTTTTTTTTTGAGACAGAGTCTCATTCTATTGCCCAGGCTGGAGTGCAGTGGCGCAGTCTCAGCCCACTGCAACCTCTGCCTCCCAGGTTCAAGCGATTCTCTTGCCTCGACCTCCCAATTAGTTGGGATTACAGGCGTGCACCACCACACCCGGCTAATTTTTGTATTTTTAGTAGAGACGGGGTTTCGCCATGTTGGCCGGGCTGGTCTTGAACTCCTGACCTCAGGTGATCCACCCACCTCGGCCTCCGAAAGTGCTGGGATTACAGGCGTGAGCCACCACACCCAGCCCCAGACTGCACTTCTGACCCTTGTTGCCTCCTGGATTGTCTTCCTGAGACCTTCCAGCTCACCATGTCCAGAATGGCCCTCAGCAGGTCTCGCCTATCACACACACACCTGAGCCTCCTCCCATTGAAGAGACAGCTTCACTGTCCACCTGCTCCCATGGCCAGACCTGGGTGTCATCTCTGTCCCCTTGCTGTCCTGTAACCTCATCAGTAGGTGCTGTTCTTCCCACCTTTTATGGCTCTGGGACGCTCCACCTACACTCCCTACCCTCACGGCTCCTGCCCCAGCTCAGGCCTCCTCCTTGGCCTGTAGGGCTCCAGTTTTGCCCTTTTCTGTCCATCCCCCAGTGTCCCAGCAGGATCTTTCAGTGCCCTGAGCTGACCCTGGCCCTTTCCTGCTCAAAGCGCTCCTGTGGCTCCCCACTGCCCTCCAGTTTAGTCCAAATCGTACTCCAGGCTCTTCAGGCCCTGCTCCTGCTGACCACTCCAGGCCCCTCACGCCCCTCCCCACTTTGCACCTGACCTTCTGGTCAGCTGGAAGCTTTTTCTAGCCAGGTGGCAGCTTTGATCACTGCCAGCTGGCTCTCACAACCTGGCATGTTTTTTCTTCCTAGCAGACTTTTGTTCATCCTTTAGTGTCAAGCTCAGATCACCACCTCTGTGAAGCCCTCCCTGACTACCACAGGTGGAACCCCTGGGGACTGTGACACCCTGTGTCTGTTCTTCCACCCTCTCTGAATCCAGGATCAGAAGCCCTTTGAAGGCACGACCTGGGTATAAATCATCTCAACTCCAAACTCAGGACTTACAAGGGGCCAGAGAGTTGGTCCAAGAGCTGATTGTCACAGCTGGACAGAGCTTGCATTTCCAGTTTTTGTTTTTTTGGAAACAGGGTCCAACTCTTGCCTAAGTTGGAGTGCAGTGGTGCGATCATAGCTCACTGCAACCTCAAACTCCTGGGCTTAAGTGATCCTCCTGCCTCACCCTCCTGAGTAGCTAGGACTGCAGGAGTGTGCCACCACGCCCGGCTAATTTTTAAATGTTTTTGTAGAGACTGGTCTATGTTGCCCAGGTTGGTCTCAAACCCCTGGACTCAAGCTATCCTCCTGTCTTGCCTCCCAAAGTGCTGGTATTACAGGCGTGAACCTCCGTGCCCGGCTGCATTTACAGTATTTTGAGCGCCAGTTTGTTTCTGATTTCCTGCTAACTTTGCTCCAGTTTTGCAGGGTGTCTGGGTCACTGGAGCCTATGAGACCCAAGAGATTATTTTTAACTTTTATATCCCCCTGATGGATGCTGAGCCTGGTCTCCCTGGGACCAGGGTGAGTCCAGCTAACCGAAGGTTTTCAAGGGGAGGAGCTGAGGACCCAGCATCTCCTGGCAGTGTACCTGGATGAAGTCCGAGGGGAGGTGGGTCTGGGTTACCAAGGAGTCCACTCCCTTCTGGTCCCCAAAATCCAGGCCCCCATACCCCTCATTCCAGGTTTCTTAGTTCCCAGCCGCTTGAGTCCGAGGCTGCCCCCTGGTGGGCAAACACCCCACCGTATTTGAGAGAGGCCAAACTAATTAAATACTTTTATTTACAAGAAACAAACCAACCAACCGACCTGCAAGGGAGGGCCAGTCCCCGTCCCTGCGGCGGTCGCAGCAGCAGCAGCAGCAAAAGGCAGCGGTGGCGTGCAGGTCCAGCCGTCTCGGTGACCGGTGTGTGTGCGCGTCCCCCTCCCCGTGGCGGGGGTCTCAGCTTTCGGGCCCGGGCCCCCGCCCCGCCCCCTTGCCACCCCCGACTTAAGTAAGGCACAGCCCGCGTCCCCTTCTGCCCGGCCCGGAACGCATTCATGACGGAGGCCAGCGCAGATGGGAACAACAGGCTTTTAGTGTCGCCCCCCGCAGCCCCCGTCTCCCCGCGCGGCCCGGCTCCGGCGGGCGGCTCACACCGGCGGCGGGGCGGGCGCGGGCCCGGCGGGCGGAGTGAGGACGAGGCGGATGCGCTCCACGCACAGCTCTGCGGCCTGGCGCGTCTCGCGGCACAGCGCCGCCAGGGTCAGGAAGCCGTGCGGCAGGTCCTCCACCACGCGCAGCGTCACCGGCTGGCCCAGGTTGCGCAGTCGCCGCGCGAGCATGACCGAGTCATCCAGCATGGGGTCCAGCGCGCACGCCTACGGGACAACGGGGACGGACGTGGAGAGAGGGTGGAGGACCGACAGACCGGGGTCGGGTACAGCGAGGAGGGGTTTGATGAACAAAGGGAGCGGGAAATATGGATACAGACAGGAGTGGACGGAGGCAGGAGACGGTGGGTGAGGAGTTGGGGAGAGAATGGAGGGAATGGGGGGGAGTTGTGGGAAGGATGGGAGAATGACTTTAACTGCGATCCCTGGCCTCTCTCCAGCCTCTCCCTCCCCACCCCGCCAAACCCACCTTTTTTTCTCTTGATTCTCCAAGCCCAAGGGGCTGCCCCACTGATCCTGTCTCTTGGTACTCAAAATTGCAAAGTAAAACGGAGGCAGCCCTGACTCCTGTCCTCCTCCCGTTCGTTCGGGGCATTGTTCTCCTCTGGGGACAGCCTGTCCCTTTCTCCCCACTCCGGAGCTCTCTTTCCCAGGTGCACCCGTGCCCGGTCCCGCTCCTCCCTGGGTGCCCCGCTCCTCTCTAAATGCACCTGTACCGGCCCCCTCTGGCGCTCACCACGATGTGCACAGGTGGCAGGCTCTTGAGCATGCTGTCGGGTGCCAGCAGCGGCGACATGAAGGGGTTCTTGACTATGGGCGAGGAGTAGAGGGGCATCTGTGTGGCACCCTGGCTGGAGCGTCGGGGGTGGAAACCCTCGGGGAAGGCGGCATGGACGCCCAGGCCTCTGTCCATGGGGCTCAGCTCATTTTTGGCCTCAGCCTCTTCCCCTGCATCCTCAGGTGGTAATAAGAAGTTGACATCGGAGGGTGTGGAGGGGCCAAGTGTCTCAGCTGATAGTGACATCTCTGGGGTGTCCGACGACGTCTCGGAGTTTCCCCTCAGGCTTAAGTCCCTCAGGGTCAGGTTCCTGAGGGAATCCGTGCCCAGTGGGCCCTGGGGCTGGGCCAGCGCTGCTTCAGACACACTGCGGCGCATCGGCTCTGAGAGAAGGGGAGCAGATAGGCCTGGCTCCGTTAGTTTAGGTGTATGTATGGCTGGCAGGGAATGCCATGGGAAGGGCAGTCGCCTGTGGAGCGCTGTGAAAGGCTGTGTTTCCCCAGACTCTTGCCTAGGGGATGGGTGGAGTTCCAGATGCCCCAGGTAGTCATGGTGGGGGTCTTGGCAGTGGGGCTGTGTGTCCTAGTGAAGGGTGTGTGTGTGTGTGTGTGTGTGTGTGTGTGTGTGTGTGTGTCTGTCTGGGAAGATTAGGTGCAGTTTACCTCTAGGAACCTATTTTTTCTTCTAGATCAAGGAAATGAAAATAGTCCTTGGTTCATAGGTGGCAGGACTCAGTGGGATAAGATGTGGGATTAGGTACCGCTACCCACTGGGGATCATAATATATATATATATATATTTGAGACAAAGTCTCGCTCTGTCACCCAGGCTGGAGTGCAGTGGCGAGAACATGGCTCACTGCAACCTCTACCTCCCAGGTTCAAGTGATTCTTGTGCCTCAGCTTCCCGAGTAGCTGGGACTATAGGCATGTGCCACCATGCCCGGGTAATTTTTGTGTTTTTTTAGCAGAGATGGGGTTTTGCCATGTTGGCCAGGCTGTTCTCGAATTCCTGGCCTCAAGTGATCTGCTCGCCTCGGCCTCCCATAGTGCTGGGATTACACTTACCACAAGGTGAAAATGGATCAAAATGATTTGAATAGTAAGCAGGCCCAGTGGCTTGAAGGGAGGCTCTGTTCACAGGGAGCTAACAAGTCTCCAGGGTGTCTCACATTTCTAGGGGTCTGGCACCTGTAGCCACACGGATCTGCTTCCCTAAATTTCCTTTGTGTTCTTCAGTTTTATCCCTTCACGTGACCAGGCAAGCAAGTGCCCAAACGATGCTAAAGATACACTTCCAGCCCACCTGGCGTGCCCAGCTTGGCCTCAGCTCTGTTCATTCTATCAGACCCACACTGCCTACCATGAGGGCCAAGATGCTACAGTTTTAGTTTTTCACTTTATTTTTATTTTTATTTTTGAGATGGAGTCTTGCTCTGTCACCCAGGCTGGAGCGCAGTGGTGCGATCTCGGCTCACTGCAACCTCCGCCTCCCAGGTTCAAGCAATTCTCCTGCCACAGCCTCCCGAGTAGCTGGGATTACAGGCGTGCCACCATGCCCAGTTACTTTTTGTATTTTTTTTTTTTTTTTTGAGACAGTCTCACTCTGTTACCCAGGCTCGAGTGCAGTGGCGTGATCTCGGCTCACTGCAACCTCGTCTCTTGGGTTCAAGTGATTCTCCTGCCTCAGCCTCCTGAGTAGCTGGGATTACAGGTGCATGCCACCATGCCTGGCCCATTTTTGTATTTTTAATAGAGATGGGGTTTCACTATGTTGGCCAAGCTGGTCTCCAACCCTGACCTCAAGTGATCCGCCTGCCTCGGCTTCCCAAAGTGTTGGGATTATGGGCGTGAGCCACCACACCCAGCCTTACTTGTCTTTATAAATCTACGAAGGCGAGGTGCAAAACAATGTGAGAATAACTATTTAAGTGCTTTGTGGCCCAGAGGGTCACTGGAACAGAATGGGCACACCAGGGGTGCTGGCATCTTCTAATAGCACCTACTGGGTGCCACGTATTATACTGGCCACTTGACCCAAATGGTTGGAGGCAGACCTCAGCACAGCCCAGTAAGGGTACTCTTTTTTTTAGTTTTTTTTTTTTTTGAGACAAGGTATCGCTCTGTCACCCAGGCTGGAGTACAGAGGCTCTGTCTTGGCTCACTGCAACCTCTGCTACCCAGGTTCAAGCGATTCTCATGCTTCAGCCTCTCCGGTAGCTGGGACTACAGGTGTATGCCACCACACCCTGCTAATTTTTGTATTTTTTTGTAGAGAAGGGGTTTTGCCGTGTTGGCCAGGCTGGTCTCGAACTCCTAACCTCAAGTGATCTGCCCACCTTGGCCTCCCAAAGTGCTGGGATTACAGGCGTGCACCACCACACCTGGCTAATTTCTTTGTACTTTTACTAGAGACAGGGTTTCGTCATGTTGACCAGGCTGATCTTGAACCCCTGACCTCAAGTGATCTGCCCACCTCAGCCTCCCAAAATGCTGGGATTGCAGGTCTGAACCACCATGCCCAGCATCTTCCCTGGGACTTTTGCTGTGCTAGACTGTCCCTCCTGCTCACCCTTGCTGGGCATGTGACGGGAGTGAATCACTCACCTGCTATGGGCTCCGACATCTTCTGGGACTTGCGTCCACTTAACTCCAGGAAGGAGTTGAGCCACGAGGAGGCACCCAGGCGGAAGTCTCGGAGGAGTAGGGCTGTGTCCCGCCGCACCAGCCCCATCATGCCGAGGGCTTTCTGGTCTGAGTTGGAGTGGTCCTCTGTCTTTGCACCTGCAGAGTATATGCGGGTATCTGAGTTGTTTTCCCCTTTCTGGGCCCAGTCTTAATGCCCAGAATTTCAGGCATCTGTGGTCCCAGGGACCCAAGAATATCCAATCGCTTCAAAAGGGATAAGGAGGCTGGGCACAGTGGCTCATGCCTGTAGTCCCAGTACTTTGGGAGGCCAAGGCGAGAGGATGGCTTGAGCCCAGGAGTTCAAGACCTGCCTGGGCAACATAGCAAAAAACACAAAAATTAGCTGGGCGTGGTCGTGGTGGTGCACACCTGTAGTTCCAGCTACTTGGGAAGCTGAGGCAGGATGATTGCTTCAGCCTGGGAGGTCGAGGCTGCAGTGAGGTGTGTTTGAGCCACTGCACTCAGGCTGAGCGACATGACACCTTATGTCTGTCTCTCTCTCTCTCTCTCACACACACACACACACACACACACACACACACACACATACACAGGAAAAAAAAAAAAAGGGACAAGGAGTCTTAGATTCCTCTGCCTGGCCTCTCCTTCCTCAGTCACAGGAGTCCCAGTCCCCAGCCCGTCCCTGCAGGACTCAGACATCCCTGCAGTCCTTTTTCCCTGCTGAGGGTGTGGGCCTCACCAGCATAGGCGCTGACACACTTGGAGAGCACACTGAGGGGCAGCAGGGGGTCCATGAGGCTCAGCAGACGGGAGGGAGAGGCGGCAGGCTGCAGCATTGTGGCCGGGTAGGCTGCCATGATGCCATCTGGCACCCGCACCCCGTAGGCTGCTGCCCGAAGAGCCACGGTGAAGCAGAGGTTCCCACCTGCACTGTCCCCCGCAAGGCAGATTCGTTCCCCTGTTGAGCCTGGTTTGGGAGAGGGGTGGTTGGTGGCAACCTGGCAAGGGCAGGGGCCTGGGGAGGGAGGGCAGGGAGGAACTCAAGCGGGGAGAACTGGGCTCTCCAAGGTGGGGTGTGGGGCACTCCAAGGCCTAGCAGACTGCAGTTTTAGAGACTGGCAGACTAAGGCACAGATTTGGGCTCACATGGTAGACAGAGGGTCAGGATGACTCAGGACCTGGAGAGGCCCAGGGAAGGACTGGGAAAGTCTGTCGGGGCTGGAGGTTGGGAGCAGGGAGGGCAGGTGGTGGGAAAGGGGAGCTGAGCTCAGGCCTGTTGCTGGAGGGGGGCCTCAAAGGGTGGGAATGGAAGGTCAGGGTTCAGGCTCAGCACAGAGGGGCTGGGCTGCAGGCTCTGTGCCCTGGGGCATGGCCACACACTGCTCTGTGCCTCAGTGTCCTCCCAAGATGCTGATCTTTGAAGAGGGAGGTCAGAGAAGCTGGACTGTGGGCCAGGAGCCTGGCAGGACAGGAGAGCAGGGCCTGGAGCTATCAGAGGGGGAAGACAGAGGCCCGAGGAGACAGGATGGTGGGTGAGAAGTGGAAGTGGAGGAGATGGAGAGTCTGGGTGCCACAGTCGAGGACAGAGGATAAAGTGGCTGAGGCGGAAGACTAGGCAGGACCTGGGTGAGCAGGAGCTGGGAGGTGTCGGGGGAAGAGAAAGGCAGAGGGTGAGGCTGAGGCTGGAGGAGCTTAAAGCAGGCTGGGTGGGATGGGAGCAGGCGCAGGTGGCCGTTGGGGCCTAAGGCTCACCAAGGAGGGTGCAGTGCTTGATGGCCCAGCAGTAGGCGAAGAAGCACTCCTCCAGTGCACGGGGGAAGGGGGCCTCGGGGGCCAGGGAGTAGTCGATGGAGACGATGGGGGCGCCCAGCTCCTGGGCCCAGCTCTTGAGGTAGGGCTCGTGGGATTTGGAGGTCTGGGCCACGAAGCCACCGCCGTGGAAGTGCACTATCAGGGACCGCGAGCGGGGTGCCTGCTGGGGGCGCGGCCACAGCTCCAGGCTCCGTTGGCCGTTGGACTTTACCAGGCTGCTGAGCTCCTCACTGTCCTGGGGGTGAGGAGGGAGACGGTGTGTGAGGTTGGGGAGAACTGGCCAGGGCTGCACCCGTCCACGGGGATGCCAAGGTGGGGGCTGCCCACGCTTCTCGGGTCTGTCCCTGTCCCTGACTGAGGCTGGAACCCTACCTGTCCTTCACGCAGGTCGTAGGAGATGAGCCTGACGAGGACGGGCCCAGGGCCCGTGTGGGCCAGTGGGGGTGAGATGGTGACCGTGAGCGTGGGGTTGGCAGTCAGCGGCATCTCAAAGGCTTCGGGTGGCAGGCTGAGCAGGCGGCTTACCCTCACGGTGGCCGATGCCATGTTGGCCAGAGACTGGAGGGAGGGGACAGAAGGGGTGCTGGGGAGGGTCTGCCTACAGGGGTGCCCTTCACCTCTCCCTCTGATCCCCAGTCTTTGCCCTTGTGTGCCATCCCTGGGCCTGGAGCCCCACAGAGACCTACTGTGGCCTCAGATGACTTTCTGGGCCTCAGTGTCCCCATCTGTAACAGGCCCTCACCGATAGCACTTCCATCTCGGTGATGTTCCAGAAGGCTTTCCAGAAGTGCACATCCAGGTTCTGTATGATCCGCTCAAACTCAGCCCCACGCAGCTCAGGGTCGATGGCAAAGCGGCCGCTGGTGAAGAGAGAGCTGGCGGCCACACCTGGGGGTCGGAAGGGGTGTCAGGGAGCCCCACTGGGTCAGGCTGCTTGGGCAGGAGTGGGGAGGAGGGCCAGGAGAGTAGGCTGCAAGTAGAACCCGGCCGGGACTCACTGAGGCCTGTCTCGTTGCGTTTGTAGTGCTCCCCGAAGGACACCAGCCCAATGGAGATGGTCTGCAGGAATGGCCGGATGGCAGGTGTGAACTGTGGAGAGACGCGGCTGCGTCACCCACCGCTCAAGAGAGGGATGGGGACAGGGCAGGAGCGAGGCGCAGGAATGTGCGGGGAAGACACATTCATTCAGTAAACGTTTCATGAGCTCCTACTGTGTGCTGGGCATAGCTCTCGCCTGGTTCACGGACCTGATGTTCTCAAAGGGAAAACAAATGATCAGCATGTAAGCAAAGCCATGCGCAGTATCATGACAAGGAATGACGAATGGCTTGAAAAAAAAAAGGCAGTAGGTGGAGAGGACACGAGTGATGACTACGGGTCAGGCTACTTAGCGGGTCTCGGAGGAGAGATCTGACTGAAGCGAGGGGAGGGTGTTCCCTGCACAAGGCACAGAGAGCGTGAGGGCTTAAAGATGAGCTCATAGGAGGCTGAGGCAGGAGAATTGCTTGAACCCGGGAGGCGGAGGTTGCAGTGAGTGGAGATCACACCACTGCACTCCAGCCTGGGCGACAGAGTGAGACTCTGTCTCAGAAAAAAAAGGTGAACTCATGCTTGGTGCTTGACCTGGGTAGTGAGACCCAGGGGGCTAGTGTGGCTGAAGCAGAGTGAGCAGTGGGGAGAGGGGCAGGCAGTGACGTTAGAGAGGCAAAGGGGGCTCATATAGGGCCTGGGCAGAGGAATTTGGATTTCATTCTCAGTGCGGGGTGGTGCCACTGGTAGGCTGTGTGGTGGGGAGTAGGATGGTGCAGGGACTTCCTGAAAGTCAGAGAGAGGATGGATGGGGAGAGGAGGCAACTGGAAGACAGGAACAGGGAGATAGCCAGAGACAGCCCCCGAGGCACAGGGACCTGAGGCAAAAGGACAGCCAGAGAGGGAGACTGAGGCCTAGACATGGGACCAGCCGGCCACCACAGGGGGAGGGGGAGACAGCGTCTGACAGAGCAGACACGCAGTTAAGGAAAGACAGTGGGGTCCGGGCGCGGTGGCTCATGCCTGTAAACCCAGCACTTTGGGAGGCCAAGGTGGGCGGATCACTTGAGGTCAGGAGTTTGAGACCAGCCTGGCCAACATGGCGAAACCCCATCTCTACTAAACGAAAAAAAAAAAAAAAAAAGACAAGACAATGGGGACACAGGATTAGAAGAAATGGAGCCACAGGAGGCCAAGGCAAGGGATTGGTGGGTTCTTCTGTTCACTCTATACTGGCCAAGGTCCTGCTGCATGCTAGACACCGAGCTGGAGCAGTGACCAAGTCAGGGGAGGCCTCTGCCCTCCCGGGGACTGACATTTTAAAGGGGAGACTGCCCTGCACCAAGGCAGAGCTGGGCCCTGCCCCTGGCTGGGTGCCCAGTAGGCCAGAGGGCACCTGAGTGCCTGGCTATTGTGGCTGGGATGCTGGTTCGGGCAGCCCCGGGATCTCTTTCTCATGACTCTAGGGTCACGGCTGGGACACAGGGAGGAGCTGGCTGGCCCCAGCTGGGCTGATCAATACTTATGGGTTCAGCCCTGGTGAGGGGAGGTTTCCAGGAATGCCTGGGCTGGGTTGCTGAGGATAGGCTAGCCCGCAGGGAAGCCTGGAGACGTGGGGTGGGAGGGGGAGGCTGAGGTGTGGGGAGGCCCAGAGAGGGCCAGAAGGACTACAGGGTCACATGGCTCCAGATCCCTCCCTGAGGGTTCTCAAACTCAAGTGACTTCAGGGGCCAGACAGGTAACAAAGAGTGAATGCATCTCCTGCGTGTAGGACAATAGAGAGTAGTGGATACCCTGGTGAAAAAAGCTCTACAAGTTGCATTTCTTACTACTCGGCAGATATGACCTAGGGACCATGAGTTTGAGACCCCTGGTGCAGCTCTGTCTGAGCTCCAGCCAACTTCCCCTTTCTGTACCTGCTGTTTGCTGAGTCCGATAATGCTGACCACTGGTTACTTTACCATACTATAGGCCAGGCCAGGGGCTACCAGGTGCCTTCATTGTGGGCCCAGAGGGGCAGGGGGCAGGGGGCTCACCTGGAAGCCCAGGCAGCGGCCATAGAAGCATCCCTTATGCAGCGTGACATACTCCCGGAGGAAGTCGGCGGTGAGTCCCTCGTCGCCCTCAAAGAAGAGCACCCCCGGCTGATTGGTAACCAGCAGGCGCTGGGCGTAGTAGACTAGAGCGCGGAGCTGGGTGAGGGCAGCTAGGTAGGCCTCCAGCTCGGCCAGGTTGTGGCTAGTGCGGAAGAAGATGCTGCAGCGGTTGGAGGCCACATAGCGGGATTTGTGCAGGAGGTGCGCCAGGCAGCAGCGGGCTGTGTGCACCAGGCTGCGGTACCCATTGGCCGGTGTCTCTGGGTCCAGGTCAAAGAGGTGCGCCACGCCCAGCAGGCGGCCTAGGGCGGGCTCCAGCCCCAGCGCCTGCTCTCGCACACCAGCAAAAACGCCTGACAGCCGCTGGGCCGTTTCCCCAGGACCCTGGCTGGAGAAGAAGGCTATGTTGTCCTCTGCCAGAGTCACCAGCGACTGTGTCATTGTGCGCAGGTCCATGTTGTGGATGAGCCTCGAGGCTGTGGGCAGGGGGGGAGGCCTGTTAGGCGGGGCTGATCAAGCCTTGCTCAGCTGGGGCCCAGGAGTCTGGACCATAGCTTACCCGCTCCTCCTTCAGAACTCAGTGCTGTCTTCTTTCAGTTCCAGGGGCCCAGGACCCCAGGTTCCTCCTCCCTTAGACATAAGAGGTCACCCTCTTGTCTCTAGGAATCAGAAGTTTGGGGCCCCAGTTCCCAGTGCCTTTGTCCCTCCTCAAGAGCCAGGAGTTTGGGCCCTCAGCTCCCTCCTCCCTCAGATCCAGGAGTCCAAGCCCCAAACCCTTCTTCTTCAGGACCCAGGAGCCCCTGCTATCACCTCTTTGGGACTCAGAAACTTGCTGCCCTGGCCTCCTGAATCCAGACATTCCCTGAGCCCACATGACTCTGCTTCCCTAACTCATTCATCTCTCCTATGATCCAGGAGGCTGCCGGTCCTTCTTTCTTCCTTCCAGGAACCCAAGAGTCCAGTCACCTGTCTCCATGAACTCTCCTGGGGCCCAAGACTCCTTCTCCTAGATTCCAAGAAGTCTAGACCTCCAGTTGGTCCCCATTCTCAGGACCTAAGAGTCCGGGTCCCCCATCCCATCTTTCCTTCTTAGGCCCCAAGTGCTACCCACAGGCCCTTCCCCTCCAACAACATTTGGGAGAGTTCAGCCCTAGCCCTGCCATTCCCATCTCTCGGGACCCTGGTCCCCAAGCGCAGCTCTCCTTGAACTCAGGAGTTCACAATTCTAGACTTCACTGAAGAGTCATTCCTCGTCCTTCAAGTCTGGCTGTGGAACCCCCTCCAAATCCCAGTTCCCTCCCTGTTTCTCTGTGAGATCCCCAAAACTCAGTCTTGCTTCTCCCACAGCGGGGTCCCCTGGCCTTCAGGCTTGTCCACTGGTCCTGGGTTGCACGGCCAGCCCTGCTCTCTTGCCTGGAACAGCGATACTCATCACTGGTGTCGACCTTGAGCATATCCGTGCAGGTCCCGTGCTGAGAGCTTTCTTTGTGTTTGCTGCTTTAGCGTGCTAACCCTCTGGGACCCACACCACCTGGGTTCAAATCTCTATTATTGCCAGCATCCCTATTTTACAGGAGAGGAAACTGAGGCTTAGGTTTTAAGTGAAGAGGTTAAAGTTGCATTGCAAGTGGCAGAGCTTTTGTAAACCCAGCTCTCTGGGTCCACAGCCTCACTTATGTGGGGCTCCCCGCTAGGACTCTGGAAGCCACATCTCAAAACTCGCCCTGGACTACATCTGACTCTCTACACTTCCTGGTCCCCAAGGATCTTCCTTCTGAGATCCTTTCCCAGCCATTCAGGCCGCCCTGTTTCTTGGATGCCCCGTCACCCAGGTCCTGAACAAGCTGCCCTTGGTGGAATGCTACCATCTGCTCCAGGGACTTCCCTCCCAAAACCCAGCACCTTGCCTGTTCCCCTAGAAGAAGGTATTTCCTTTCCCTTCTAGGTCCTGGGGCCTGGCAGCGGCCATTCCTGTCTCTCAGCTGGCTGGACACTCACCCCTCCTAGGCATCTTCCGAGCTTCCCTGGGCTGGGACTGCTGGTCTGTGGCTTGTGCCAGTAGCAGCCTGGGGCAATAAACCCAGGGGCGGGGCTGGCCTGCCCAGGGTGTAGCCGCACAAGCCACCTCCCACCCAGAAAGATCAGTGAGGACCACGTGCTGTAAACAGAGTAGAGGGCTCAGCTCCCTGCCCTGCCCCCCACCTGCTCCCAGACTCAGCTCAACTGGTAGTCCTGTTACAGGCTCCTCTGCCTTAGAACCCAGGAGTCCACACCCACAGCCCCTCCTCCCTCAGACCCAGGAGTCCAGGCCCCCAGCCCCTTCATCCTTTAGGACCCAGGAGTCCCAGCCCCAGTCCTGAACAAACTGTCCCCTCTCACCCAGTCAGGCTGCCCTCTCTGTCCCCAGAGAGGACTCAGGGAGCCAAAGGCCCAGTGATCTCAGCTCCCGCCTCCTAGTCTGGCCCTGGCACAGCCAGCCCCAGCTGTTGGGGGGAGAGAGGAGGTAGCCAGCCCTGCCTGTCCCTCCTGGAAGGACAAAAGCCGATTAAGGGCAGTGCCAGGCTCAGCTAGCGGCCTGAGCTGCCTGCCGGTCCTACTGGGTGGTGTGACCACACTGGGTACCCTGGATCTGCCACTTACCCCTCTCAGCCCACCCTGCTGTGACTGTCATCCCCACCTCACACATAGGGAAACAGAGGCTCAGAGAGATGCTTCACCCATGTCATTCACCCGTGTCATTCCACAGATTTCCTTGTCTGGCCTCAGCTTGTCACTTCCAAGAGGTACTCCCCAGTTGCTTCTCCCCATCTAAGATATGCACGCCCCCATTATTTTCTACCATGATACTTAGTTCTGTACCATCCTGCCATTTGACACTTTATAATTTGTTTACATGTTTGTTCATCTCCCCCAGGACAGTACTAGGTTTTATGGAGCCATGAAACTTATAAGGTACAGGGGTGTGGCCCTTTAGGAAGAAGAAATACAGAATTACAAATACAAGATTAGGGCCTTGGGCCAGGTGCGGTGGCTCACGCCTGTAATCCCAGCATTTTGGGAGGCCAAGACGGGCGGATCATGAGGTCAGCAGATCGAGACCATCCTGGCTAACACAGTGAAACCCCGTCTCTACTAAAAATACAAAAAATTTAGCCAGGCGTGGTGGCAGGCATCTGTAGTCCTAGCTACTCGGGAGGCGGAGGCAGGAGAATGGCGTGAACCTGAGAGACGGAGCTTGCACTGAGCCAAGATCGTGCCACTGCACTCCAGCCTGGGTGACAGAGCTAGACTGTCTTAAAACAAAACAAAACAAAACAGATTAGGGCCTTGGAAGGGGCCTGTGTGACTGAGGGGCTCTGAGGCCTCAGGGTCATTTGCTTGGCCGGAAGTGAATCTTCTGTCCCGGACTGTCATCCCCCAGGTGGCCCTGGGGCCTATCATGGGACCTGGCACATAGCAGGTGCTCAGTGGATATCTGAAGCAGGAAGGAAGGCATGAAGAGGCAGAGTGAGGGCAGAGGGGCTAGTTAGCTCAGGAGAGGATGGCCCCTCCCCAGGGCTGGCAGACAGATGGATAGACAGAGGCCTCAGGAGGCAGTGTTAGGCTTGCAGCTGTGAAAATGGGACGATGTGGGCCAGGCACGGTGGCTCATGCCTATAATCCCAGCACGTTGGGAGGCCGAGGTGGGTGGATCACGAGGTCAGGAGATCGAGACCATCCTGGCCAACATGGTGAAACCCCATCTCTACTAAAAATACAAAAATTAGCGGTATGGTGGCGGATGCCTGTAGTCCATTGGGAGGCTGAGACAGGAGAATCACTTGAACCCAGGAGGCGGAGGTTGCAGTGAGCCGAGATCACGCCACTGTACTCCAGCCTGGGGAAGGAAAGAAAGGAAAGAAAGAAAGAAGGAAGGAAGGAAGGAAGGAAGGAAGGAAGAAAGAAAGAAAAGAAGAAAAGGAAAGAAAGATGGCCCAAGCACTTGCTGGCGACCCTGGATGAGTCTGTTTTCCTCATCTGGAAACTGCACTTGGCCGTTCTGCCGGCTCAGGGTGGGAGACAGAATTTATAAGTGGGACCATGGCCGGCATGTTCTGCATGTGGTTTGCTTTGTGGGCTCACTCGGCCTTCCTGAGATGGTGTATTGGGTGATTTTTCTCTGTGGCACTTGTCACCATCTAGCATACTATACAGTTTACTACGGGAATACCTTGCTTCACTGTGCCTTGCACATACTGCATTTTTTACAAATTGAAGGTTTGTGGCAACCCTGTGTCAAACAAGTCTGTTGGCACCATTTTTCCGACAGCAGGTGCTCACTTCGTGTCTCTGTGTCACATTCTGGTAATTTTCACAGTGTTTCACACTTTTTCATTATTATTATATTTGTTATGATGAACTGTGATCAATGATCTCTGGTGTTAACTGTTGTAATTGGGGGCACCACCAACCATGTCCATGTAAGAGGGTGAACTTTACCGATTAATGCCTTGTGTATTCTGACTGCTCCACTGACCAGCCATTTTCCCCATCTCTCTTCTTGAGCCTCCATATTCCCTAAGACATACAATATTGAGGCCGGGCACGGTGGCTAATGCCTGTAATCCCAGCACTTTGGGAGGCTGAGGCAGGTGGATCGCTTGAGGTCAGGAGGTTGAGACTGGTGAAACCCCATCTCTACTAAAAATAAAAAATTAGCCCGGCATGGTGGTGTGTGCTTGTAATCCCAGCTACTTGGGAGGCTGAGGCAGGAGAATCGCTTGAACCCGGGAGGTGGAGGTTGTAGTGAGCCAAGATCACACCATTATACTCCAGGCTGGGCAACAGAGCAAGAGTCTGTCTCAAATAAGTGAAATGAAATGAAAAATAGAATAAAATAAAATAGAAATCAGGCCAATTAACAACCCTACAATGACCTCGAAGTGTTCAAGTGAAAGAAGAGTCTTATGTCTCTCACTTTAAATCAAAAGCTAGAAGTGATTAAGCTTCGTGACGAAGGCATGTCCAGTGCTGAAACAGGCTAAAAACTAGGCCTCTTCTGCCAGTTAGCTAAGCTGTGAATGCAAAGGAAAAATTCATGAAAGTAATTAAAAGTGCTACTCCAGTGAACACATGAATGATAAGAAAGTGAACCAACCTTGGCCGGGCACGGTGGCTCATGCCTGTAATCCCAGCACTTTGGGAGGCCGAGGTGGGCGGATCACGAGATCAGGAGATCGGGACCATCCTGGCTAACATGGTGAAACCCCAGCTCTACTAAAAATACAAAAAATCAGCCGGGCGTGGTGGTGGGTGCCTGTAGTCCCAGCTACTAGGGAGGCTGAGGCAGGAGAATGGTGTGAACCTGGGAGGTGGAGCTTGCAGTGAGCCGAGATCACGCCACTGCACTCCAGCCTGGGTGACAGAGTGAGACTCGGTCTGAAAAAAAAAAAAAAAAAAGAAAGTGAACTAGGCTTATTGTGGATATGGACAAAGTTTGAGTGGTCTGGATAGAAGGTCAAACCAGCCACATTTCCTTAAGCCAAAGCCTAATCCCAAGCAAAGCCCTATCCCTCTTCAATTCTTTGAAGGGTGAGAGAGGTGAGGAAGCTGCAGAAAAAAGGTTGGAAGCTAGCAGAGGTGGATTCATGAGGTTTAAGGAAAGAAGGCATCTCTGTAACATAAAAGTGCAGGGTGATGGCCGGGCACCGTGGCTCACGCCTGTAATCCCAGCACTTTGGGAGGCTGAGGCAGGTGGATCACCTGAGGTTGGGAGTTTGAGACCAGCCTGACCAACATAGAGAAACCCCATCTCAATTTAAAATACAAAAAAGAAGCTGGGCATGGTGGCGCATGCCTGTAATCCCAGCTACTTGGGAGGCTGAGGCAGGAGAATCACTTGAACCTGGGAGGCGGAGGTTGAGGTGAGCCGAGATCCCGAGATCCCGCTATTGCACTCCAGCCTGAGCAACAAGAGTGAAACTTTGTCTCAAAAAAAAAAAAAAAAGTGCAAGGTGATGTAGCAAGCGCTGCTGGAGGAGCCGCAGCAGGTTATGCAGAAGATCTAGCTAAGATCATTGATGAAGACGGCTACATTAAGCAACATATTTTCAGTGTAGATAAAACCACCACGTATTGGAAGAAGACGCCATCTAGGACTTTTCTAGCTGGAGGGGAGGTCAGTGCCTGGGCACCAAAGCTTCAAGGCCAGGCTGACCCCCTTGTTAGGGGCTAATGCAGCTGGTGACTCAGTTGATGCCGGTGTTCATTTATCATTCCAGCAATGCTAGGGCCCTCAGGATTACGCCAAATGTACTCTGCCTATGCTCTTAAATGGAACAAAGCCTGGATGACAGCACGTCTGTTTATAGCATGGTTTACTGAATATTTCAAGCCCACTGTTGAGACGGACTGCACAGAAAAAAACAAAATATTTCTCAATGACAATGCACGTGGTTACCAAAGGGCCCTGGTGGAGTAGATTAATGTTGTTTTCATGCCCCCTAACACATCATCTGTTCTGCAGCCCACCAGCCAAGGAGTAATTTCAACTTTTAAGTCTTATTATTTGTTATTATTATTATATTTTCTTGAGACGGAGTCTTGCTCTGTCGCCTAGGCTGGAGTGCAGTGGTGCTATCTCAGCTCACTGCAAGCTCCACCTCCTGGGTTCACGACATTCTCCTGCCTCAGCCTCCTGAGTAGCTGGGACTACAGGCGCTCGCCACCACGCCCGGCTAATTTTTTGTATTTTTAGTAGAGACGGGGTTTCACCATGTTAGCTAGGATGGTCTCGATCTCCTGACCTTGTGATCCACCTGCCTCGGCCTCCCAAAGTGCTGGGATTACAGGCGTGATCCACTGCGCCAGGCCAATTTCAACTTTTAAGTCTTATTATTTGTTATTATTATTTTTTAAATTTTTAGTTTTAGAGATGGATTCTTGCTGCGTCGCCTGGCTGGAGTGCAGTGGCGTGATCATACCTCCCTGCAGCCTTGAACTTTTGGGCTCAAGTGATCCTCCTACTTCAGCCTCCTGAGGGCACCACCATGCCTGGTTCATTTTTTTTTCCAGGTTTTTAGAGACAGAATCTTGCTATATTGCCTAGGCTGGTTTTGAATTCTAGGCCTCAAGAGATCCTCCTGCCTTGGCCTCTTGAGTAGCTGGGATTACAGGTGAGAATCACTGCATCTGGCTAATTTTTTGTATTTTTTAAGAGACAGGGCTGTGTTGCCTAGGCTGGTCTTGAACACTGGACCTCAAGTGATCATCCTGCCTCAGCCTCTTGAATAGCTGGGATTACAGGCATGTGCCACCATGCCCAGCTGTAAGTCTTATTAAATAATAAAAAAATAGAAATACATTTAGAAATACATTTTGTAGGCTGGGTGCAGTGGCTCATACTTGTAATCGCAGCACTTTGGGAGGCCGAGGCAGGAAGATAGCTTGAGGCCAGTTTGAGATCAACCTCGGTAAGATAGTGAGACCCTCCCCCTCTAAAAAAAAAAAAAAAAAAAAAAAAAGAAATACATTTGATAGCAGGAACAATGGCAACAAAGGATTTAGACTATAACATAGACTTGGCTGATAAAGTACCAGCAGGCTTTGACAGGACTGACCCCCATTTTTTTTTTTTTTTTGAGACAAGTTTCCCTCTTGTTGCCCAGGCTGGAGTGCAATGGTGCGATCTCAGCTCACTGCAACCTCTGCCTCCCAAGTTTAAGTGATTCTCCTGCCTCAGCCTCCTGAGTAGCTGGGACTACAGGTGCCTGCCACCACGCCTGGCTAATTTTAGTATTTTTAGTAAAGATGGGGTTTTACCATGTTGGCCAGGCTGGCCTCAAACTCCTGACCTTGGGTGATTTTCCCACCTTGGCCTCCCAAAGTGCTGGGATTATAGGCGTGAGCCACCGTGCCTGGCCTGACCCCAATTTTGAAAGTTCTACTGTGGGCCAAATGGTATCAAACAGCATCACATGTTACAGGGAACTGTTTTGTGAGTTAATCGAAGCAGAAAACTTCATTGTTACCTTATTTTAAGAAACTGCTACAGCCACCTTCCACAATCACCACCCTCGTAAGTCAGCAGCCACCACCACTGGGGCAAGACCCTCCACCAGCAAAAAGATGAGGATTTGCTGAAGGCTGAGATGATCATTAGCATAGTAAGAGGCCAGGTGTGGTAGCTCATGTTTGTAATCCTGGCACTTTGGGAGGTCAAGGCAGGAGGCTCACTTGAGGCTAGGAGTTCGAGACTAGCCTGAGCAACATAGTGAGATTCCGTCTCTATAGAAAAAAAAATTAAAATATGTACATAGTATTTTTAGACATATGCTGTTGTACACTTTAATAGACTATAGGATAGTGTAAACATAACTTTTTTATGCACTGGGAAACCAACAAATTTGTGTGACTCGCATTATCAAGTGGTCTGGAACTGAACCCCAAATATCATGCCTGAATTTTTATTGTTTGCTCTCTGATTCCCCTACTAGACTGTAAACTCCCTGAGGGCAGGGACTTTTGCCTGTTTTATTCAGCCTTTGGGCAGTGCCTGGTGCACTGTCGCCCCTTGGTAAAGTGGTAGCATCCATGCCGGTAGGGATCTTTTAAGATGAGGAGTGGGGGCCGGGCGTGGTGGCTCACACCTGTAATCCCAGCACTTTGGGAGGCTGAGGCGGGTGGATCATCTGAAGCCGGGAGTTCGAGACCAGCCTGGCCAACGTGGAGAAACCCTGTCTCTACTAAAAATACAAAATTAGCTGGGCATGGTGGCGCATGCCTGTAGTCCCAGCTACTCGGGAGGCTGAGGCAGGAGAATCACTTGAACCTGGGAGGCAGAGGTTGTGGTGAGCCAAGATTGCGCCATTGCACTCCAGCCCAGGCAACAAGAGAGAAACTCTGTCTCAAAAAAAATAAATAAATAAAAAGATGAGGAGAGGGGACATTTCCGACAAAACAAGTGACTGCACAAAGGAGTGGGGAAGGGGCTGGACCCAGGCCCTAGGGACTCCAGAGCTCTGCCCTTTGTCCTGTTCCAGGCGGCTCCCTGAGGACTGGGCTGGGTGGAGCTGGCAGGAAGGGATGCTAAGGTTGCCAGAAACTCGCCAGGAATCCCTGGCAGAGGGCACTGGGGCAGGGGCAGGCCCACTGGGGCTGTGGGTAAGGACTAGGGCAGAGGTAGGGCAGAGGGGATTTAGCTTTGGGGGGTGTCCCACTGACTGGGCACTGGACCTTTCTTTGCCCTAAAGAGTTTCTGGACAGCTGAATCCGACCCTGGGGACTGAGCAGGGGTAAGGAGGGTGGTGGGGAAGGAAGTGGTGTGGGGGTGGATGGGGGATGGAGGAAGGGCCAGGTGTGGGGCCTGGGAGGAAGCAAAGGCTTGTGAAGCCAGGAAGCCTGGAATCAGATGTAGGCGGGGACAATGAGCGGCTGGATCCCCGCGAGTGTCTGCATAAAAGAGCAAACATTGCACCAACAGCCTCTGCGTGCCTGGTCTCTTTCTCTCTCTGTGTGTGTGTGTTTAATTTAAAAATAGGGATCGAGTCTAGCTATGTTGCCTAGACTGGTCTTGAACTCCTGTGCTCAAGCAATCCTCCTACCTCGGTCTCCCAAAGTGCTGGGATTTCTTTTCTTTTTTTTTTTTTCATTCGCAAAGGAGGTGATGAGATTTCTTTATGTTTTATGTGAAGTGACTCATGTCACCTGCCCCACAACCCATGAGGGAGGGACCATTATCATCCCTTTTGGCAGATGACAAAAGTGAGGCACAGAAAGGTGACATAACCCCCTGGGGTCACACGGCCAGCAGGGGGCAGCTCCAGGGCAGGGCTGCTGATCTCTGCTGTGTTTCTGTGTGCTTCTCCCTCTGTCTGTGCTTCAAAGTATATGCTTTCTGGTCAAGTGTGAGTGTGTCTGGGGTTCACGTGTACATATGTACCTCTGCAGGTATGTGTCATGGCTGGCGTGTGTCCTGGCCTGTGTCCGTCGGCACTGGTACATTCGAAGGTATGAATGTTTGTATGCCTGTGAATGTATCTGCGTCTCTGGTTCTCTTGGCCTGTGAGCTTGTGTGGGCGTGTTTGTTTATGTATGAATGGATATACATGCTTGTGCGTGTCTTGGTCTCTGTGTATGTGTTGAGAACAAACCTCTCCCCATTTGCTCAAGCTGGAACTCAGGATATCATCCTGGCCACCTCCCCACCCCCCAACTCCCATGCATTCCATCCCCTAGTCCTGCCCACTCTGCCTACTAAAGGCCTCTAGAACCTGGCCCTTCTCCCCACCTCCACTGCCTCCTCTCTGGTCCAGGCTGTAGCATCATTATCTGGGTGACTGTGACAGATCTTTATATATTTCTGATTTTGTTCTCTTTGATTTGTTGTCCACATAGCAGCCACAGGATCTTTTTAGCACACAAATCCTTCACACACTTCCAACCCTTCCACACCCTCTCCCTCGCTTTCAGGATAAAGCCCCCAATCCTGGACCTGGCCTCCCAAGCCAGGTAGCACCCTCCTCTCTCTCTCTCTTTTTGAGACAAAGTCTCATTGTTGCCCAGGCTGGAGTAGAGTGGTGTGATCACAGCTCACTGCAGCCTCAACCTCCTGGGCTCAATTGATCCTCCCACCTCAGCCTCCCAAGTAGCTGGGACTAGAGGTACACCCCACCATGCCTGGCTAATGTTTGTATTTTTGGTAGAGACGGGGTCTCACTATGTTGCCCACACTGGCCTCAAACTCCTGGACTCAAGGGATCCTCCCACCTTGGCCTCCCAAAGTGCCAGGATTACAGGTGTGAGTCACTGTACCCAGCTACCATCCTCCTCTCTTAAACTGCCTGCCCTGTTTCCTCTTCCTCCTGGCCCTGGCTGAGCTCCCTCTGCACTGTAACTCAGTGTTTCCTCAAGCCTCGGGTCTTTCTCCATCCTGTCCTCTTTGTTCCCCTGCCTGCCCTCTGCACAGCACTTAATGCCTGTCCATCTTGGGTCCAATATCGCCTCCTTGGGAAGCCTCCCAATTCTATCTTCCCAGGGTATTTTTCTCTGTTGTATTTATCACAGTTTACAATCATAGTCTTATCTGAGTAATATCTGTGTCCCCAGCTCAACTGTGAATCTGTCCTTTTTGCTACTGAGAGCCCGGGCCTGGCACAGCTCAGTGTTCAGTGAATGTCTGCTGAACGAATCTGTGTGACTGGAACCTCTTGGGCCCAGAATCAAGTTTGGGCCCACAGCAGTTGTGGGCCCACAAACTCCCTGCCCCGAGGAGGCTGAGGCAGCCATCTCTTTGCCCTCACTGGCCAAGTAAGGAAGCCCAGGCGGCCTTGGTCCCTCAGAGCCCCAGTGTCGTCACCTGGGAAATGGGGTGATCATAAGGACAACAGCCTCATCCAGTTACTGGCAAGATGAAACTGATGACGAGGATTGCTCCAGCCAGCCCAGATGCCCTTGAGGCAGGAGTGAGGTCTGATTAATTTATCTAAAGCCTGGCACGAGGGCGGGGCTTCAGGAAATGACAGGCAAATCTTGGAGTTTGCAGGAATGAGCCTTTGTGAATGGCTCATTCTGCAGGGAGCCCTGCCCAACTGGATTCTGACTCCTCATGACAACCCTAAGGGAAGTGTGATTATTATGATCTCTGTTACAGTTCACACATTCCTTCACTTATTAATCCAATAAATATTTGAGTGCCTATTTGCCTGGCATACCAGGCTCTGGAAATACAGGGTAAACAGAGCAGATACAGCCCTGCTTTTAGGATATTCACTGTCTAGTGGGGACTAACAGTAACAATAACCTTCACTTCTCCTGAGGGTTTGCTGTGTGCCTGTGCCAAACGCTCTACACTCATTCTAACCTCACAAAAGGAGGTACTCCTATCATCATACCCATTTTAGAGCTCAGAAAGCTGAGGCAGGGCAAGAGGGAGTCTCCTGCCCAGCACATCACAGCTCGCAGCCTGAGGAACCAGATCTCTGACATCCACATTTCTTAACTACAGTCTGTACTGCCTCTGGGTATGCTATACTGGTGTGAGGCTCAGTGTCTTGCTGTGACAGCGAGTGCCCTTGGGCTCCAGTCTGTCTGCCCTCTGAGCCTGTCTGAGCCTGCGTGTCTCTGGAGCCAACTCCAGGTCTATTCTGGGCTAATGATGTGTTCTACGGCAGGGGAAGCAATGAGTTTGGGGTCCCTGGGGCTGAGGGGTGGTGTTAGTTTCCTTCCTGCATGGGAACTTCCCACGGGTCCCTATGCTGATTGATAAATCCTTGTAACTGAGGACCTGCCTCTGCCTGAGGCTTGCAGCATTTCTGTTGGTCTGTCAGCCTTTGTTCCGCCTTTTGAGACCTGAAAATAATGTGACACCCTAGAGAAATCAGGCCTTCCCTTTTCCTGAGGCAGGTGTGGAGGTCTGAAGCCAAGCCAGGGCCCGTTGTCCTGGAAAGGGTAGGGGTCAGGGCTAGGCCCCAGTGGAGCCGGCTGAGGCAGGTGGACTGACAGTGAATGGATGGATGGATGGATGGACTAATTTGCCGGGTGGGAGGCCGGGACTGCGATGAGCTTTACTGGCCCCGCTGCACTCTCCACTATGGGTACCCCTTCCTCCTACCTCTCCTTGACTCACCCCTAGACTTCCTCTTTGAGTAACACCTGCTAACCTCCTTCCCCCTTATCCTCTCAAGAGCGCTGGAGCCCTGAATATCGGCGCTTGAACCATTCCCCAGGTGGGAAACACTGAGGGCAGCCGTTGCCCTTGGTCACACAGCGAATACGGAATCCGAGCGGGAACTCTGGTCCACGAAGGTCGCATTCCGGACTCTGCTCCCAAGCCGATCCGGGCGTCAGCTAGTCCCTGTACCAGGGTGGGCCTCTCGGCTCTCACATCACCCCCTTCTCACAATGGATCATCCCGTTGTCCCCGCAAGCGGCAATGGGCCAGTCCGCGGACCCCCCCAACTCCCTGTGGCAGTGGGCCAGTCCACGCTGTCCCCACTGCCCCGCAGGATGTACGAGGTTCCTTCCGGGCTGCTGCCGGTCTCCGGGCGCTCACCTTTGGCCTTGCCTTTTCGCCACCGCCGGCGACCGCGACTCCTCGAGCCCTCTTTGGCATTCTTCGAGGCCGGGGCCATAGCGGCCTCGGCGGGCTCCGTTTCCCCGGCCAACTCCATCAATTCCCCGCGGTCCTCGCGCGGGGGCCAATTCCAGCCGCGAGGCCCTGCCCCGAGGGCCAATCCTCGCTATACACTACCGTCGGGCCCCCCTATTACCCAATCCCGAGCTTGCTCTTCTCTGGGTCCAGCTCCCTAACCAATCCTGGTCTCCCTCCGCTGCCGTGCTCCGCCCCCAACCGCCAGAATTTAAGGTCTGGCTCCGCCCGCTATTGCGCATTAAAGGGCTCGCGGCCAACAAAAAGGCAACCCTAGGGGCGACGAAAAGCGTCCTTCGGGCAGGACTAGTGCGGAGCCCCGCGGGGAGCACCCCAGCAGGGAAGTCCCGATCTTCCCACGTGCTGGGAAGCCTCCCATGTGCTGGCTTAGTCTCGCCATCCCACTCACCTTCCCAGGGAGGGATCCCCTAGAACGCGGCTCGGCCCGCCTTTTGAAGGGGAAAAGTGGGCCGCCTCTGAGTCTCTGCCTGGGGTGGGGGCGGGCCAGGTCCTCTGCCAACTCAAAGACGAGGCGGGGCGCCAGCGCTGGAGGCGTGGCTGTGCCTGAGAGCCGTTGGAGGAGGGAGCCCCGCCTTCCCTCTCCTGTCTCCTAGTTCTCCTATTGCGCTTTTCCTGGGGGATCGTTCTCCCTCTGTCTCCGCCCCCTAATCCATGCTCCCGCTAATGGGGGTGGGGGATGGTGGTAGGAGAACGCTCGGGGCCTGCGCACTAGCTTCAGGCCGCGGGCTGGCCCAAGAGCTGAGGTAGAGGGAACGACGCATGCCTGAGAAATGGCGGGAAACAGAGGAGGCTCGAGGCTTGCGCACACGCACACAGCCAACTGCTTCTGGACCGCCTGAGAGGCAACTTCGCCCGCCGTGGTGGTGTGTGGCGGGCATCCTTTGAGACTGTGCTCTGGAGGCCTGGAGAAACAGCTTTCTATCCTCAGCACTGAGGAGAGCAGGCCTCGATCCCAGTCTTTGCCTGCCGCCCCTCCTCCTTCCCTCTCAAAGCATACCCACCAGTCCCGGCGCTGAGAAACGCGTTACCCTCTTATCAGCTATGGGAGAAAGGAGACAGGCTGGCCTCTGGGCGGTGGGGCCGCCATTGCCTGCTCTCTGGACCAGGGCCTCACAGATGCCCTCAGCTTCAGGATTAGGACTGCGTTGCTTTTTCCTCCCACATCAGGGGACTTCAACAAGTAACCTCCAGTTCCGTAGATAAAACTTGCACTCCCCCCTTCTCCATGGCAGGGGTTTTGAGCCTAGAGAAGGAAGATCGGAACTTCCTGGGGCTCCTGTGAAGCAGGCAGGGGGCAGCACTGGGCCCCGGGAAGAGGCGGAGAAGGTGAGGGAGTGCCTGCGGTGAGCCCAGAGCCTTGGGCCCATTATCCTCTGATGCTGCTCCCCCAACTTTCCTGCCGTCAGTCCCTGACCTTGCCTGAGACCTTGGCGGCTCCCGCACCTCCCTCCCGGCTCCTCCTTGCTGAGAACACAACCCGCAAGGCCATTCCGCCTGGCTGGACTGAGTCCCCAATGGAGGCAGCCTGGCAGGGAGCAGGTGTCTTCCTGGCAGAAGAGGACAGACCTGGTAAACTGAGAGACTGCTGATGCCCCGATGTTCTGCCTAGCCTGCCTGGAAACTCCAGAAGGGTAAGGTACCATCTTTGTATTGTATTGCTGGGACTTACGCCCGTGTCTGCCCCAGAGCTGGTGCTCGGTCAGTTTCTATGGATGGATGAATGAACACTGGTAAGAGGGCCGCTTTCCTGGTCTCCTGGTCCCTAGCCCAGAGTGCCTTCCCACTCTGGGATTTGATTTTCCCCAAATCCTCTGTAGGGAGGCAGCCTGGTCCAGGGTAGAAAGACCCTGGCTTCAAATCCTGACTTCGCCACTTCCTAACTGCATGGCCCTGTGCAAGAACCTTTACTTCTTTATTTTTCTGCCTCATGTCCGCATTTATAAAATGAGGATGTTGGCCAGGTGCTCGGTGGCTCATGCCTGTAATCTCAGCACTTTGGGAGGCTGAGGTGAGAGCTTGCTTGGGGCCAGGAGTTCGAGACCAGCCTGGGCAACATAGCGAGGCCACATCTCTACGGAAAATGTAAAAATTAGCGGGGCATGGTGGTGCACTTGTAGTCCCAGCTACTCGGGAGGCTGAGGTAGGAGGATCGCTTGAGCCCAGGAGTTTGAGGCTGCAGTGAGCCATGATCATGCTAGTGCACCCCAGCCTGGGCGATAGAGTGAGACTTCGTTTTTTTCTTTTTTTGAGACGGAGTCTTACTCTGTCGCCCAGGCTGGAGTGCAGTGGCACGATCTCAGCTCATTACAACCTCTGCCTCCCAGGTTCAAGCGATTCTGTGCCTCAGCCTCCCGAGTAGCTGGGATTACAGGCACCTGCCACCACGCCTGGCTAATTTTTATATTTTTAGTAGAGATGGTGTTTCACCATCTTGGCTAGGCTGGTCTTGAACTCCTGGCTTCAAGCAATCCACCTGCCTCGGCCTCCCAAAGTGGTGGGATTACAGGCGTGAGCCACTGCGCCCGGCCTTTTTTTTTTTTTTTTTTTTTTTAAATACTGGGGATGTTGATCTTTACCTCAGGATTGTTGAAGGATGACCAGAGCTAACCTGATACACCGTAAGTTTTTAGTATTTCTTAAGTAAATGAATGACTGGCCCTGAGAGGCTTCAATTCCTCCAGATTCAAACTCACCTGTATCCTGGTAGGGTCTGTGATTTCGGGCACTGGTTTTCTCATGTAGCGACGTCCCACCGTGTCCTGACATCACTTTATAACCAGATTTTCTTTTGAAGCCTAGCTTCACTCCCTGGGCCACCATTCCACCCATCGTGGCTGGAGAATCTGTGTCTGAAGATGATCCCACATCTGATTCTGACTCGGAATCTGTGACCCACTCAGAAAGTGCCTTCCACTCTAGGGCTGATCGCTGTATGGATAGTTCCTGCAGTTTTGTTAGAAATCCCAGCTCTGTCAAAGATCCCTGCTTGGATTTGGCTCCCTGGACTGGAGTTGTTTGCTTGTCTGACTGTTCAGGTGTCTCTTGGGACGTAGATTCAGTCGGGGCAGATGGCTCCCTTTTGGCTCCAGGTTTAGCCTGGGCTGCAGGTGTTGATTCAGCTTCTTGTTGAGCTGGAGGTGGCTCTCCTGGCCCAGGCCCTGGCTGGGCTACATGTCTTTGTCTCAATGCTGGCTCTTGTTGAGTTGTAGATTCTTTTCCTAGCCCAGGTGCCTGCTGGGAGGCAGCTTCCTGTTGAGTGAGCAGCACCCTTTGGATGTGAGGTGATTGCTGTGGTGCAGGCTTCTGTGGGGCAAGAAATTCCTCTTGTGAAGCAGATTTTTGTTGGGCTCTAGGTTCCTTCTGGGATTCAGCATCATGTTGTGCAGGGGTCTCCTGCTGGGTGAGGGGTCTTTGGTTTGAAGCAGGCTCCCGTTGGGTATTGGATCCCTGCAGAGTCTTCGATTCTGGCTGGGCTATGGGTGTCTTTTCTGGCCCAGGCTCTGGCTGGGTTATAGGCCTCTGGTGTGGCTCAGGTTGCCAGTCTGGCCTAGATGCTGACTTAGAACCGGGCTCCATTGTTATTTCCCTCACGGGAGATACTGATCTTCCAGGTTTCATCCTTCTGGGCTCCCACTCAGCCCTCTGTCTTCACAGATCTCTCATTGATTCCTCATGATGGCACTTCCTCTTGGGTTTCACTCCATCCTGGCATCACTGGTCTTCCTTTTTAAGGCGTCTGGCAGTTGGCCGATCACAGCTGGCCCCACTAAGTAATGAACTCTGTGCCTCTTTCTTTGGTGGGAGGATTAGGAATAGGAGGAGACTACGTGCCCAGCACTCTCTTACAAGAAGGGAGGGGCTTGCTCGCTTGTGTCATAAATAGGGCCCCACCCCACCCACTACTCAGTTAAAATGTTTCTTCTCATAAGGCAAACATCCCAATTGAGGCCTCCCTGTCATCTGGGATGACAGAAGCCAGATGCTGGATGAGTGTTCCTTTTTTCTCTCTCCTTTTGATGTTTGAGGAAAGCGTCATTCAGGGGGCAGTCTCTGTAGTTGTTGTAATAATTATTTCCCTCTTTGTTCATTCCTACAAATGGTTGCCAGATTATTTATTTATTGAGACAAGTCTTTCTCTGTTGCCCAGGCTGGAGTGCAGTGGTGCCATTTTGGCTCACTGAAGCCTCCACCTCCTGGGTTCAAGCGACTCTCCTGCCTCAGCCTCCCAAGTAGCTGGGACTACAGGCGCACACTGCCACGCCCGGCTAATTTTTGTATTTTTAGTAGAAATGGGGTTTTGCCATGTTGACCAGGCTGCTCTCAAACTCCTGACCTTAAGTGATCCGCCCCCGCCCCCTGCCCCCAGGCCTCCCAAAGTGCTGGGCTTACAGGTGTGAGCCACCACGCCCAGCCAGGTTGCCAGTTTAATTTCCTTATATTGTCACTCTGATCATTTAACTTTCATGCTAAAAACTAATGTCATGCCCTCCCATTTTTTATAGCTTGAGGCCCTTCTGAATGGCATTTGAGATACTCCATGCCATCTCTCTAGCCCTGAACTATGATCCCGTACTAGATTGGAAACTCACAGAAGACAGTGACCACTGATGACAATGACAGATAATGACTGACAATGATAGTGGTAACGGTGATGATAGTAGTTATGAATACCAAAGGCTGCCTAAGTGCTAAGAAACTGTGCCAAGTTTTTTTTTTTTTAAACCTATATTATCTTTAATAAGATCATGTCTGGTTCATTGGTATACTTTTTTTTTTTTTTGTCCCACCTAGCTCTTACCTCAGAAAGATTAGTCGAATGAGTGAAAGATAAACAAGTAGGCCAATGGAGACAGAGTGAGGGTCTTGGTGGGGATAAGTATGTGTAGAATCTGGATTCAGTCTATAGTGAATAGGGTAAAATGGGTCATCTGGATGTGAATTGGCAGGCCCCATTTGAAGGAAACAATTTTGATCTGTTACATTTAAAAATATTTATTGACTTCTGTTTGCTACTTTCCTGATTGTATTTAAGGTTAAATGACACCAGCTAGGAAGCTACAGTTTCCTGGAATCTTTCAGATAATTAAGCCTAAGCCTGGGTAAGGGGAGGGCACAAGATAAGACTGAGGAGAGAAGAAGGCACTAGAGAGAGCAACAATCAAAATGATCTTGAGAAACATGCTTTTTGAGAGCACTGGAATGATTTGGGGGGGGTACAGTGGGAGAGTGAGGTGGGAGAAGAAGAGTGTCTGGTAGGTGTGCCCACTGTCTTCTTGACTGAGAATGTTTAATTGGAAGAGTGGACGCTCAGAGCTCCTACAAAGGCAGAGCAAAGCTTCTTAGCTGACATTGTTTGAGAAATTGCTGGCAGGCTCTGGAATGCTTGTTTGGCTTTCTGTGGTGCCTTTGGTGTCCTAGGGTGCAAATAAACGGGAGAGGCTAGTGTTAAAAACATTTTTAACATTTCTTTTTTTTTTTTTGGAGACAGAGTCTTGCTCTGTCTTCCAGGCTGGAGTGCAGTGGCACGATCTCAGCTCACTGCAACCTCTGCCTCCCGAGTTCAAGTGATTCTCCTGCCTCAGCCTCCCGAGTAGCTGGGACTACAGGTGCCTGCCACCATGGCTGGCTCATTTTTGTATTTCAGTAGAGACAGGGTTTCACCACGTTGGCCAGGCTGGTCTGGAACTGCTGACCTCATGTGATCCACCTGCCTCGGCCTCCCAAAGTGCTGGGATTACAGGCATGAGCCACCATGCCTCGCCTTAACATTTAATTTTTTTTGAGACGGAGTCTCACTTAGTTGCCCAGGCTGGAGTGCAGTGGTGTGATCTCGGCTCACTGCAACCACTGTCTCCCAGATTCAAGCGATTCTTCTGTCTCAGCCTCCCGAGTAGCTGGAATTACAGGCACCCACCACCATGCCTGGCTAATTTTTGTATTTTAGTAGAGACAGGGTTTCACCATGTTGGCCAGGCTGGTCTTGAACTCCTGACCTCAGGTGATCTGCCCGCTTTGGCCTCCGAAAATGCTAGGATTACAGGTGTGAGCCACTGTGCCCAGCCAACATTTAATTTTTATGAGAGTTTTAAAAATTATAAAAATAAGACTCATTCAGTGGAAAAAATTTTTAAAATCCAGTAAAAAGTAAAACGCCCCTCCCACCCCAGCCTCTACAACACATTTTCCAGGGCTAACCACTGTTAATAGTTTGCTACATATTTTTCCATACCTTCTGGTATATAAATACCATGGTTTATTTTAAAAACACAAATGAGATTATACTATACGTATTGCCTTAGTCTGCACCTTTAAGAAATCTGGCCAGGCATAGTGGCTTATGCCTGTAATCTCAGCACTTTGGGAGGCCGAGGTGGGCAGATCGCTTGAGCCCAGGAGTTAAAGACCAGCCTGAGCAACATGGGGAAACCCTATCTCTACAAAAAATACAAAAATTAGCCGGGCATGGTGGCGTGTACCTGTGGTTCCAGCTGCTGGGGAGGCTGAGGCAGGAGGAACGTTTCAGCCCAGGAGGTGAGCTGTGATCATGCCACTGCATTCCAGCCTGGGTGACAGAGCAAGACCTTGTCTCAACCACGCACCCCCCCCAAAAAAAAAAACTGAATCTATTATTGCCGAAGTATTATATTTCTATAGAAGTTGATAGAAACTTATACATGCAATTAAACAAATAGTTACAAAGCAGATATTCATGAAACTATTACCTAGGCTTAGAAATAGAATATTGTGTCTGGGCACGGTGGCTCACGCTTGTAATCCCAGCAGTAGGGGAGGCTGAGGCAGGCAGATCACCTGAGGTCAGGAGTTCGAGACCAGCCTGACCAACATGGAGAAATCTGTCTTTACTAAAAATACAAAAGTAGCCAGGCGTGGTGGTGCATCCCTGTAATCCCAGCTACTGAGGAGGCTGAGGCAGGAGAATTACTTGAACCCGGGAGGCGGAGGTTGCAGTGAGCCAAGATTGCGCCATTGCGCCATTGCACTCCAGCCTGGGCAACAAGAGCAGAACTCCATCTCAAAAAAAAAAAAAAAAAAAAAAGAAAGAAATAGAATATTGCCAACAGCACCCCTCCTTTCCTGATCACTGCTTCCTCTCCCCCTCACAGTGATAATCCTGACTTTTATAGTAATTATTTACTTTCTTTTCTTTATTATACCACCTATGTGTATAGATTCCTAAATAATTTAGTTTATTTTTGCTCATTTTTAAACTTTATGTATACATTATGGTCTGAATGTTTATGTCTCTCCCCATTTTTTTTTTTTTTTGAGATGGAGTCTCACTCTGTTGTTCAGGCTGGAGTGCAGTGGCGTGATCTTGGCTCACTGCAGCCTCTGCCTCCCAGTTTCAAATAATTCTCCTGCCTCAGCCTCCTAAGTAGCTGGGATTACAGATGTGCACCATCATGCCTGGCTAATTTTTTTGTATTTTAAGTAGAGCTGGGGTTTCACCATGTTGGCCAGGCTGGTCTCGAACTCCTGACCTCAGGTGATCCCCCTGCCTTGGCCTCCCAAAGTGCTGGAATTATAGGCATGAGCCACTGCACCTGGCCTCACTTTAGTTTTAATTCACATTTTCCTTGTAATAATAAGATTGAGTGCCATTGCATCTGTTTATTAGCTGTTTGGGTTTCATAATCTGTGAAGTGGCTATTCAAGTATTTTTGCCCGTTTATCTGTTGTATTTCCTGCCCTCCTCTCACTGGTCTGTAGGAATTCCTTATATATGTATTCTGAATACTAATCCTTTGAAGGTTGTGTATGTTACATATATCATCTCCTACTTGGCAGCTTGTCATTTTATTCTTTTGATGATCAAAATTTCTTAATCTCAGTGAAGTCAGATTTATTTACTCTTTTACTTTATGGTTTGTGCATTTTGTATTTTGTTTAAGAAAGGCTTTCATACCTCAAGGTTGTGAATATATTCTCCTGTATTTCCTTGTAAATTTGTCTTTCAAATTTAGATCTGTAATCCACCTGAAACTTATGTTAGTGAAGGATGTGAAATAGGGGGTCTCTACATCGTTTTTTTTTTCATTAATATATTGTTGATATCTCTCCAGCCAACACATAATGATTTATCTCATTATTATTATTATAATATTTATTTTAGAGACAGGATGTTGCTGTGTTGCCCAGGCTGGTCTTGAGCTCCTTGGCTTACTGGATCCTCCTGCCTCAGCCTCCTGAGTAGCTAGGATTGTAGGCCTGAGCCACTGCCCCTGGTTTACCTAATTATTTTTGACAGTAATTAATTTTTCCCAATTTGGCTTTGGAGAAAATTTCCCCCATTTATTTGTCAATACAAATACTGCTATAATTAATATTCTTGTACCTATATCTTTGAGCATCCATGCTAGTATTCTATTGTTGAGATTTCCTAAAGTGAGATTACTAGATTAAAGTTATTATACTCATTTACAATTTTGATACAGCCAAATTTATTTTACTTCCGTCAATAGTGTATAAGGATCCTGATATATCCCATTGTTGATAATATCATAATATCAATCAGTTTAACATTTGCCAATTTAGTTTTTTTTTTTTTTTTTGAGACAGTCTCACTCTGTCGCCCAGGCTGGAGTGCAGTGGCGTGATCTCAACTCTCTGCAACCTCCGCCTCCCAGATTAAAGCAATTCTCGTGCCTCAACCTCCCGAGTAGCTGGCATTACAGGCGTGCACCACTATGCCCAGCTAATTTTTATATTTTTAGTAGAGACGGGGTTTCACCGTGTTGGCCAGGCTGGTCTTGAACTCCTGGCCTCAAACAATCCGCCTGTCTCGGCCTCCCACAGTGCTGGAATTACAGGCGTGAGCCACTGTGCCCAGCTGCCAATTTACTTTTTATATGACACCTAAAAACTGGTAGACTAAACTGGGTGTAGTGATGTGTACCTCTAACCCCAGATCCTTGGGAGGCTGAGGTGGGAGGATCACTTGAGCCCAGGAGTTTGAGACCAAGCTGGACAACATAGCAAGACCCCCTACTCAAAAAACAGAACAAAATAACAAACACAAAACTGCTAGACCGGGGAGGAGTCAAATTCTGTTTGATGCTGACACTGGTGTAATCTTCAGAGATTAATGACCAGGTCTCCAACAGCCCCATCTACCTTCACTTTGGTAAACTGAGGTTTTAAAATCTAAGAATTTGGTTAAACCTTTCCAGTATCAGGAAAATTATATCCTGCTTTTCCTGCTCTTCCTATTTCCCGACAAGTTGACATTGAGTAGAAAGGGCTGAGTTGTGTGCTTATCCTGGTCTTAATTTCACCTCTTTTTTCTATTCTCAACCGTGCTTCATCCCTAGTGATTTCATGGAGTGACTCTGGTATAAGGAAAATCATCCTTTGGAAACTTACTTGTTTTCTTCATATTGCCCTTGAAATGATCACAGGGGCACTGCTTCTTTGGCAGCCCAGACACTGTCATGAGTTTTCTTCTCGGGGCTCTCAGGAACCAATCTGGAACAACAGCATTGCTGCTTAGATGGGAGAGTTAATACATTTGATAGGAGGGAGTAGGACAGAGCTTTAATCGCCATCTTCTGTGCCTTGCATTTCCACTGCAGTGGGGTGGGAAAAGGGGTCAACAGAGAACAGTGTCCATCCAGCTATTTGAATGCCAGTATTTCTGAGTTGTTTCTCTGACAACTTTGGGCAAGGTTTGGGCAAGGGTTTGGGCAAGGGTTTGGGCAAGGGTTTGGTGGCAGGTTTGGAGGGTGCATCAGAATGTCATTACTCCAAAGAATGAGGAGTAAGGCTTGGGTGTCTGCTTTCCGGTGGCTGCTTTCCCTTGGGGAAGCCATTTTGCCTCTCTGCTTTCGGTCTTGCCTATGAGTAAAATAAGGCTGAGAATAGGATTCAGGAAGCTTTTGGAAGGCCAGGAAAAAATAAAAAGCCTTTTGGACGGTAGCTCTGGGTTCTTCAGGAAAAGGATAAAGGGCAGGGGGCAGCCTGATATTTGGCTGGCTTTCCCCTAGACCTTGGAGAAGTCCAGTTCTTTCCTGAGAGTCAGGAAGAAAGTGGGCACAGGTGCTGCATGTGGCAGGCTGTGGAGAGGGGAATGGGTGAGGTCAGCTGAGATAACATCTGCGTTGGTCTCAGAGGGGCCCAAGGGAGAGAGCTGGGGTCATGGTGATGCCATTGCTGTTGTTGATGCTGAGTTACTGACCTTTGCACTCACATTCTTGGCCGCCTTCCTGGAGCCATCTCCTAGAAGCCTGGCCTCTGTCCCTATGGCCTCTGGCGACCCCTGTCGGAAGGAAACAGGTCACATCCAGACACTGGAAAGGGAACAGAAATGATCTTCCCAGCATTGTGCTACCTAGGTCAGCACAGTTCCATTTTTCCATTTTTACTTCAAGAATCTAGGTTACTTCAAGAGACGAATATTTTATTTTTATTTATATTTTTGAGATAGGGTCTTGCTATGTTGCCTAGGCTGGTCTTGAACTCTTGGGCTCCAGTGATCCTCCTGCCTTGGCCTCCCAAAGTGCTAGGATTATAGGTGTGAGCCACTATGCCCAGCTGAGGGGTATTTTAATCAATAAGGGATTGAGGTTTAAAATCTGGCCTATACATAAGCATATTCAAAAATTTAATGATTAAAAAAATCTGGCCTAGAGAAAAGCTTAGCTGAAGGTAGGTGGAGATAGAATGGCTTCTAGATGGAAGACAGGATAAAAGGCAGGGGTTTGTCGAAACCTCCTGCCCTCTCCCCATACCTCACATTAAAATCCTCATGACTTAAAAGAGTGAGAGCGAGGAGGAGATTATTCCTTAAATCAAGATTTTCCCTTGACCTCCAAGTTGCTGGGTTTTTTGTTTGTTTGTTTTTTGAGACAGGGTCTCACTCTGTCATCCAGGCTGGAGTATAGTGGTGCAATCACGGCTCACTGCAGCCCTGACCTCCTGGGTTTGGTTGGTCCTCCCATATCGGCCTCCTGGGTAGCTGAGGCTTCAGGCATGCACCACCACTCCTGGCTAGTTTTTTGTAGTTTTTGTAAAGATAGGGTTTCGCCAAGTTGCCCAAGTTGGTATGGAGCTCATGGGCGTAAGTGATCTGCCCGTCTTGGCCTCCCAAAGTGCTGTGATTATAGGCATGAGCCACCACACCCACCCCAAACCCCAAGTAGCTGTATTTGAATCCAAAATCCCAGTTCAACTATTAAACGATGGTATTTACCTTTGTTCCTCTGGAACAAATACATTCTTCTTTTGGCCTCTATCCGAGCCTGTTTTATTTTCTGATTCTGTCTTATCTCCATTTTTTGATACTTAAAATATTCCTATGACAGGCCGGGCACGGTGGCTCATGCCTGGAATCCCAGCACTTTGGGAGGCCGAGGCAGGCGGATCATGAGGTCAGGAGATCAAGACCATCCTGGCTAACATGGTGAAACCCCATCTCTACTAAAAATACAAAAAATTAGGTGGGCGTGTTGGCGGGTGCCTGTAGTCCCAGCTACTCGGGAGGCTGAGGCAGGAGAATCTCTTGAACCCAGGAGGCGGAAGTTGCAGTGAGCTGAGATCGCACCACTGTACTCCAGCCTGTGCGACAGAGCGAGACTCGGGCCCCCCCACCAAAAAAAAAAATTCCTAAGACAATCAAGGATGATGGATTATAGACTTGAGATTCTCAAGTAAGAACTTGGCTCAGATGATACTTCCTTTGTGGTAGTTTCTGATATTTCCTTTCAGAATGAATTATACCTTCATATGGTTCCCATTGTTGTTGAATGCAGTTGTTATTGCACTGTAATGTTGTTGTTTGAAATCTTTTATGGACTGTATTGTGTCTCCCAAAATTCACACGTTGAATCCGTAACCCCCAGTACCTCAGAATGACTGTATATGGAGATAGGACCTCTAAAGGGGTGATTAAAATCAGGCTGTTATGGTGGGCCCTATGCCAGTCTGGCTGGTGTCCTTATAAGAAAAGGAGATTTGGGCTGGGTGCGGTGGCTCACGCCTATAATCTCAGCACTTTGGGAGGCCGAAGTGGGTGGATCACAATGTCAGGAGTTTGAGACCAGCCTGGCCAACATAGTGAAACCCTGTCTTTACTAAAAACACAAAAATGAGCCGGGCATGGTGGCGCACGCCTATAGTCCCAGCTACTCGGGAGACTGAGGCAGGAGAATTGCTTGAACCCGGGAGGCAAAGGTTGCAGTGAGCTGAGATCGTACCATTGCACTCCAGCTGGGCAACAAAGCAAGACTTTGTCTAAAAAAAAAAAAAAAAAAAAAAAGCAGAGGGGATCCTAGAGAGCTCTTTCATTCTCTTTCCACCTCTTGAAGATAAGAGGAGAAGTCCACTGTCTGCAACCTGGAAGAGGACCCTTGCCAGAACCCAGCTGTGCTGGCACCCTGATTTCATATATCCAGCCTGCAGAACTGAGAGGAATAAATTTCTCTTGTTTATGCCACCCAGTCTGTGGTATTGTGTTATGGCAGTCCTAGCAAACTAAAATAAAATCTTTCTCCTTCACTAGACTCTGAAGCACTGGTTCCGTAGTCATTCAGCTACGTGGTTCCTGACACATGGTAGGCATTTGGTAAATGTTTGTTCAACACGTGGATGGATAAGTTGTTTGGAGAGGACCCTTAGAGATCATATGGTTCAATTCAGGCCTCCTGCTTCCCAGACTTCTGCCACACAGATGGAGGGGGTTGCGTCATTTCCCCAAGGGCTGCTTTTCCAATGTTCTCATGTGCTGTTTTGAGTGTTATCAAAGTAATTTAAGCAGGCATAGCCCCTGCCATCTAAACTTTTCTAACATTTTTACTCTTGCCTGACCTCTACTCCTAGTTCCAGAGAAAAACCACAGAATATTAGACCCCGAAGGAAATCCTAGAGATTATTTAATTGAATTCCTTAATTCTGAAGTTTTTTTTTTTTAGTCTAAATGTAATTTAACTGTTGGAGAAAATTTTGAAAGTACAAACAGAGAAATTATTATTCTTACTGACTGTTGGTATTTTGGCATATTTGTTACCTACATATGCTTTTTATTAATATAGTGATAACCATAACAGGTAAACACATTCTCTTTTTAGGCATGTTGCTGTGTCATCTTCATAACACATTTTTAATGAATGCATAGTACTCTCAATAATTATGTGTTCCAAATTATTTAACTGCTTTCCCATTGCTGAATATTTAGAAAGTTTTATTTTGTAGATGTTGGTAAATTTCTTTGTTCTTGTAACTGTTTTCCAAATTTTAGATTATTTTCTTGGGAGAGAGTTCCCAAAGTGGAATTACTGGGTCAAAAGTTAAGAATTGCTTTCAGAAGAGCTGTACTAATGTTTAATTTTTTTTAATTTAATTAATTATTATTTTTTTTTTGAGACGGAGTCTCGCTCTGTCGCCCAGGCTGGAGTGCAGTGTTGTGATCTTGGCACACTGCAACCTCTACCTCCCGGGTTCAAGCGATTCTCCTTCCTCAGCCTCCCAAGTAGCTGGGATTACAGGCACCCACCACCATGCCTGGCTAATTTTTGTATTTTTAGTAGAGGCAGGTTTTACCATGTTGGTCAGGCTGGTCTTGAACTCTTAACCTCAAGTGATCCGCTCCCCTTGGCCTCCCAAAGTGTTGGGATTGCAGGCATGAGACACTATGCCTGGCCACTTTATACTTTTTCTCTAAACAAATTTATTTTGCAAAACATCCTCATCCTATGCAATATTATCTGTGAAATTACAGGTTTGATGTATGCTTAGTTTTTTTCCTAACATACATTAAAATACATAAGTATTAAAGTAAAAAGAAGCTTATTTACCTTCCACCTAAAATCAGTTTTGGGAACCACTGATACAGTGGCATAAGCATGCACTTTATATCCACATGGGCCTGGGGTCAGCTACTGGCTCTGTCACTTAACTGTGTCGACTTGGACAAGTCACTTGGCTTCTATGATCCTTGATTCCCTGATTTGTGAAAGGAGGATGGTAAAATCCTCCTTGCAGAGTTGTTGGGAATAAGTGAGCTGCTGTGGGAGCCCAGTGCCCAGGCGAGTGTTGAGTACATGATGGTTATCATCGTGGTTATTGCTGTGGAATTCTGGTTATTTTCCAAAGAGAGCATCTATGCTGGAATATTGGGCTTGTGGATTTCTGCTTATGTGGATGTGTAAAGAAGTTACTTCCACTAGTTAGGATTTGTGGTGCATCTGTCATTGTTTTCATTTCCCAGATCCACTACATATTTGCTTTGTGATTTTGGACAAAGTTGTGTAACTTTTCTGTGCCTCATTTTCCTAATTTGTAAGATGTGGTTAATAATAGTACAGTAGTCCTCTCTTATCCACAGGGGATGCATTCCAAGACCCCCAACATACTTCAAGTCTCAGATAGTACCAAACCCTATATATATATATTTTTTTCTACACATATACACTTATGATAAAGTCTAATTTATGAATTAGGCACAGTAAGAGATTAACAATAACTAATAAGATAGAACAATTTTAAAAATATACTGTAATAGGCCAGGTGTGGGGGCTCATGCCTATAATCCCAGCACTTTGGGAGGCCGAGGCAGGCGGATCACGAGGTCAGGAGATCGAGACCATCCTGGCTAACACGGTGAAACCCCATCTCTACTAAAAATACAAAAAATTAGCCGGGTGTGGTGGCGCATGCCTTTAGTCCCAGCTACTCGGGAGGCTGAGGCAGGAGAATGGCGTGAACCCAGGAGGCAGAGCTTGCAGTGAGCCGAGATCGCACCACTGCACTCCAGTCTGGGAAACAAAAGCCTCCACCTCCATACGATATGGGTATTGGTAAAAAAATATATATATATATATATACACACATACACACACACACACACACACACGTATATATACTGTAATAAAAATGATGTGAATGTGGTTTCTGTCTCTCTTTCTTTCTCAAGATAACAATATTTTTGGACCACTGTTGGCGGGTAACTGAAACTGCAATTTAAGTGGGACTACTCTACACGAGTGTGCGTGCGTGTTATTTCCCAGCTCTGACCACTAGAGGGCCTAGGAGCACCAGCACCTACTAGCAATGGGCCTATCAGTCAGTGCCCATGGTCTGTAAATATCATTCTCCCATGAAAGGAACTAGGGCTTCCAGGAAAAATAGCTGATCCAGGGCTGGGGCAGAAAAACAAAAGAGGAGCCAGAAGCTTCTTGTGGTGTCAGAAAGTAAAGAATTGCTCAAAAAATGATGGAGATGTGTCTAAAGGTCACAGAAGCCAACTAGAAGGAGCTCCCAATGGCCAATTTTGGGACAATATGAGCAACATAATAAATAATGATAGCAATGGATTCCAACCCATAAATACTCATGAGTCCATGCTGATATAAATAAATAACTGAACAAATAAATAAATAAGGAAGAAGAGGCTAGGCATGGTGGCTCACACCTGTAATCCCAGCACTTTGGGAGGCCAAAGTGGGGGGATCACTTGAGGCCAGGTATTAGAGACCAGCCTGGCTAACATGACAAAACCCCATCTTTACTAAAAATACAAAAATTAGCCGGGTATGGTGGTGTGTGCCTGTAGTCCCAGCTACTCAGGAGGCTGAGGTGGGAGGATCGCTTGAGCCCAGAAGGTGGAGGTGGCAGTGAGCCAAGATCACACGTCTGCACTCCATCCTAGGCAACAGAGCGAGACTCTATCTCAAAAAAAAAAAAAAAAAAAAAGAAAAAGAAAAATAAATAACTCTTTCTTATAGCAGAATTCCGATTAAATAAATGTAGAGGGAACAATGGAAGTAGAAAATCACTATTTGGCCAACACCACAGTAGTAATTCTTTATAGGAAACAATCATCCATAGATTCTAAAAGTTAATGTTAAAAGTATGATGATGCTGTAACTGGTGAATAACAAGAAAAAAAAGTATGATGAGAAGAAACAGGCTATTTACATATTTCCAAAGTGTCTCTCCACAAGATACTTATTAATTACAATGAGATGAATAGTAACTTTACAGTAGAGAAACCTGGCAGACACCACCTGAACCAAGTGCTTAAAGTGAACTTCATCAGTAATGAGAGATATCGACATCCTGGGGCTCTTGCTGGGATGTCCAGAGAAGGATACATCACTTCTGAAGTATTCTTGCCCAAAATGCGTAGCCGGAAATATCAGACAAACCCATATTCAGGGGGCATTCTACAAAACAACTGGCTAGAACTCTTCAAAAGTGTCAAGGTCCCAAAAGAGAGAGAGAGACTGAGAAACTCTCCCAGGTTGGAGGAGACCTAGGAGATCTGACATTTTATTCAGTGGGATCCCAGATTGGAGTCTGGAGCAGAAAAAGGACATGAGTGGGATGATTAGCAAGATTTGAACATTTGTAGATTAGTTAATATTATGGTATCAATGCTAATCTCTTGGTTTTGATAATCGTATTATGGTTACATAAGATATTGTTTGAAAACAATTGGATGAAGGCTGTACTGGAACTCTATTTTTACAGTATTTTTCAAAGTCTGAAAAATGAAAAGTAAGAAAAAGTAAGAAATGCATTAGATTTGTGAGGACAAATGAGATAATAAGTGTGAAGTGCTTAGAACGATGCTTGTGATATAGGAGTTCTTAATGTGTCTGATATTATAAGTAATTTTATAATTAATATTACAATTAATGAATAATCTGTTATTATAAGTAATTTATTTCCTAATGACCTCATATATTCTCACTTATTTCTATTTCCCTTAACCCTGTGAAAAGCATATTGAGAATGTATGTGATTAAGAGATAAAATAAGATTAGACTTTATTCTGAGATTTATTTTGGGGTTGGAGGAGCTATTATTTCCTTTAGCGACTAAGTGGCTCAGACTCAGGCCAGCATTGCAAAACTTTGCTTGGCTGGGAAACAAGACTTGAGCCCGGCCGCCACCCACCCGACGTCGTTTGTGATGGCGCCCCCTGGTGGCGCAGGGAGCTTTCCCCAGTCCTCACCCTCGTGCTTTAGGAGCGACTTAGAAATTTTACTCAGTCCATTTATTAAACCCTTTCTAGGTCACGCTGCGGATCATTTAATCTTCACAAGTGTATGTGACAAGTGGTATTTTCTTCATTTTAAGATGATAAAACTGAAACTCAAAAAAGTGAGGCGACTTGTCTAGGGTTGCAAAGTGTGTGGCAGAGCCAGCATCTAGGTCCCCCTGACTTCCAAGCTGAGTGTAAAGGTCTAGGTGAGTCTAAAAGTGTGGCCATGCAGAGAACTATTGGTGTAGAGCAGTGGTTGTTGACCGAGGGTGGTTCCCCCTCCGGGGACATTTGGCAATGTCTAGAGATATTTTTGGCTTCCATAACAGGGGTTTGGATGAGGGAGAGGGAAGGCTGCTATTGGCATGTAGTGGAGAGAGGCCACGCGGATGCTGCTGAACATCTCACAATGCACAGAACAGCCCCCACCTCAAGGAACTGTTCAGCCCAAATGTCAGTAGAGCTGCTATGAAGCCCTGGTTTGATTTAGCAACCTGAGGATGCATTCTTGCAGTTAGCTCATGTTTGCTGAGTACTGAGCTGGATAGCGTGAGGGATATGGAAACTGCACCAGTCTATGCCATCAAGTAGTTTGCAGCCTAGAAGGACAGGGGGTGGAGGCAGGAAAGGCACATGAAGGCCCTCAATATAAGGCAGCAGATGATAAGTGCAAGAAGAGAGTGTCCAGCAGGGCTAAGCCAGCTCTCAGGAGGGAGACCACATGTCTGGCTGTGGGAGGAACTGAAGGAAGCTGTGGGAAGGTGGTTTTGAGCTGGGTGTGTGAGCAAAGTTGAGCTGGTGGAAAAACACAAGACCTGTTCAGGGAAGGGCAAACAGGTTAGTTTGGGTGGAGAAATAGTATTTTTTAGTGAGTAGAGGGAGGTACACTGGAAAGGCAGGTTGGGGCTAGAGCTTTGAATCCAGGCAGAGGACTCTAGCCTGGGTGTCTGTCATAGTGATAGAAAAGTCTTCCCTTTCGGAATAGTGGTCTAGGCCCTAGGGCTATGGGGCTTAACAGCTTCCGGAGCACTCTCTCCACAAAGGAGGGGATGTTGGAAATTGGGGTGGAGAAGGGAGAATACCTCCTGATTTTAGGACCAAGTTGATGCTGAGTATGTAACAAAGCCATTTCACCTCAAAGTGGCCTTTGGGGAGATGGTGCTCACAAGTGGAAATGTACATGGGGATCAGGTCTCTTCTGCGTGGTTGCTCTGTGAAGGGCTGGCCCACTTTATAGTGAAAGCTGGAGCAGATTTGGAACCCCTAAGCTAAGTAAGGTTGGCTTCCCAAAATGTGAGCTGTTATAGCAGGGCTTGCTATGGATAAAACTTCAAATATGGACACTACCTGGTGACAGACTTTTTCTAGTTTATTATGTTACCAGCAAATAGCATTAAGACATGTTGGTGGCATTCTGGTGCACAGTAAAGAATATAAGCAAGGACTTCCTGATCTTCTATAAAGGTACCATTGCTTTCAACACCCTCCCACCACCATCATTAAATTTAGCCATGAGAATTATGTTACTCTTTTGGAAAAGTGTTGGGGGAGAAGGCATGGGAGCAAATCTTTGTTGAGCTAGTATATACATACATACGTACGTGTGTGTGTGAGGGGGATCAGCTACAATTGCAGATATTTTCTTTTCTTTCCTCTTTTTTTTTTTTTTTTTGAGACAAGAGTCTCACTCTGTCACCCAGGCTGGAGTACAGTGGTGCCATCTCGGCTCACTGCAGCCTCCGCCTCCTGGGTTCCAGCAATTCTCCATCCTCAGCCTCCTGAGTAGCTGGGACTACAGGTGTGTGCCACCAGGCCTGGCTAATTTTTTGTATTTTTAGTAGAGATGGGGTTTCCACGTGTTAGCCAGGATGGTCTCGATCTCCTGACCTTGTAATCTGCCCTGCCTCTACCTCCCAAAGTGCTGGGATTACAGGTGTGAGTCACCGCACCCGGCCAGTTGCAGATATTTTCACATACAAAATCTCGTTTAACTCTCTCAACATCGTTTGGGTGTAAGTACAGTTTGCTGTTTTTGGTAAAGGAGGAAACTGGCATTGAGAAAGGCTCACTTGCCCCAATCCCGCATAGCTAAGAGAAGCTGCATTTTGATGTGTCTGTGGCCTATTTTGCCACATTTCCTCCCCCCGTTTTCCCCTTCATAGAGTCTTGTTTACCTGGATTCAGGCTGCTAGAGACCATGGACATCAGCATTAGTGGCAGCAACAGGAGGAGGGAAGAGATTAGAACTTTCATTGCAACTGTCGGTGCAGCTGTAAGTTGCTTGAAGAGTGTAATGGAAGGTTCCCTGTTGGAGGCTCCTGATTGCTGGGGATGACTCAGGTCAGGGTACTCAGCCTGGCGGTCTATGATTTAGTCCCAGGCCAGCGTTCCCATTCGAGGGCGAGAACAGGTGAGGTGACGCTGTCTTGCTGTTAGGTAACAGATTAGACCATGTGCTTTATGGGAATCTGGGAGGTGAAACTGGTCAAACAAAAGAAATTCAGCATTCTTAAGAACAAAAGAAGGTGACTGATAACTTGGCAGCCGTGCCAGTTCTCTCCTGTACTCTTTCCCGCCTCCTCACACCCCAATGCCTCATGATTTCTTCCTCAAATCTTTTTTTCTCGCTTGGATTTCCTTATACCTTTCAATGACCCTCTCTATCTGAATATTTGGCAGGAAAGTGGGTATAAGTGTTGGTAGAAGAGACTTTGACAAGGTCTGTTTCCCCTCTGTGCTCCTGCTCCCATCCTTGGCAAAATATCGGCAATAGTAGTGTTGTTGCCTGGGAAGTTGCCCTGTCCTCTCTCTGTTCACAATTCCCTCCAATTCTGCAGCCACATAAGGTGGCAGCAGAGCAGGATCCAGGACAAGAGGCAGCTCCCCTGCCCAGAACACCGCCCCTGGAGCAGTGGGTGACACCAGGCCTCCTTGTGTGTCCATCGGGAAGGTGGCCATGGCTTAGTTGTTCTGGTCTAAAGGGGAGGGAACTGGGTTGGCGGAAGAGACCCCCAGAGCTGCAGGTCCCAGAGGGTTTGAGAAACAGGAGCCATAGGAGGGAAGGAGCCCTGAAGTGTGTTTGCCCAGCTGCTGGGGCGCCTGGCTCCAGCACTTGTTTGGAAATGGCCCAGGGCAAAAGAAGAAAGGTAATAATACTTGAAGTTAACATTAGGGGCATAGAATATCAGCACTCACTAAACTTGACATTTATTTGAGACTTTAGGAAATGTACTCAAAGGGAGAGGAGAGGCTGGGCTTGAATGCTGGGTGATACTCATGGGAGCTGAAGGGAAGGCTAACAAGGGGGCCCTTTTTTGGAAGCCTCCAGGCAGGAGTGAGAGCAGGGGGTGTGACTTTGTTTCCCTGAGAGGAGGAAAGAGGAAAGGCATGAGTCAAAGCTCTTTGATTTTGTTTGACCATTTTTTTTTCTCCACGTTTTCAAATTATCTCGGCCTGTTGACTTGTCACAGAGTTGATTGTGGACTTTGCTACTGCAGTGTTTATAAAGCACTGCAGGGGCCAGGGACTGCTAGGACTGAGCCTGTGTCCAAGTTGAAGACTCAGGGTGGGCCTAAGCTTGTTCTGATGCAAATCACTGATGTGGCTTCTTTCTGGAAAATTCTAAAACCAGGGAGATGACATCCATTTCATAAAGCCTAGAGATATGAGTGCAGTCATCTCTCAAAGTGGCAAGAGTGCAGGGGGACTGAGAGGGACTTGGTCGGGTGGAACTTGAGCTGGAGGTCGGGGAGGATTTGGGTTGGTGGAGGGCAGAGAGGAGGGCCATGCAGAGCAGGGGTGTGTTGTAGGAGAGGTGCCCCTGGAGCTCATTGGATGGGGATCTTAGAGGACAGGAGCTGTTCGTGTTCATTTTTGTATTGCCTGAACTTACACAGGGCCTGACACTTTGGGAGTATTCTATAAATGACTGTTGAATGGAATGATGGTTTTGTAGCCCATTAACTGGGCCTGATATATTAGAAAGTGTGCGAAAATGTAGCCCATTAGCAGAAAGAAAATCTTACTGAAAAACCGTCCCATGTACAAATGGAGCCTGGTGTGGACACTTTACTTACGCTGCTGAGTTCTGCATCAGTCCACACCGAGGCCACCGCAGGGGCCGGGAGCTCCTCCTCAGACCTTCCTCCGGTGCCTCAGTCTCTTTACCCCCCTATTCTCCCAGGTCCTGCTCCCTGTCAATTCACTCCATCTGGTTTCCCCTCCATGCACTTGGGGTGGGTGTTGCATCCTGTGTCCCATTGGAGGGGGCTTCTGGTCTGTTAGGTCTATTAATATAAAACACCCCCAAGACAAATGGACTTTTTTCTTGTTAACACGACAACTTCTTATAACGCATCTCAAGAACATTATTTGTGTCAAGAGTCTCTCTGATGTACAGAGGCCCTCCCTCCCCCAGGAAGGAGGTCAGGGGAAGTTAGGAGAAAACACCGCCCTGCCTGGGTTACTTATTTCCCTCTTCTACAGTGTACTTGGTAGACGTTCAAAGACGTTCAAAAATATTTGTTGACTTTGTCCATGATCCACATGGCTCTCATAGAGTCATTTATTCACACATACATTCAGTGAGACTTTGAGCACCTAGTGTGTGCCTGGTATTTGCTAGACGGGGGATGCTGAGATCAGGTGTGCTGCTGTCTCTGAGGAGCTCTCACTATACAGCTGCACCTAGGGTGACCAAATCCACCTGCCCCACTTTACAGACATGGAAATTAAAGTGCAGGGAAGTTATAGGATTAGTTCAACAACACAGTCAGTAGCCTCAAAGTTACAGGAGTAAATCAAGTTTTCTGACTTGCTGGATTTTCTATTAGTGTGCAGCTACCTGGCTGCTGCAGGTGCAGACATGGTGAGCTCCAATAGGAGAGAGGACGTTCAGAGTGAAGTGGGAGCCCTGAGCACCCTGGATTAGCCAGGAGGACATGCCAGGTCCAGCTGTGACCGCACAAAGGACCATCAGGGATATTGCATTCTCTTTTTCACTTTGAGCTTGAAATGAAGAAAACTGATCCCAGGAAGCCAAGAGTGGAAGATTTTTCACAGGGGATTAGTGAGATGCGTCAAAAAGCCTGTTTTGGATGGGTGCCTGTAATCCCAGCACTTTGGGAAGCTGAGGTGGGAGGATGGCTTGGGCCCAGGAGTTTGAGACCAGTGTGGGCAACATGGTGAGACCCTGTCTCTATAAAAAGTTTTTTTTTTTTTTTTTAAAAAAAAGAAAACCCTTTTCTGATGTCTGTCATGGTGTTTCTCACTGAATGGTAATGGTCTGACTTTGAGTGGGTTTCATCCATAGCCTGGAGCTCTGTGAGGCAGGGACCAGGTGTGATTCACCTTTGTCTCTCCGGTGACAGTACACAGCAGGCTCCAATAAATATTTCTTACAAAATAAAACTGAATAAAAAGTAGACACCTGCACAGGTGTGGGATGGCTAAGCAGCAGCAGAAGCAGGAAAAGTTAGCGTCCCCAGATCAGCTGATATAGCGTTCAACTTCTAGATAGAGGTGAGGTGCCAGGACGGGGATGGGGTTCCTGTGGCTCTGCTGTTCTGGGGGACACCCCTAGGATTCAGAGTGTTGGCTGTGATTGCTGCACTTCACTTGCCCGTGGGAAAGTGAGCAGGGGGTGTGGGGCTTCAGGTGACCCTATGTGGGAAATGGCCGAGGGAAGATGGGGTAGGTGGCACATAGAGGTTGTTTTTTTATTTTTTTTATTTTTACTTTTGAGATGAAGTTTCATTCTTGTTGCCCAGGCTGGAGTGCAATGGCACAATCTTGGCTCACTGCAACCTCTGCCTCCCAGGTTTAAGCAATTCTCCTGCCTCAGCCCCCCGAGTAGCTAGGATTACAGGCATGTGCCACCATGCCCGGCTATTTTTTTTTTTTGTATTTTTAGTAGAGACAGGGTTTCTCCATGTTGGTCAGGCTGGTCTTGAACTCCCGACCTCAGGTGATCCGCCCACCTTGGCCTCCCAAAGTGCTGGGATTACAGGCATGAGCCACTGTGCCCGGCCAAGGTTGTTTACCAATATTTGAAGGTCGGTTGTATGAAAAAGTGTTAGACTTGGCCGGGCGCGTTGGCTCATGCCTGTAATCTCAACACTTTGGGAGGCTGAGGCAGGCAGATCACCTGAGGTCGGGAGTTTGAGACCAACCTGGCCAACATGGCGAAACCCCATCTCTACTAAAAATACAAAAATTAGCCGGGCGCAGTCGCGGGCACCTGTAATCGCAGCTATTCAGGAGGCTGAGGCAGGAAAATCGCTTGAATCCAGGACGGGGAGGTTGCAGTGAGCCAAGATTGTGCCACCGCACTCCATCCTGGGCGACAGAGCCAGACTCTGTCTCAAAAAAAAAAAAAAAAAGGAAAAGAAAAAATGTTAGTGTCACATGCATCCATGTGAAGAGACCACCAAACAGGCTTTGTGTGAGCAATAAAGCTTTTAATCACCTGGTACAGGCGGGCTGAGTCCGAAAAGAGAGTCAGTGAAGGGAGTTAGGGATAGGGCAGTTTTATAGGACTAGGGTAAGCAGTGGAAAGTTACAGTTAAAGGGGGTTTTTCTCTTGCGGGCATGGTGGGGAGATCCTAAGACTCATTGTCCAGAAGAAGAATGTCACGAGGTTGATTGATAGATCAATTGGTACAGGGCAGGATCAAGTCATGATAGAATGTTGTAAGGTTGGTCGATCGGTTAAGACAGGAGTTGGCTGTTTCCCTTCTTTTGTACTTTTCGGTTGCCTCAGGCCATCTGGATGTATACATGCAGGCTTGGGCTCAGAGGCCTGACATTCCTGTCTTCTTATATTAATAAGAAAAATAAAACAAAATAGTGTTGAAGTGTTGGGGTGGCGAAAATATTGTTTTTAGGATGGTATGGAGAGATAATGGGCCATGTTTCTCAGGGCTGCTTCAAGTGGGATTAAGGGCTGCGTGGACACCTTAAAGAAAATTTTCTAATGGGTTACATGGAGTAGAAGTTGAGGCTGTGGGGAGATCTTGGGGCAGAGGTTGGTACTGTGGGGTTGTTAAAAGTAGCATTTGTCATATAGAATGATTGATGATGGTCTGAATGCGATTTTGTATGAATTGAGAAACCAAACGGAAGACACAAGGCCCAAATAAGAGAAGGAGAAAAAAAGGTGCCAGAGGACTAAGAATTGGGAGGACCCAGGACGTCCAGTTAGAGAGTGCCCAAGGGGGTTCAGCATAATTACTTGCTTGGTTGGCGAGTTTTTGGGCTCTAGCCTTGAGTTTTTTTATGTTGTCATATACTAGGCCAGACTGATATAGGTAAAAGCAACACTCTTCATTTAAAAATATACAGAGTCCTCCTTTTTCAGCAGTGAGTAAGCCTCAGCAGTTTTGGAGGACAACTGCAGCTAAAGAGTCAACCTGGGCCTGAAGGACTCGTAGAGTTTGTGATATGTCTGTGATGCTAGCAGAGAAGTCATTACATAGGCTATGGAAGGTCGTGACAGAGGCTGACATGCCTGCTATTCCAGTTCTGAGCGCAATAGCGGAGGCAGAAAGTCCTAAACCGACAAGTAAGGGAATTAGTGGAATAACCTTTTTTTTTCTGTCGTGTTGGTGTCATGAGGGGAACAGGAAGCTTTTCAGTCCTATTCACAAATTGAATTTTGGGAGTAAGGTAAACTAGTGTGCATGTGCCTGTCCAATTAGAAGGTAGACACATGTAGGCAGAGGATCCACAGAGGAAGAAGAGACCTTGTGCAAGGCGAAACTGGAAATGCAAAGTAAAAAGATGAGCAGGAATACTAAAAGAGGTGTCTTGTACTCAGACTCCTAGGGATCCAGCTAGGGCGGCAGCCGTCAGAGGTTGTAATGGGGACTGATGGGGTAACTGCGTAGAGGGGGAGGCTCGATTTTCATGGTGTGTGAGAAAATGTTGAGTGTCTATGAGCAACCTTTCACTGTTATTTATAGGACTGGGTATAAGCAAACAAGAAGAGGGCCTGGGAGGAGAGTCTGATGAGCAAGGGGAAGGTAGCCAAGGATGGAGTGAAATACAGGGTAAGTGTCTTCCTAGGCAATAGTAACTGCTAATGTTTTTAAGTTTGCCAGTATTGATAGAGGGCTTGTCTGTAAAACGGAGCTGGGAGGCTCCAGTTATTTCAATGGTATGTGTAGTTGGGCTTTGGAGATGAAGAGTGAAGGAACATGGAGAAGGTGAAAGGTTACCTAGGGGAATTCTAGTGGGTCTTTGCCAAGAGATACATAACGGAGTGGCCACAGGAATAGTAGTTTGTGTTGTGAAGGGTCCAAATATGGGGGGAGTAGAGTTGATATAAGGAGAAAGGTTTTTAAGTAAGTGTGGAAGATAGTCGCCTAGAGGGCTGGTGTCTGGGACAAGGTTGGGGCCGAGCAAGAAAGTGCGTCTGTGTAAAAGTTCAAACAGACTGTACCCTGTAGCATCTCGAGGACAGGCTCTAATTCTGAGAAGGGCAAGAGGTAAAAGTACTGTCCAGTCCTTTTTAAGTTGGAGACTGAGCTTGGTGAGGTATGTCTTTAAAAGACCATTAGTCTGTTCTACCTTTCCTGAAGATTGAAGACGGTAAGGGATATGAAGTTAGACTTATTTCAGCCTACAGAGAGTAGGACGAGAATTGGTGAGTATGTATCAGACACATTTTGGCTCAGGATGGAAAAGAACTGTCACAGTAAAGTAAGTTTCCTTGGGAAATTACAAGTTTACTGGTGGAGTTCAGGCCTGAACCGGGTGTCTCAAATACTTGTTAGAGTGATTTCTAAGGTTACAAGGGCAGAGCTTGGCTTGAAACCAGGTTTCTCACTGATACCACATATTAGGTATTATACAAACTGTCATTTGCAATGAGACACGGCCCTATGATGCATCCTGAGCTCTCTGACAGTTACTTCCTGTCTTTGTGGGCGATTGTGATTTTATCTCCTTTGCAACCTGGACTTTGCCCCCCACCCTTTGCTCTTGCCAGCCCTCCCACTTCCTTTACTGGTGACAAGGTTTAAGTGCATTTACTGATGATGGTCACAAGGTGGCAGCACTGCCCCACTGGTGTTTCCTAAGACCTCTGCTCGGAGGTGGGCCAGTCTAAGACGCTGTTAGGATTAAGGAGGGCATGAATGAGGCTAAAGGTAAACTTTATTTTCCTTTTTTTCTCCTGTGAAGTAACAGAATTTGAGGTGAGTGTGAAGTAATTGCATTTTAGAACTGGAAGTGCCATGTGCGGTGGCTCATGCCTGTAATCCCAACACTTTGGGAGGCTGAAGCAGGAGGATGGTTTGAGCCCAGGAGTTCCAGACCAGCCTGGGCAACATGGTGAGACCTCATCTCTACAAAAAATAAAAAAATTAGCCGGGCATGGTGACACATGCCTGTGGCCCCAGCTACTTGAGAGCCTGAGGCAGGAGGATTCCCTTGAACCCAGGAGGTCCAGGCTGCATTAAGCTATGATCCTGTCACTGCATTCCATCCAGCGTGGGTGACAGAATGAGACTGTGTCTCAAAAAACTCCAAAAATGAATACAAAATAAAAAAGATCTGATAGAAATGCTTCACAAACTTTAATGTGCTCACAGATCACCCAAAGATCTTGTTTAAATGCAGATTCTGGCCGGGCGCGGTGGCTCACGCTTGTAATCCCAGCACTTCGGGAGGCCGAGGTGGGCGGATCATGAGGTCAGGAGATTGAGACCACGGTGAAAACCGTCTCTACTAAAAACACACACAAAAAATTATCCGGGCGTGGTGGCGGGCGCCTGTAGTCCCAGCTACTCAGAGAGGCTGAGGCAGGAGAATGGCGTGAACCCGGGAGGCGGAGCTTGCAGTGAGCCGAGATTGCGCCACTGCACTCCAGCCTGGGCGACAGAGCGAGACTCCGTCTCAAAAAAAAAAAAAAAAAAAAAATGCAGATTCTGATTCTTTTGGTGGGGTCTGAGATTCTGCATTTCTTTTTTTTATGATTGGCATTTTCACAAGATTCTGCATTTCTAAGGAGCATTTGGACGATGTCATTGCTGCTGGTTGGTGGACCACACTTTGAGTAGCAAGGCTTGAGTATCATTTAGAGATTAATTCTCACTGCATCTGATTTATGGATGAGGACAGACTGAGGTGTGGAGGAGGAATAGAACTTGCCCTCCATAGCCATGCCCTCACTGCATGACTTTTTGCGTTTAAACCCAGGGCTTCAGCCTCTTTGTCCAGTCCTTGCCTCATGCATCACATGGCCCCTTCACTGTTGTTGGTGGCATCTCTTTAGCTTAGGAACTCAGAACCCCATTTTTATTACCCATTCTGGGCTTGGCTCAACATGTCACTTTGACTGGTTCTCCCCTTACTCAAAACCTTCACTGACTCTTCTGTAATTCACAAGATCAAGTTCGAATATCTGTGTCCAGTGCTCATGCCTGTACAACATATGTATGATCCCCCTTTAGCAAGCTTACCTAACTTCCCTGGTTTTGTTTTTGTTTTTGAGACGGAGTCTTGCTCTGTCACCCAGGCTGGAGTGCAGTGGCGCAATCTCGGCTCACTACAAGTTCCGCCTCCTGGGTTCATGCCATTCTCCTGCCTCAGCCTCCCTAGTAGCAGCGACTACAGGCGCCCGCCACCACGCCCGGCTAATTTTTTGTATTTTTAGTAGAGGCGGGGTTTCACCGTGTTAGCCAAGATGGTCTCGATCTCTTGACCTCGTGATCCGCCCGCTTCAGCCTCAAAAGTGCTGGTATTACAGGCGTGAGCCCACCACGCCTGGCCACTTACCTGTTTTTAAACCATCTCTTTCTGCTCTTGCTCTCCCTGCTCCTTCCTGTTCCCTACACATACTCCGTTCTCGTCTCTCTAAGTGGTAGTGGTGGTGGCATGGGCTCTGGTGTTAAACTCACTGAGTTTCTAATCCAACATCCACCAACAACCTTGGCAAGTTACTTCACCTTTTTGAGGATCAGCATCCTCCTGTGAAATAACCCCACGTGGTGGTTGAGAGGAGTAAATAAAAAAAATCTGTACCTCATAAATATATATACCTACTATGTACCCCCAAATGTAAAAATTAAAAAAAAAAAAGTAAAACAACATCTGCAAACCCACTGTCATTCCTCAGACCCTCTTCAAAGCTAGCATCTACAGTGGTGCCTGCCACCTGGTTTCCTTGGCGTGTGTTTCTCCTTGTCTCTGCTTTCCTAAGGTTGAACCATTCAGGACCTCACCTGAATCCCGTCTGTTCCATGAAACCTTTCCCAGCCATTCCTGACCCAGTTGATCCCTCGCTTCTATAAATTATTTTACCCATGTATTGGCATTTAATTATATGCCAGCCCTCTCAGTGAGACCCCATAGGGAGGCTGGAAGGGTACTGGCTGTGTGCGAATTGAAGGTTAATTGAGTGAATTCTTTTCTTACTACCCACTGAGTGTTAGAGCTGCCGTTTCTTTTTTTCAGCTAGTCCTAGCAGCAGTTCCTCCTGCATCAGCTGCACCAGACCCTGGCAGGCATGTGAATACCTTAGGGATTGCTCTTGTCAGGGTCCTTCCTGCCTCTGGGTTTTGGTTAAATTGGTGTTTCCTTTTGCACGATATCAGTGGTCCCTCTAAGGGAGAGATTGATGATACCTCTTTATGGAAATGCCAAGATAATGACTGAGGAAGTTGAACCCAATATCTTATTGCTTAAACAGCCTGGTTACAGGAGATGTGTACACACTTTCCTGTTTCATTAAAATTACAAGTCTTTACTCTCTTACTTCAGAAGAGATTGGGGACAAAAGACGAAGTGGGAGTGTGGGCAACATAGCGAGACTCCATCTCTACAAAAAAATAAAAAATTAGCTGGGTGTGGTGGTGTATGCCTGTAGTCCCAGCTACTCTGGAGGTTGAGGTGTGAGGATCGTTTGAACCTAGGAGCTCAAAGCTGCAGTGAACTATGATCACGCTATTGCACTCTGACCTGGGTGATAGACCAAGAAAAAAAAAAAAAACAAGTGGGGAGGACAGGGTGGTTTAGGGGAGTTAATGTACCTCTAACCTGGATTCTCTGAATTGTTCTTTCAGTCATATCTGGAAGTGTACATCTTTGCATGTGTGGTCATATATTTATATCACATCACTCATAATTCCCTCCCTGTCAGTGGCAATTAGGAGATCATGTCAGTCAGGATTAGGATATTAAAATTATATAGTATGTACTTTCACTGGAGCAAAGGTTTCTCTGAAGTCTGGAGAGAAAATGGACCAGTAGGGCTGGACCCTTTACTTGGGGTCCTGCCTTCTCCTTTTATTGGACAGCAGCCTACTCAGCCATCACTTTCCCAATCAGGGGCTTTTTTTTTTTGTTGTTGTTGTTGTTGTTGTTGAGATGGAGTCTCGCTCTGTCGCCCAGGCTGGAGTGCAGTGGCATGATCTTGGCTCACTGCAAGCTTCGCCTCCCGGGTTCATGCCATTCTTCTGCCTCAGCCTCCTGAGTAGTTGGGACTACAGGTGCCCGCCACCACACTTGGCTAATTTTTTGTATTTTTAGTAGAGATGGTGTTTCACCGTGTTAGCCAGGATGGTCTTGATCTCCTGACGTCATGATCTGCCCACCTCAGCCTCCCAAAGTGCTGGGATGACAGGCATGAGCCACCGCGCTGGCCAATCGGGCTTTTTAACCTTCCCATTTTCCTATAAAGGGTCCATGCCAATGTTCAGATATATTTATTGTGCCTGGAACTGGATGTTCTTTTAAAAAGTAAAGCCCAAGGACAGCTTCCTAGCAGATTTCCAGGATTCTAATCTTCACTGTCTAAGCTGTGGGTTTCCAACCTTGGATACTGATTAGAGTCACTTGTAGGGTATTTAAAACCTACCAATGCTTGTGCCTTCCCCCAAGAGAGTGTGATCTGATTGATGCATGATGTGGCCCAAGCACTGGTTGTTTATGAATGCTTCCAAGGAAAATGGCCATTTTACAGTGGGGGAACTGTAGCCCAGTGCTCAAAGTTAACATCTCCAGTAATCAGAGATATCGACATCTTAGGGCATCTTAATACGATGGATGGAGAAGGCGCAGCATCACCTCTGTAGTATTCTTGCCCAATATATATAACTTTAGTTTCATCATGAGAAACAACTAGAAAAGCCCAAACCGAAGGTCATTATACAAAATAACTCACCAATACTCTTCGAAAATGTTAAGGTCATGAAGGCAAGAGAAATCCTGAGGACCTGTCCCAGATTAAAGGAGACTGGGAGGACAGAGCAATGAGATGCAATGTCTGATCCTAGATTGGATCTGGTCCAGAAAAAGAACATTAGTGGGAAGATAAAGGGGATTTGAATAAGGTCTATAGATTCATTCATTGTACAGTATCAGTGATCATTTATTGATTTTGATGATTATACTGTGGTTATCTAAAATGTTAACTTTTGGGGAGGCTGAGTGAAAGTATATGAAGACCCTGACTATTTGTAGAAGTTTTTTGAAAGTCTGAAATTATTTCAGATGAAAGTAAAGAAAGGAAAAGAAAGCTTCCAGGTGATTCTACTGAGTTGCCAAAGCTGAAAACCACTTCTCTAAGTTATCTTGCCTAATAATACTGTCAAGAGTAATCTTCCTGGAAATACCATATTGTTATGTTTGTGACCTTTTCAAAGCTTTCCAGTGATTGCTGTCATCTAGGATGAAGTTCCTGCTCCTTAGGCTACCATTTAAAGCCCCCATAGCATGGCCTCAATCTACTCCATTGATTTACGTGGAAGGACTTAACCTACATTTTACTTTCTCATGCCTGAGCTTATTCTAATTCTTTTACTCCTTCCTATATAATACCCTTGCCTTCCTGTTCAGCCTCCTGAGCTGTTCTTTGTCCTATGGTCCATTTCAGACCCTGTCTCTTCATTGAAGCCTGTATAGTTATTCCTGTTAGAAGCAATCATCCTTCCTTTCTTTGAATTCTGGTAGGTACCATGGTGTGGAGTGAACCACGAGCTTTAGATTCAGAAATATGTGAGTTTGAATCCTTTGACCAGTTCCACCTTTAACCAGTTCTGAGATAAGGGACAAGTTTATCAACATCTTGAAATAGAGGGGTAAGGCCGGGCGCGGTGGCTCACGCTTGTAATCCCAGCACTTTGGGAGGCCGAGGCGGGCGGATCACGAGGTCAGGAGATCGAGACCACGGTGAAACCCTGTCTCTACTAAAAATACAAAAAATTAGCCGGGCGTGGTGGCGGGCGCCTGTAGTCCCAGCTACTCGGAGAAGCTGAGGCAGGAGAATGGCGTGAACCCGGGAGGCGGAGCTTGCAGTGAGCCGAGATCGCGCCACTGCACTCCAGCCTGGGTGAGAGAGCGAGACTCCGTCTCAAAAAAAAAAAAAAAAAAAAAAAAGAAATAGAGGGGTAATGAAGTACCTGCATCAAAGGGTCATTGTGACCATTAGATCAGATGCAAACATAAAGGTCCTCAGCACAGCATATAGCAGATTCTTTCCTCATCACTTTAATAGCTAGTGGTTCCCAGAAAGTTTGTGGGTGGTGTGAAGGCTCTTATCAAAATTTCCTAAAGAGCCTTTTAAAAATATTTGCACCTGGTCATCACTAAGATGACAGTTGCTCTTTAATGGAACTGAATGCTTGGGACTTTAAGAAATTCAACTGAGATTTTTTTTTTTTTCCCTTGGAACACAACTGAGTAAATAAGTGACCTAAGGGCAGAGGAATGTAACCCGAAAGAAGGAGAAGGGAGGAACTGGATTTTTAGGTAGGAAAAAGCTGTGATGCCTTCCACACCCACTCTGTTGCTGTCAGTGAGACAGCAGTGAGGAAGTACCACTCCCTAGTACAACTCCTTAAACCATGAGTCCTGAACAGCCCTTCACTAATCCATTCCCTGTCCAGGTGATGTGTACCTGGGTGAGTCAGGTCCCCATGAGTCAATCATTCTTCTCCCTCTTCAGCTCCTCCATCCTCACCACTCAGTGCTATGTGCTATGGTCTGGCCCCACCTCCCAGGCCATTAGTATTGGCCTAAGAAAGCAAGGCTTGGAGGGGCAACTGAGAAGGAAGTCAGAGGCCACTAGGCATGGAAAGAGGCAGGTGGGGCTGTCATTGCTCAAAGGCCACATACTCTGGGTGTGTTTTATGACTGTTCCTGGATTTGAAATCTTTTCCCCTTTGTGATCATTCCAGAGGCTCACCCTCCTCCTGCTTCCTTCTCATCACACTGTCTGTTCCTAGTGCATCCCTTTTATGGCCAGAGAATGGCTGTACAAATAGTTAACAATTCAGTAAAAGTTACAGCTGGGCACGGTGGCTCACACCTGTAATTCCAGAACTTGGGAGGACGAGGAGGGCGGATCACGAGGTCAGGAGTTCAAGACCAGCCTGACCAATGTGGTGAAACCTTGTCTCTACTAAAAATACAAAAATTATCCGGGTGTGGTGGCATGCACCTGTAATCCCAGCTATTCAGGAGGCTGAGGCAGGAGAATCGCTTGAACCCGGGAGGCGGAGGTTGCAGTGAGCCAAGACTGTGCCACTGCACCCCAGCTTGGGCGACAGAGCGAGACTCCATCTCAAAAAAAAAAAAAATTACCTTTTATGAGAACTGGGAACCTGGCCTTCCTTTTTGCCAAAAGAGATTGAGGTCCATAAACGCCAGCTTTTATTCCGGGCTGTGCAGTTGTGAGTGTGGTATTAGGGAACAGGTACGTAAGTGAAGGGTGAGACAGAAAACAAAATGCTGGCTGTTTGTCAAATCCTGAGAGTGGAGGGGACAAAAATCATTCTGAAAGGTGGATGTCATTCAGGAGACCTTGGAAATCTTAGGGTGTCCTCTGCCCAGATGGGGAGGAGGATGAGGTTAAATTATGGAGTTGAGTGACACTTGGTACATTACTAAACTTCTCTGCTTCAGTTTTTTTTTTTTTTTTTTGAGACGGAGTCTCACTCTGTCGCCCAGGCTGGAGTGCAGTGGTGTGATCTTGGCTCACTGCAAGCTCCGCCTCCCAGGTTCATGCCATTCTCCTGCCTCAGCCTCCGGAGTAGCTGGGACTACAGATGCCTGCCACCATGCCCGGCTAATTTTTTTTTGTATTTTTAGTACAGATGGGGTTTCACCGTGTTGGCCAGGATGGTCTTGATCTCCTGACCTCGTGATCCGCCCACCTCGGCCTCCCAAAGTGCTAGGATTACAGGCGTGAGCCACCACGCCCGGCCTCTGCCTCAGTTTTTTTAATCTGTAAAAATGGGGATGGTGACACTCAGGATTCTTTGAGAGGACTGGAGCTACATGGAAACCCCTTGGGATAGTGCCTGGAGGATAGTGAGTGCTGCATCGGTGTGAGTTATTATAATTATGGGAATAGACAAAGGTGCCACCTGGGGCATCCAGAGTGGGGAGGTATTTTCCAGTCAGAGTCCTGGGAGGCCAGCTGGAGATGAAGCTGGTGACGGGGGAGGCTTAACCTCCAGGAGTGGAAGGATTGGGAAGGAGTAACTCATGCATAACATTCTGTGAAAATACCTTTACCCAACAGCAGGAATATGCAGAGTGGGTGTGGCTTCTTCACAATTATTGTCCCTGGGGTCTAGGAATGTGAAACCCAAGCCTAGAAACAGGCTTCAGGGGTGCCTTGCAAATTAGCATTCATCTTGCCAAAGGAAAATGTTCATCTTGTTAAAAGAAAGCATTTATGTGCTAAAAGAATCCCTTCTTGTGGCCCAGGTCATTATTTTTGCCTTGGTACTATCCTTTTTTTTTTTTTTTTTTTTTTTTGAGAAGGAGTCTTGCTCTTTTGCCCAGGCTGGAGTGTGGTGGTGGATCTCAGCTCACTGCAAGCTCTACCTCCCAGGTTGACGCCATTCTCCTACTTCAGCCTCCCAAGTAGCTGGGACTACAGGCGCCCGCCACCATGCCTGGCTAATTTTTTTGTACTTTTAGTAGAGACGGGGTTTCACTGTATTAGCCAGGATGGTCTCGATCTCCTGACCTCGTGATCTGCCCACCTTGGCCTCCCAAAGTGCTGGGATTACAGGCGTGAGCCACCGTGCCCTGCCTGTACTATCCTTATTTACAAGATGTAAAGAGAAAGACTGGGCTGGGCTCAGTGGATCACGCCTGTGATCCCAGCACTTTGGGAGGCTGAGGTGGGCGGACTGCCTGAGGTCAGGAGTTTGAGACCAGCCTGGCCAACATGGCGAAACTCCATCTCTACGAAAAAATACAAAAATTAGCTGGGCGTGGTGGTGTGTGCCTGTAATCCTAGCTACTCAGGAGGCTGAGGCAGGAAAATCACTTGAACCCAGGAGGCGGAGGTTGCAGTGAGCCGAGATCGTGCCATTGCACTGCAGCCTGGGTGACAAGAAGGAAACTGTCTCAAAAAAGGGACTGAAGAAGAGTGAAATAAGGAAATACATATATGCATTAGCAGGGCAGAATTAGGATTGGTATGTGTATGTGAAGAGGAAGCATGTAAAAATTGTATGTGAACATAAAAGGGACTTCTTGTCTTAAACAGACCTCTCCATATAAATAATGTGGACTGCCATGAGTAGATAGCAGACTCCATCATAAGAACATTCCAGCAGAATCACAAGAGAATGGATAGTGTGGCTGCTTTCTAAGTGATAGTTTAGAGTGAGCAAGTCACTGAAAAGAAAGGAGACCAAGAAGATGGGTGAGGGTGAGAGAAATGGGATGGTGAAAGGAAAAGACTGAAAGTAATGTTTACTGAGGGGTCACCAGGTACCAGGCTGTGTGTCTAATGCCTTACACATCTTTTTTTTTTTTTTTTTTTTTTTTTTTTAGATGGAGTCTTGCTCTGTTGCCCAGGCTGGAGTGCAGTGGCGTGATCTTGGCTCACTGCAACCTCCACCTCCCTGATTCAAGGGATTCTTCTGCCTCAGCCTCCTGAGTAGCTGGGATTACAGGCGTGCACCACCACGCCCAACTAATTTTTGTGTTTTTAGTAGAGACAGGCTTTCACCATGTTGGTTAGGCTGGTCTCGAACTCTTGAGCTCGTGATCCACCTGCCTTGGCCTCCCAAAGTGCTGGGATTGCAGGCGTGAGCCACTGTGCCCGGCCAGTGCCTTACACATCTTAATTTACTCTTTTATTGTCATCCTCTGATGGAGTAAGAGTCACCTTTGTGCTGCAAATGAGAAGAGGCTGAGGGAGGCGAGGTGAGTGGTCAGGATCATCCAGCCAGTTCATAGCAGAGCTAGTGTGTTTCACCTCAAAGTTTGTGCTCTTGCCTATGATTCAGACAGAAAAGTGAGACACAGAAGGAAGGCAAGGCAAATTTTTGTTGTGGGTGAAGTTTATAAAAGATACCTGTATTAGGCAGAATAATGGCCTCCTGAAAATATCCACATCCTAATCCCTGGAACCTGTGCATTTTACTTTATTTGGCAGAAAGACTTTGCGGATAAGATGAAGTTAAAAATCTTGAGATGGGGGAATTATCCTGGATTATCTGAGTGGGCACATTGTAATCAGAAGGATCCTTATAAGTGAAAGAGGGAGGCAGGAGAGTCAGGGTGAAAATGATGTAGCATGAGGAAGACTCCAGTGGCCACTGCTGGCTTTGAAGATGGAAGGGAGCCATAAGCAAAGGAATACAGGTGGCATCGAGAAGCTGGGTCAGGCAAAGGAGAGGATCCATTCCTTAAACCTCCAGAAGGAAACCTCTAGAAGGAACACCGCCAATGCCTTGATTTTAGCCCAGAGAGATCTATTTTGGACTTTTGACCTCCAGAACTATAAGAACTGGGAAAAATGTATGTAGTTTTTACATTCCAGGAGGTTATAGTCTGCTACATAGTGAAAAGGGGCTGGAAAAAATAGGCCAAAATGTTAAACAATGATTAGGTCTAGATTATGGGTGGAAAATAGAATACAATTGATAGTTACTTTTTCTTTCATACTTTATGTCTTAATTTTCAAAGGTAAGAAATTAAAGGTTATTACTGTCAGGCCTCTGAGCCCAAGCTAAGTCATTATATCTCCAATGACCCGCACGTATACATCCAGCTGTCCTGAAGCAACTGAAGAACCACAAAAGTAAAAAGAGCCAGTTCTTGCCTTAACTGATGACATTCTACCATTGTGATTTGTTCCTGCCCCACTCTAACTGATCCGTTGGCCTTGTGACATTCTTTTTCCTGGACAGTGAGTTTCATGATCTCTCCACCGTGCACCTTGTGACCTCCACAACTGCCCACAAGAGAAAACCACCTTTAACTGTAATTTTCCACTACCTACCCAAATCCTGTAAAACTGTCCCCCCCCATTCTCCCTTTGCTGATTCTCTTTTCAGACTCAGCCCACTTGCACCCAAGTGTCTGTATAGTAGACTGTCTTCACATGGACACGAGTAACAATTACATTGCGATGTTATAAATAGAAGTATTTCAATGTACCTGTTAAATCCTCTGGAAGATCACTGAGAAGGCATATCTTTGAGTGTAAGGATGAATTTGCCAAGGACAGGAGTGACGTTATAGGCACAGTTTTTGCAAGGGCAGGAAGAGAGGGCCTTATCCTTCAATCTAAATGGTCCATCATTTCCATGGGTCAAACTCAAAGGAATGACTAGTCATCAAGGAATATGTTCAGTCACATCTTATGGGGTAAACTGAGACATTCCGGGAGCCTGGAATCAATGTGAAGTAGTTGCAGACTTGGTGGCAGGGAAGAATGTGCTCCTAAAATCTGTTGTTTAGGGCTCAGCCTTTTCTGCTTTTTTCCTCCTATTATTTCTTAACAATGCTGAGGTGGGCAGGGCCCCATTCCCGGAACAGGTCACCTGTACTTAAGAGGAAGGTTTGTTTCCTTTGTTGATAGGGGTGGGTATATAGCCCTGAGTTTGTTTTTTTTGTTTTTCTTTACTAGCAATTACGGAAACATAGAGTGGCTCCTTTCTCTACTAATAGCCTCATAATGGAGCCATCTAAATCTCTTACTGATTCCTCTATCCTCCAGGGAGCCACACCTTTCCCCAGCTCTCTTAGATCCTGGGGGAATCAGAGGACCTTGTATAAGCACTATGTGAGGAAACAAGAAAACCTAGGGATAAGAACTCTTGTAATTGCCTCTATTTTTTTTCTTTCTTTTAAAATAGTTTAAACTTTTATTTTAGGTTCAGGGCTCCGTGTACAGGTTTTTTGTTTTTGTTTTTGTTTTTGTTTTGAGACAGAGTCTCACTGTGTCACCCAGGCTGGAGTGCAGTGGCGCGATCTCTGCTCACTGCAACCTCTGTCTCCTGGGTTCAAGCAATTCTCCCGCCTCAGCCTGGTAGCTGGGATTACAGGCGCCAGCCACTACGTCCAGCTAATTTTTATATTTTTATTAGAGACGGGGTTTCACCATGTTGGCCAGGCTGGTCTGGAACTCCTGACCTCAGGCGATCCGCGGCCTCCCAAAGTGCTGGAATTACAGGCGTGAGCTACCGTGCCTGGCCTGCAGATTTGTTATATAGGTAAACTTGTGACTCAGGGGTTTCATATACAGACTATTTTGTCACTCGGGTACTTAGTACCCAACAGTTTTTTTTTTTCTGATCCTCTCCCTCTTCCCACCCTCCACCCTCAAGTAGTCCCCAGTGTGTGTTGTTCCCCTCTTTCTGTCCATGTGTTCTCATTTAGCTTCCACTTATAAGTGAGAAGACACAGTATTTGATTTTCTGTTCCTGTATTAGTTTGCTAATCTATTTTATTAAAGTGTGTGTCCCTTTCACCCCTCCTCCCTCCCCACCCTAATATTTTAGGGCTAAGTCCTCGTCACTGGACACAAAGAAACTGGTTTCTTAGATGCTGCTATGCTTTAGTTCCACCCACCAAGACAATGGGCCTATTTTTTTCTATAATCAAAGGCCCTGTGTTTGGCCCGTACAGTTCTACCTTGAACTGGTGCCAAAGCTCACACCTTCCTGTTCTGTTCCTTCCAGGTCATCTCAGAATCTGCAGGCTTGTGGGGCAGGGTAGGGAGTCCTGAGTTGTGACCACAGAAAGGGGAAAGCTGTGAGAATCCAAGACAGTTGTTCTTGAGAGAGTCTTCTAGGCCTGTTGGCAGAAGAAGCAGAATTATGGGCCAGGACCTGGGTCCTGGTGTTGGTGACTGAGCTCTGACTTTGAATGAGTAGATTTGCCTATCTAGGCCTTAGCTGTGCCTTCTGCAAAATGAGATTTGAGATGAACTCAAGCCCTTACAGCTTGACTGCTCTGGCCATGCATTTTCTTTCCTCTTCCTCATTGAAATCTATATCATTCCTTCAGGGCCCAAGGACCCACGCTCGGAAGAAATCAATTTGGCTAATGTCCTTATGAGAAGGGACCAACTGTCAGGCTTTATGTGCTCTTTGGCCTTTTAGGCAAGAGTGGAGAGGGTGGATATTTTTGTCCTAGTCTTGTTTTGGTGCTCTTTGACAGCAGGAAGGGCAGAGTCCTGCCAGACTGTCAGAGTCTTGACCACCAGCTTAAGGGGTCTGGACTCTTGTGAGTGTGGAACTACCAGAGGCTTTAAGTGGGAAGTGACCTGTGTCTCGGGACACATACTCTAGGAGAAGTGTGGCTGTGGAGAGTCCACATGAGAGACTCAGATCTGAAGTGAGAAATCAGAGGGCATGAAGAACGGGCATAGGCGTGAGCCATTTGAGGAAGAGTTGGAGGTCTTTGTGAGTGACCAGAGGGGAGGAGATGGGAAGGAGGGGCCTGAAGATGGCTCTGAGCTGTGTCTAGTTTGGGATTTTGGGTGGACCAGATGTCATTAGCCCCAAGATAAGGGTGGGGCTAGGTTGGTTAGGGACTGAAATGCTAAACCCAGTTTTGGATGTTAGATAAGATGCCTATGGGCCATCCAGGTGGAACTACTGTGTGGGGAGTGGGAAGAATACAGCTGGGGCTAGATCCAGGGAGTGGTAGAGGATGAAGAGGAAAGAGGGAGTGAGCTGGGGGGGTCTCTGCCTCTGTGGTAACTTCACGCCTGCTCTCCTGCATCGAGCTCATGGCTGTGTTCTACTCTTTCCCTCCCTGTTCTCTGATCAGAGCGATTTTTCAGGGTTTTGGCTGGATAGGTATTATTAGCCCAGGGGTCACATATTTACTACCAGTGGGGACTGCGAATCAATGAATGGAGAGGTGAAAAGAGGAGAGTGAAGGAACGACTTTTGGAGAAAGATAATAGGGAAGAGGAGGCAGGTGAAACACATGCTATAAAATATGTTAGCATTCATTATAAACTATAAAAAGCACAACGCAAATGTACAGTTCTGCTGAGAACACTGTGACCATGGGTTGGAAGGGGGAGAGGTGAGACTAGGAGGGTAAAGGGGAAGAAGTAGCTTAGAAGGATGAAGCCAAAAGCCAGGCTACTAGATCTAGACGTCTCCTTGGAAGGCTCTCTACTGCTTAAAAATTACTTGACCTATCCAATCTCTTGGGTGTAATGAGTTTTTTTTTTTTCTCTTTTTTTTTTGAAACAGAGTTTTGCTCTTGTTGCGCAGGCTGGAGTGCAATGGCACAATCTTGGCTCACCGCAACCTCCACCTACCGGGTTCAAGTGATTCTCCTGCGTCAGCCTCCCGAGTAGATGGGATTACAGGCATGTGCCACCACACCCAGCTAATTTTGTATTTTTAGTAGAGAGGGGTTTCGCCACGTTGGCCAGGCTGGTCTCGAACTCCCGACCTCAGGTGATCCACCCGCCTCAGCCTCCCAAAGTGCTGGGATTATAGGCGTGAGCCACTGTGCCCGGCCTGGGTGTAATGAGTAATGAGTTTTATATGTTTATATGACAATATTAAATGCTAATAGCCAACAAATATTGTATGCTTACAATTAGTACATCTAACACAGCTAGTGTAACTAATATTGTGTACTAATAATACAATGAGTGGCCAACAAATATTGTGTGCTCAGTACATACCAGGCAGTGTGCTAAACACTTTAACTAGATTACCTCAATTGATCCTCACAACAGCACATGAGGCGGGTGATTTTATTGGCCCCATTTTACAGATGAGGGGAGTGAGGTATAGTCATTTGCCCAGGGCCTTGCAGCTTGTATGCTGGAGCCAGAATATGAAGCCAGGCCACCTGGGGGACTATATAGCATGTGGTCTTAATTACTCAGCAGTTCAGGGTAGTTCAGTACATTCTATACTTTTCTGTTTTTTTTTTTTTTTTTTGAGATGGAGTCTTGCTCTGTCGCCCAGGCTGGAGTGCAGTGGTGCAATCTCGGCTCACTGCAGCCTCTGCCTCCCAGGTTCAAGTGATTCTCCTGCCTCAGCCTCCCGAGTAGGTGGGACTACCGGCACGTGCCACCACGCCCTGCTAATTTTTGTATTTTTAGTAGAGACGGGGGTTGCACTGTGTTGGCCAGGGTGGTCTCGAACTCCTGACCTCGTGGTCTGCCCACCTCGGCCTCCCAAAGTGCTGGGATTACAGGTGTGAGCCACCGCGCCTGGACTTTTCTGTGTTTTTTTGTTTTGTTTTGTTTCCTTTTACCTCTAACGAAGACATAGATAAAATGCAGCTCAGGTACAGAAAGTGTCAACTTTCAGGTTGACTCCCAGATTGAGAGCAGGAATGCTGGGGAAAGCAACAGGGTAGTTCTCATAGAGTGGTCCTTGGATCATCTGTATTGGAATCTTTGAGGATATTTATTAAAAACCGAGATCTAGGCTGGGCGTAGTGGCTCACACCTGTAATCCCAGCACTTTGGGAGGCCGAGGCAGGCAGATCACAAGGTCAGGAGATTGAGACCAATCTCCTGGCTAACACAGTGAAAACCCGTCTTTACTAAACATACAAAAATTAACCTGGCGTGGCGGTGGGTGCCTGTAGTCCTGGCTGCTGGGGAGGCTGAGGCAGGAGAATGTCGTGAACCCGGGAGGCGGAGCCTGCAGTGAGCCGAGATCGTGACATTGCACTCCAGCCTGGGCAACAGAGTGAGACTCCGTCTCAAAAACAAACAAAAAAAAACCGAGATCTAGGCCAGGCGCGATGGCTCATGCCTGTAATCCCAGCACTTTGGGAGGCCGAGGCGGGGGATCTCTTGAGGTCAGGAGTTCAAGACGAGCCTGGCCAACATGGTGAAACCCTGTCTCTACTAAAAATACAAAAATTAGCTGAGCATGGGGGTGTCCACCTGTACTCTTAGCTACTCAGGAAGCTGAGGTGGGAGAATTGCTTGAACCCGGGAGGCAGAGGTTGCAGTGAGCCGAGATCGCACCACTGCACTCCAGCCTGGGCAACAGAGTGAGATGGTCTCAAAACAACAACAAACAAAACAAAAAAACCCCTGAGATCTATAGTTGTCACTTGGGCCAACTGAAAGAAGAATTTCTCAAACATTGATGTTTGAGACCTACTGATTTAAGGCTGAATGTCTAGTTCTGGAAGGAAATGGAATCTTGGCTTCTTCAGTCACCACAGTTTGGGTCTTGTTTCTCTGTGAAATTAACAATGTAGGCCGGCACGGTGGTTCACTCCTATAATCCCAGCACTTTGGGAGTCCGAGGCGGGTAGATCACCTGTGGTCAGGAGTTTGAGACCAGCCTGGCCAACATAGTGGAACCCCGTCTCTACTAAAAATACAAAAATTAGCCAGGCTTTGGTAGCGCATGCCTGTAATCCCAGCTACTAGGGAGGCTGAGGCAGGAGAATTGCTTGAACCAAGGGGGTAGAGGTAGCAGTGAGCCAAAATCGCGCCACTGCACTCCAGCCTGGGCGACAGAGCGAGACTCCGTTTCAAACAAACAAACAAAACCCAAAACTGTAATGTGGTCCATGCTCTCTTTCTTTCTCTGGGCTCTTGGAGGGGTGGGGTGGGAGGACCAAGAATGGATAAAATTGCACTTGCCTTTATATCAGAGGAGGCACTGTGAGGCAGCATCTCTTACGTTTGCCTTTCATTTGTTTTTCTCCCCTGAGATGGGTTTCACTTCTCTCTCTGTCCTGTTGGGGAACTTCCCAGCTAAGGACCTCCATGTGGTTTGGTGCTCGGTTGGGCGATGAGCATTGGGAGGGGAGCAGTTGTAGTTGTGACTTCTCTCGGGCCTGCCGTGCTCTGCCATGGAGGTGGAGTGACATGAAGTTTAGCTGCTTCACCTCAGTCTGCTCAAGAGTGGGGACTGCTGAGAGCAGTGAATGGGGGACAGTGGAATTGCAGCCTGGGATATGAAACGGGGATCCTGTTACCTGCAGCTGTAGTCTTCATATGTCCTCATCTTTTGTGACTCCCCTAGGGCCCTGAGCTGAGCAAGACAGACAAACAGGAGGAAGTATTAATCTTTCTGCTTCCACCTCATCCACTAGCAAGTTTGGAGGGCCAATCCAGTTATACCCACTGCCTTGGGTGAGGACATCAGAGAGTTTTATGCAGCTCAGTTTTGGGGACGTTCACACACTCTGGCCTCAGGAAGATCCAGAAGTGAGGGAAAAGGCTCTGGGCTGGGAGTGAGGAGGCCTTGTTCTGTGTCAGCTAAGCTACTAACTTCCTTTGTTACCATGAGAAAGTCACTCGCTCACTCTGGACGGGAGTTTTCTTATCTGTAAACTGTTGGATTTGAGTGAGATCATCTTTGTGTTCTCGAGTTCTGATTCTGTGATTAGCAGTGGTACGTAGGTTGTGGCAGGTGTGGCGGAGCTCCGAATGCTGCTTTTTCTGTCACATGTGCCTCCCTCCCCCAAAAGGAACAAGCTGTGAGTTTTATTTGCATTTTTTCTTGAATAGCTCTGTGTTTCTGAGGGCTGAAGAGGCCCACTGTGGGTGTGGTGAGGACAGTCTGGAGGCAGGAGCTTCCTTTGGCTCTGGGGAAGGAGGCCAGTTGGTAGCTTCCCTGCCATTGCACAGACTTCTCATGTTCCAGTAATGACATGACTTCCCTCCCTGTTCTGCCTGCCTCTCTAATATTCAGTTTCTAGAGTAGGCTATGATTGTTTTGATAGATTTCCCAACTGTTTCCTGCCTACAGGTCTTTGAAGCAAATAGCAGGAAATTCTTTTCATAGCCATCAGGGTCTCTGTTTCATATTTCCCCTTTTCCATAGAACCTGACAGATCCAGGGCACAGAGAGACACATGTGCATGCTCCAGCTCCCAGTATTCATACAGATACGGTGAAGGGTAGGTGGAGTTATATTCTTACGGTTTGGTTAGTATTGTCTGGGGAGCTCCTGTAACACATGTGAGACTCTGTGTGCTGTGATAATGTCTTGTATGTCACTGCTACTTAAGAGTTTAAGGTGAAGCTTTGTGAGTGTATTACATGTGTCTGGTGCATGCGTGTGGGTCAGAATGTGGATCAGTGGCTGCTGATGTGCTGATGCTGAGAAGAAGTGATTTAGGAGCTGGGCTTGCTGTCTTTATGTTTCTGCTTTTTGTGTAATGTCCTGGTAACTTGTCAGAGGCTGGATAAGATGTTAGAAATTTTCTTAATCCAGTCTGAAATCCGCCTTGTTTTATTCCTGGGTATGAATCATGTGAGGGATTAGGAGGTGGAGGATGAAATTCCCAGACCTTCTGAATAGTCCAAGGTCAGTTCTCAGAAATCAGATGTTGGTTGTTTAGCCATCACACCCTTGGATTTGTGAGTTGGACCTAGAGGATTTGATCGTTTCTGTGACAGAGGTATCATCCTGTTCCTGGAAAACTGGCGACACGTTGACATGCAGGAAACTGGTCAGATTTATGGCTTGTTTCTAACCAACATTTAGGCATTCTGCCCTTTAAAAACAATTAAATTTCACTGATATTTTTCACGTATCTAACAACGGCCAGGTGCTGAATTCTCAAAGATAAATAAAATAAGCTGGGCGCGGTGGCTCATGCCTGTAATCCCAGCACTTTGGGGGGCCGAGGCGGGTAGATCACTAGGTCAGGAGTTCAAGACAAGCCTGGCCAAGATGGTGAAACCCCACTTCTACTAAAAATACAAAAATTAGCTTTGTGTGGTGGTGGGCACCTGTAATCCCAGGTACTTGGGAGGCTGAGGCAGGAGAATCGCTTGAACCCGGGAGGCGGAGGTTGCAGTGAGCTGAGATCACGCCACCGCACTCCAGCCTGGGCGACAGAGTGAGACTCCATCTCAAAAAAAGAAAAAAAGAAAAAACAGATAAATAAAATAGGATCTCTTTCCTCAGGAACAAATGGTTTGTCTTTTCTTGAACATGGCCTTCTGGGGCTAATTCTTACAGTACCCAACTGTCTCTCTTGCAAGCCTTTGGGAGCTCTCAGAATCAGACAGGCTAGCTCAGACATGCAGCAGCTGACACAGGAGAGTGGGATGTGAGTCCAGCCCCTTGCCACTTTCTGACTCTCCCTTTTAGGACACAGTGTCCATGGGAAGGCAAGACACTGGGCTCTTTAAGAAAGGCTGTGGCGGGAATGTGGTGGGGGTGGCAACTGCAGTTATCTCTCAGCTTGCCCCTCAGTTCTCCAGATACAGCAGCATGGCCTCAAGCACACCCAGAGGTGGAGAATGAGTGTATGTTCCCTGGAGGACCAGAAATGGGATTTGTTAGTTGTTCTTACAAACAGTAGTAGGGAGATGGCAGGGCAATTTGAGTCTTGCGGAGTCCGTAGGGAACTATAATTACTTCTCTCCATTCAGACCAGGATGCTAGGCAGTAGTTAAATGGGGCAGGGCCAGGCACGGTGGCTCATAGCTTTAATCCCAGCAATTTGGGAGGCTGAAGTGGGAGGATTGCTTCTAAGAGTTTGAGACCAGCCTGGCCAACTTGGTGAAACCTTGTCTCTACTAAAAATATAAAAATTAAGTCTGGGCGTGGTGGCTCATGCCTGTAATCCCTGTACTTTGGGAGGCCGAGGTGGGTGGATCACCTGAGGTCAGGAGTTTGAGACCAGCCTGGCCAACTTGGTGAAACCTTGTCTCTACTAAAAATATAAAAATTAAGGCTAGGCGTGGTGGCTCATGCCTATAATCCCTGTACTTCGGGAGGCCGAGGTAGGTGGATCACCTGAGGTCAGGAGTTTGAGACCAGCCTGGCCAACATGGTGAAACCCCCATCTCTACCAAAAATACAAAAATTTGCTGGGCGAGGTGGCATACTCCTATAATCCCAGCTACTCAGGAGGCTGAGGCAGGAGAATTGCTTGAACCCAGGAGGAGGAGGTTGCAGTGAGCCGAGATCTTGCCAGTGTACTCCAGCCTGGGTGACAGAGTGAGACTTTGTCTAAAAAAAAAAAAAAAAAAATATATATATATATATATATTATATATATATATTTATACACACACACACATACACACACGCATGCACAGACAGATAGATATAGATATCTATATATATAGGTATCTATCTATATACAAAAATTAGCTGGGCATGGTGGGGCACACTTGTAATCCTAGCTACTCTGGAGGCTGAGGCATGAGAATCACTTGAACCCAGCAGGTGGAAGTTGCAGTGAGCTGAGATCATACCACTGCACTCCAGCCTGGGTAACAGAGTGAGACTCCATCTCAAAAAAAGGGAGGGATGGGCATTTGTGGAGAAAGATGCACAAGAAATGCTCAGGCCAGGCACAGTGGCTCATGCCTGTAATCCCATTCCTTTGGGAGGCCGAGGTGGGAGGACTCCTTGAGCCTAGGAATTCAAGAGCAGTCTGGGCAACATAGCGGGACCTTATCTCTAAAAAAAAAAAAAAAATCAAAAAATTTAGCTGAGTATGGTGACACATGCCTGTAGTCCCAGCTACTTGAGAGGCTGAGGCAGGAAGATCACTAGAGCCTTGGTGGTCGAGGCTGCAGTGAGTCATGATTGCCCCACAGCACTCCAGCCTGAGTGACAGAGGGCAGAGTCTGTCTCAAAATAAAAAAATAAAAAAGGCATGCTCAGACCAACTGGTGCCAAATTTTTGTCGGAGGCTCATACATTAAGCTGCTGTCTCCTCCACCACACAGAGGCACAAAGGCAGTGGCAGCTTGGACTTCCTTCCCTGTTTTCTCCCATTCTTCTAATTCTTCATGATGCCCTTTTGTGACTTCTTTCCCCCTTTAATACTGCTTTTGATATCATTTCAGCCTGATGTCACTTGTGTAAAATCACTGGGGGTAGGATGAGTGAAAATTTTCCAAACCACACATTCTTTTTTTTTTTCTGGGACACAGTCTCACTCTGTTGCACAGGCTGGAGTACCCTGTCACAATCATGACTCACTGCAGCCACGACCTTTTGGGCTTAAGTGATTTTCCTGCCTCAGCTTCTAGAGCAGCTGGCTCATGCCACCACACTTGGCTAATTTTTTGTAGAGACAGGGTCTCACTTTGTTGCCTACACTGGTCTCAAACTCCTAGGCTCATGTGATCCTCCTGCATCAGCCTCCCAAAGTGCTAGGATTATATATCGGCTTGAGCTGCTGTGCTCAGCCCAAACCCCACATTCTTTTTTTATTTTTATTTTTTATTTTTTGAGGCAGGGTTTTGCTATATCACCCAGGCTGAAGTGCAGTGGTGTGAACACACCTCAGTGCAGTCTCAACCTCCTGGGCTCAAACGATCCTCCCACCTCAGCCTCCTGGGTAGCTGAGACCACAGGTGTGTGCCACCACATGTGGCTAACTTTTTAACTTATTTTTGTAGGGACAGGGTCTTGCTATATTGTTCAGGTTAGTCTCTAGCTCCTGGGCTCAAGTGATCCTCCTGCCTTAGCCTCCCATAGTGCTGGGATTATAGGCATGAGCCATTGCGTCTGGCCCAAACCCCACATTTTTTTTTTTTTTTTTTTGAGATGGATTCTCTGTTGTCCAGGCTGCAGTGCAATGATGTGATCTCGGCTCACTGCAATCTCTACCTCTTGGGTTCAAGTGATTCTCCTGCTTCAGCCTCCCTAGTAGTCAGGATTACAGGTGCCCACCACCACACCCAGCTAACTTTTGTTTGTATTTTTAGTAGAGACAGGGTTTCCCCATATTGGCCAGGATGGTCTCGAACTCCTGACCTTAGCTGATCCACCCACTTGGGCCTCCCACAATGCTGGGATTACAGGTCTGAGCCACCATGCCTGGCCCCAAACCCCACATTCTTAATGGCAGCTCTGGGCCCTTCATATTTTCACGTCTCCAGGGTAACCCTGGGAACTTAATTCTAACTTGGGTCCTATTGTAGCTCCTTAACCACCCCAACAGCTCCGTAAGTATAGTTCAGCTTGAGAGAAAGAGACACAGAGAGAGAGACTTCAAGCACTGGGTGTTTGGTGCCTTCGGAGTCAGACAGACTGGACCTGGATTTCAATCCACTTTGTTCTCTGTTATCTGCGTGATCTTGGGCAACTGACTTAAGCTCTCTAGGGCTCAGTTGCGACATTTGTAAAATGAAGATGATACCATGTAATAGTTATAATAATAGCTAGTGTATTGAGCACTTTATATTTATTAATACAGTTAATCCCCATATATCTCTAGGAATCAGGTACTATTGTAGTTGTCATTTCTCATATAAGAAAACTGAGGCATAGAGAGGTTAAGCAGCATGCCAACATTAACACAATTCTTAAGTTGTGGAGCTGGGATTCTGAACATGGAAGCCCGACCTCAGAGCCTGTGTCCTTAACTACTGCACTGGACTATAGTGCACAGAATGTTAACAAGGATTTGGTGGGGGGGAAGCCCCCCAAAAACACAAAGCATTTAAAGCACCAGGTATAGAGCTTGGCTATAAGTTATTAAATAACTTATTGGCAGTAAATGGCAGCTGTTGCCACCAGGGTAGAAAAGCCTGTTTTCCAAGCTGTGCTTGCCCATGGGCACATGGAGGATGTGGCCCTCAGTCAGGGCAAGGCAGGAGAGAGATGGGTCTTCCCGCTGTCCCGGGGTTTGCAAGATGTCAGGGCTTTTTACACTCCAACTCTGTTAGACACAGTTTGTTGGCAAAAGTCTTGTTTCTCTAATCCCAAAGTTGCCTAACAGGCCCTGAAAGGAAAACACAGGACCAGGGTGGCCATAGGAAAGGGCTCCCTTCCACTGAGCCAGTTGCTCAAGAATCACTTTTCTCACTGCTTCAGAGGAATCTGGCTTTTTGTATCCTGCTGTCTTACCCATTTGGTCAGGGCTCCTGGATAAGCTACCTGGGGAACAGAGTGGGGCCTCTGCCTAAATTGGCACAAGGTGAAGAGTCAGTGCCAAGAAACAAAGGAGACCCTGCAGGGACCTGGGGAAACCCAAATCTGGGCTTCAGGGGAAGGGAGCATCAAGCCTGCTCTGATTCTTTGGCATGTATACTTTGGCCCTCTGCCTGGGCTTATGAATGGCTTGGTCAGTCACTGAGCAGTTCAGGCTCACCTGTCCCATTCAAGTCACCAACTGGGTTAGAGGCAGCATGGTTTTTGGCTAAATGTTTTTTTGGAAGCCGAGGAACCTGCATTTCACTATAGCTCTGACACTTTTTAGTTAAGTTGTGTGATCTTGACAGTTTACTCTTTTCTGAGCCTCACTTTTCTCATTTGTGAGAAAATTATGAGGATCTTTTTTGAGACAGAGTCTCATTCGGTTACCAGGCTGGAGTGCAGTGGCTTGATCACAGCTCAATGTAGCCTTGTCTTCCTAGGCTCAAGCAATTTTCCCATCTCAGCCTCCCAAGTAGCTGGGACTGCAGGTGTGCGCCACCATGCCTGGCTAATTTTTAAATTTCTTGTGGAGATGAAGTCTCTCTATGTTGCCCAGGCTCGTCTGAAACTGCTGGGCTCAAGCAGTCCTCCCACCTCAGCCACCTAAAGTTCTGGAATTATAGGCATGAGCCACCGTGCCTGGCTGAATTATGAGGATCAAATGACATCACATACACAAAGGCCTTAGAACAGCAACTTCCACATTATAGGTGCTCAGTAAATGCTCACAGTCAGAGGTTAGGTGCAGTTGGGGGCTGTGGAGAAATATAAAGTACAATCTCTTGCCTTTAAGGAGGTTGCAGTCTAGATGGGGTGAGAGGTAATAAGATAGAAAATCATGTAAATCACAATGTTGGGAATGCATGTAACATAATACTGGCTGGTTGTGCGCAGTGGTATTATTGTAGCCAATGAGGTTTATCCGAGGTGCAATTATTGTGAATGGGAAACTTTCACAATAACATCAGCCAACAAGTGTCATGGACCATGAAGGCTTTGAGAGTTCAGAGCTATGAGAGCTGGCCCATGGGCTAAGCCAGGGAAGGCTTTCTGAACAAGTGAGTGTTGCAAACCTGCAAAGATTGGAGAGGAAGGTGGAGGGACACTCCAGAAAAAGAACAGAATGAGGCCAAGTAGCATAAGTTCAGAGGATAGGAAGAAAACAGATAGGAACCAAGGGCTTGTAGGGGATATGAGAGAGAGATGAGATTGAATAGGTGGGTTGAGGTCAGGTTGTAAAGAGCTTTGAATGCTGTGCTAAGGAGTTTGGAATTTATCTGAAGGTTTTTGAGGAGGGTAATGATGTTCATATTATGACCTTGATTTACCCACGTATTCTTTTAATTTCTCTGGACCTTAGATCCCTCATCTATACAGTAAGAAGTTTGGATCATGTGATCGTAGAGGAGTTTCTCTAGCTAGAGAGTTTATGATTCTATGATACAGGAAGACTATTTTATTTTATTTTATTTTATTTTATTTTATTTTATTTTATTTTATTTTTTTGAGACGGAGTCTTGCTCTGTCCCCCAGGCTGGAGTGCAGTGGCGCATCTCGGCTCACTGCAAGCTCCGCCTCCCGGGTTAACGCCATTCTCCTGCCTCAGCCTCCCGAGTAGCTGGGACTACAGGCGCCCGCCAACATGCCCGGCTAAAGTTTTTGTATTTTTAGTAGAGACGGGGTTTCACCGTGTTAGCCAGGATGGTCTCGATCTCCTGACCTCGTGATCCGCCCGCCTCGGCCTCCCAAAGTGCTGGGATTACAGGCTTGAGCCACCGCGCCCGGCCGACTATTTTATTTTTGTCTTTATTTTTTTATTTATTTTTGAGATGGCATCTTGCTCTGTCACCAGGCTGGAGTGCAGTGGTATATGATCTCGGCTCACTGCAACCTCCGCCTTCCCGGGTTCAGCAATTCTCGTGCCTCAGCCTCCTGAGTAGCTGGGATTACAGACACACGCCACCACACCCAGATGATTTTTGTAGAGACGGGGTTTCACCATGTTGGCCAGGCTGGTCTTGAACTTGTGATCTTCCTGCCTTGGCCTCCCAAAGTGCTAGGATTACAAGCGTGAGCCACCGCACCTGGCCAGGAAGATTATTTTAATGATAAAACGCAGAATCGGTATGAAGGGGAAAAACTGTAGATGGAGGATTGTTCAGAAAGCCAGTGCAATATCAGGGAAGAAGCCTCTTGTAAGAGACTCTGTGTGTGAGTGAGGAGGGCCTTTACTGTATGTTATAGGTACTTTGACATTATAACTTTATTAACAGTTTGAGTTCTGCAAGATACATCTCAGGAGACACCTAACTTGGGGCACCTGGAGAAGTGGATAAATTGATAAAATGTTTCAGGAAAGGAGTGATTATTTGGTAGGCTTCAGGTTTATACCATTCCTGTTCCGAAATAACCTAAGAAGGGCAGAAGTAACATTATTGCTTCTCTTTAGATGTTTTGTATAGTTTTTCAATTTATAAAATAGTTTCACAGGTATTATCACATTTGCTTTTCACCAGAGTCTCCTGAGGGAGGTTAGGCAGGTGCTTTCTCAGAGTTTTTTTTTTTTTCCCCAAATCTAGGCCTCTTCATTCTTTCTTTTCCTTTCTCTTTTCTTTTCCTTTTCCTCCTCCTCCTCCTCCTTCCCCCTCCCCCTCCTCTCCCTCCTCTTCCTCCTCCTCCTCCTTCTTCTTCCTTCTCTCTTCTTTCTTCTTTGTAGAGACAGAGGGTCTCCTCTTGTTGCCCAGGCTAGTCTTGAACTCCTGGGCTTAAGTGATCCCACCTTGGCCTCCCAAAGTGTTAGGATTACAGGCATGAACCACTGCACCTGGAGTTACTGATTTTTTTAGTATCTGGCCAGATACTATTTATATTATAGACACCTATAAACCAAAAAGTGCCTGAGACAGATCTCAATCAATTTAGAGGTTTATTTTGCCAAGGTTGAGGATGCTGAGGATGCACCTGGAGAAAAAGAGCCATGTTGCAGTAGGATCTGTGGCCTTGCTTTTTCCAAAGAGGGTTTTGAGGACTTCAATATATATATATAAATTTTTGGAGACGGAGTCTCGCTCTGTCGCCCAGGCTGGAGTGCAGTGGCATGATCTCGGGGCTCACTGCAAGCTCCGCCTCCTGGGTTCACGCCATTCTCCTGCCTCAGCCTCCTGAGTGGCTGGGACTACAGGCACCCGCCGCCACGCCTGGCTAATTTTTTTTTTTTGTATTTTTAGTAGAGACAGGGTTTCACCGTGTTAGCCAGGATGGTCTCTATCTCCTGACCTCGTGATCCACCCCCCTCGGCCTCCTAAAGTGCTGGGATTACAGGCATAAGCCACCGCGCCTGGCCAAGGACTTCAATATTTAAAGGAGAAAGAGCAGGCAGGAGGAGGAGGAGGAAAGAAAAAGAAAGGGGAGGGTAGGCAGTGAAGCAAACAGTTATATTCTTTGGAGGCTTTGATTAGCACTCAGTGAATTCACATTTTACATGTGGAAAGAAAGGAATGGGGGGCAGTCAATTATGCATTTATCTAGTGCTCAATAGATCTACATTTTACATAAGATAATGTAAGCCTGTGAAATTACAGCTATCTGTTTAGGAACAAAAAGAAGGCAGTTTCTGCATGACTCAGTTCCCAAGCTTAACTTTTCCCTTTGGCATAGTGAATTTGCGATCCCAAGATTTTATTTTCCTTTCACAAACTCAATACATTGATTAAGTTTAAGACTTCACCATGTGCCTCACACATGGAATCCAGTAAGTTTGGTGCTATTTATTCATTCATTGAATTCCTTAATAAGCATGTAGTTTCCTGAATGCCTACTAGATACTAAGCACTATATTAGGTACCAAGTGTATTAATGGAAATAAAAACATGGTGGCCCTTAAGGAGCTCATAGCCTTATAAGGGAGACAAGTCAAACAGTTACAGAACAGAATGACAAGCATGGGTTGGGCGCGGTGGCTCACGCCTGTATTCCCAGCACTTTGGGAGGCTGAGGCAGGTGGATCACCTGAGGTCAGGAGTTTGAGACTAGCCTGGCCAACATGGAGAAACCCCATCTCTACTAAAAATACAAAAATTAGCCAGGCGTGATGATGGGCACCTGTAATCCCAGCTACTTGGGAAGCTGAGGCAGGAGAATTGCTTGAACTCGGGAGGCGGAAGTTGCAGTGAGCTGAGATCGTGCCACTGTACTCCAGCCTGGGCAACAAGAGTGAGACTCTGTCTAAAAAAAAAAAAAAAAGAATGACAAGCGTTATGATTAAAGGACAAATCAAGTGTTACAGGAGCATAGGGGAGGGCTTACTAACTCATCCTGGGATGAGAATGCTGAGAACAGAGAAACCTTTTCTTCTCTTTTCTTTCTATTTTTAAGAGCTAAGTTCTGAAAGAGGAGTAGAAATTGAGAGGAGGGCCGTCTAGGGAGAGGGAGCAATACACGCAAAGTCCGTGATGTGAGGGAGTGCAAAGTGAGTGATGTGTTCAGGGAAGTGCAAGTAGCTGAGCCTGTTGCCACAGAGAGTACACAGGCACAGTGATTAGAAATAATCAGGGACCAGATTACGAAGAGCCTGGTATGCTTGGTGAAGAAGTTTAGATTTTATCCTCAAGGTGATGGAGAACTACACCTAGATTTTAGGCAGGGTATTGATGTAACCACCCAACAGGTTCTTCCTGCCTGCTGCACAAATAATGACCACAGCATTGCAGTAAAGAAAGAGTTTATGGGGTGGGACGAAAGAGTTTAATTGACACAAGGCTGGCCACACCACATGGGAGATGGAATTGTTATTCAAATCAGCCTCATCTTCAGCTCATAGGTTAGAGGTTTTTCAAAGGCAGTTTGGGGGAAGGGGTTGGAGTGCTTGCTGCTGATTGGTTTGGGTGGAGATGAAATCACAGGATCTTGAAGCTGCTCTCTTGAGCTGAGTTGCTTCTGGGTAGGGCCACAGGAGTGGAGTTGGCAGGTCCAGGTGGAGCTCTGGGTGTCAGACATGCAAAAAACCTGAAAAGGTATCTCAAAATGCCAATCTACAACAGTGATGTTATGTGCAGGACATATCTGGTGACCAGTCTACAGCTTAGCAGAATTCAGGTTCCTCTCCTCCCCCTAGCCTGATGGCCTTTCATTAGCTTTACAAAGGTGGTTGAGTTTTGGGGAAGGTTTCTTATCATTTAAACTATAAACTAAATGTCTCCCAAAGTTAGTTTAACCTAAGCATAGGAATGGTTAAGGGAAAGGCAAGATGGGGGAGCATGGGTTAGATAAGATCTCTTACTGCCATATTTTTTCACTGTTATAAGACGTGGTGGTTCACGTATCATTAACATTAGCAGACTTGTGTTTTAGGGTGATCTCTTTGACTGTCAAAGTGGAGGACAGATTGAATCAATGAGTTAGGGGAAGATGAAGCCCAGAAGCAGGATAAGTTGCGTTAGCTGTGATTGCTGCTTTCTTCTCTGGGATGCCCCTTTCCATCTTTACGGATCTTGCCTGTAGTACTTGCCATAGCACCAGGAAAATAGAAGGCATTTTACATCATATGTTGGTTAGCTCCACTGCTGTGGCTTGTGCTAACAGTGACTGGGCACTGATTTGAAAGTAAAGTGAGCACCCTTTTTCCTGTGGTCACAAATCAGGCAAAATTGCTTTCTTGGTTAGAACTGACATGGAAGATACACACACACACACACACACACACACACACACACACACATATATTTTTTGAGACAGAGTCTCACTCAATCGCCCAGGTTGGAGTACAGTGGTGTGATCTTGGCTCACTGCAGTCTTTGCCTCCTGGGTTCAAGCAATTCTTCTGCCTTAGCCTCCTGAGTAGCTGGGATTACAGGTGTGCGCCACCATGCCCAGCTAATTTTTGTATTTTCAGTTGAGATGAGGTTTCACCATGTTGGCCAGGCTGGTCTTGAACTCCTGACCTCAAATGATCCCCCTACCTCAGCCTCCCAAAGTGCTGAGATTATAGGCGTGAGCCACCGTGCCTGGCCAGAAGATATGTTTGGCTCTTCTCAAGATGTCTCCATAGACATTTTCCATTTTGTGAAGAGTCTTTGTTCCAAAGTTGACAGTGGGTTCCTTTAGGGCAGCAAACATATTTTTATTCATTTTTGTAGTCCCTGGACTTATCACAATACATGATACATACTAGGCAATGATAGATATGTGTTTAATGAATTTGAAATTCATGTGTTGTATTTGAAATATGTTTCATGAAATATGCTGTAAATGTTGATTAGGTGCTCAGATTCCCCCTCAAAAGCCTTTTAAATCTAGAGCCTAATGGGGTACTGGGCATATCTAAGGCCTGAGAAGGAGGGAAACTCTAGGAAATGGCAGGAATTAGCAGAATGGAAGTAAGTTACTTCCCAGAAGTATTTAGCAGTTGAACTGAGACAGTTTCAGAAAGATTCTGGGCCAAAGGTTTTTAGAAAGACCTACTGGGGAGATTGGGAAGTTCTGAATTCCTTTTGCTACCTTCTGTTATACAAATCACTTTTGTTCTTCCTCATATACTTTAAAATACATTTGGCTGGCACAGTGGCTGATGCCTGTAATCCCAACACTTTGGAAGGCCAAGTAGGAAGATTGCTTGAGGCCAGGAGTCGAAGAGCAGCCTGGGCAACACAGCAAGATCTTCATTAAAAAATTAGCCAGGTGTGGTGGCATGCACCTGTTGTCCCAGCTACTTGGGAGGCTGAGGTGAGAGGATCACTTGAGCCCAGGAAGTCAAGGCTGAGTGAGCCATGATTATACCACTGCACTGGGTGACTGGTGATTATACCACAGCCTGGGTGACAGAGTGAGACCTTGTCTCTGAAAGAAAAAATAAATAAAAAAATAAAAAATAAAAAATAAAAAAATAAAATAAAATTGGCAGGGTGCGGTGGCCCACACCTATAATCCCAGCACGTTGGGAGGCTAAAGTGGGAGGATCACTTGAGCCCAGGAGTTCTAGAGCAACCTGAGCAATGTAGTGAGACCTTGTCTTTTTTTTTTTTCTTTTGAGACAGAGTCTCGTTCTGTTGCTAGGCTGGAGTGCAATGGTGCGATCTTGGCTCACTGTAACCTCCGCCTTCTGGGTTCAAGCGATTCTCCTGCCTCAGCCTCCCCAGTAGCTGGAACTACAGGCATGCACCACCACACCCAGCTAATTTTTGTATTTTTAGTAGAGACGGGGTTTCACCATGTTGGCCAGGATGGTCTCGATCTCTTGACCTTGTGATCTGCCTGCCTCGGCCTCCCAAAGTGTTAGGATTACAGGCATGAGCGACCACGTCTGGCCAAGACCTTGTCTTTACAAAAAATAAAATTAGCTGGGCATGGTGGTGCATACCTATAGTTCCAGCTACTTGAGAGGCTGAGGTGAGAGGATCACTTGTGAGCCCAGGAGGTCAAGGCTGCAGTGAGCTGAGATCGTATCACTGCACTCCAGCCTGGGCAACAGAGTGAGACCCCATCTAAATATAAATAAATAAATAAATAACAGTTAAACTACATGACTTGCCATGGTTTCCTGATTCTTTTGTCTTTTTGTGTTTCCTTTCTTTGTTAGGAATGTTTTCTCCTTTATGCCATTATCATCATTCTTCAGTGCCCTGCTGAAATGCTTTTTATGAAACCTTATGGAAAGAATAATCTCTCCCTACCGAAGTCATCTCAATTTTTAGACCCCCTTGTGGTACTTAATGCTCTCTACCTAGAATTATATATGGGTTATCATTCTTACACTAGAAGGAAGGAATCATATGTAATTTAGCTATGAGTATTCCAGAGTGTCTAGCACAGGTCTTTGTAAATATTGAATGGACAACGTGGCTGAGCTGTATTACTAATTTAGTGTTATGGTTACTTTTACTTGTCAACCTAGCTGGACCATGACGTGCCCAGGGATTTGGTCAGACATTATTCTGGGTGTTTTTTTTTTCCCCAAGATGGAATCTTGCTTTGTCGCCCAGGCTGGAGTGCAATGGCTTGATCTCGGCTCACTGCAACCTCCACCTCCCAAGTTCAAGCAATTCTCCTGCCTCAGTCTCCCAAGTAGCTGGGATTATAGGCTCATGCCACCACACCTGGCGAATTTTTGTATTTTTAGTAGAGACGAGGTTTCTACATGTTGGCCAGGCTGGTCTCGAACTCCTGACCTCATGATCCGCCTGCCTTGTCCTCCCAAAGTGCTGGATTACAGGCCTGAGCCACTGCTCCCGGCCTATTCTGGGTATTTCCGTGAAGGTATTTTTGCAGAGATTAAGATTTAAATTGATAGATTGAACAAAGTAGATTGCTCTCCCTAATATGGGTGGACCTCATCCAATCAGTTGAAGGCCTGAATAGAACAAAAAGACTTATCCTCCCTTGAGTAAAGGAATTCCTCCTGCCTGACCACTTTCAAACTGGGATATTGGCTTCTTCCTGTCTCCAGACTCAAACTGAATCATCAGCTCTTGAGCCTTGCTGGCCTTTGGACTGAAACTATACAACCGGCTCTCTTGGGTCTCTAGCTTTGCAGCTCACCCTGGAGCTCTTGGGACTTGTCAGCCTCCATAATTGTGTGAGACAATTCTTTATAATAAAGCTCTTTTTATATACAAACACACAACATCTTGTTGGTTCTGCTTCTCTGGAGAAGCCTACTACACTTGGGTTCTAAATGTTAGAAATATCCCAGGGAAGGGAAAAGAGTCCTATCTACCATTCCTGGCACAGGATTACATGAGGCACACGTTAAAAATGATGCTTACCTTTGATATCTTTTCATCTCTTGAACCCTTTTTATGAACTCTTCTCTCTCTTCTAAGATTTAAGGTATATAGGACTTTGATGCTACCCTTATCCCTCTACTTTAATATCTGATCCAGGCCTATCTTGTTCCTCATTTATGGCCCAAATTTCCTGCTTTTGAGTCATTTTCCCAATCCTACCCCATTCCCATTAAAGCTCCCAACTCAGTGTGTTAGATGGAAGCTGGGTGGTGAGGGAAAAGCAGTTGGTACAAGTGATTCATGTATAGCTGAAAGCTCTGTAATCTTCTCAGAATCATTTGCTAAATGAATTAGATGAAATACCATGTAGTTTAATAAAGTGAGATGAAAATTTTAGGCAGACTGGGGGCAAAATCTTTGAGTAACTGCCCAATGGGAGTTACTCAACCCTACCTGGAGTCAGTCCTAGGGTTAGCATTCCTGTGCGCTTACTGCTTTGACAGATTCTTCCCTTTTCCATCTTTGAAACCAGTTTCACCAGGAGCCGTGGCTCACGCCTGTAATCCTAGCACTTTGGGAGGCTGAGGAGGGCGGATCACCTGTGGTCGGGAATTCTAGACCAGCCTGACCAACATGGAGAAACCCTGTCTCTACTAAAAATATGAAATTAGCTGGGCATTGTGGTGCATACCTGTAATCCCAGCTACTCAGGAGGCTGAGGCAGGAAATTGCTTGAACCTGGGAGGCAGAGGTTGCGGTGAGCCGAGATCGCACCATTGCACTCCAGCCTGGGCAACAAGAGACTCTGTCTCAAAAAAAAAAAAAAAAGAAAGAAACCACAGTTTCTCTCAAAATATTAACAAACAAGTACTCCCACAGAAGTAACAATGGAGATTCTACTGCTAACATAAGAAGAGAGAAAGAAGGAAACCATTAGCAGTCTCCACTGGATTTTTATAAGTTAGCAACTATTTATAGTTTTGAAAGTCCTATTTTAGAAGAATATGATTTGTTTAAAAGATGATGAGCAAATCAGTAGTTTTATATTATATGTGGTCATAATCAGAGAAAAGACCTGGTTATAGGAGAGGAGGTTTTAACGTGGTATGGAGGCACTATGTTTGAAATGTTGGTAAATCAAATCTGTCGTGAAGCTGCTCTGCCCTAAAATACTTAGGATCTATCTTATCTTCAGCTAGCTCTTCCCTTCCAGATTTTGAAACCAGCGCAATTGTCCCACAGGACTAATGTTTACAGGTTTTTTGAATAAACACAGAAATTGACCTTCCCTAGTCTTAAAACTCTAAACTTGTATTTGTCTCATCTGAGTTCCTTCCTTAGGAAACCTACCCTCAGGCAAGGAACTGAAACTCATCAGATCCTCACACCCAGACAATGAGATACCAGATTCCTTATCCGTCATGACTGCTTCCCTACCCCTCCCTAATTTCTGTTTTCCCACCTTTCTTGCTATATAAACTCCCCAGTTTCAGTCGGTCAGAGAGACTGATTTGAGACTTTATCTCCTGTTGTCCTTCACTGCACCCCCCCCCCCCCCCCCCCCATGCAAGCCCTCCTTCCTGGAAATACTTGTTGACTCAGTGACTGGCATTCTATGCAGCAAACTGAAGGACTAGGCTGAATGCCTGGTATTTCAGTAATAATTTCCTGTGAGAAGGAAGGAAGTAGTTAGAAGAAAGAGCATGATCATAATAGGAAACTAAAAACTCTGCATCTGTTTCAATATTTTAGTATTTAAATATATTTAAGCCTGTCTTATATTAAAAATATCCCCTTTTGAACTCTACTTCTCTTACTGGCTTCTACCATATCACTCTCTTCTTTTTTTAGAAACTAACATTTATTTATTTATGGTTTTTTTTTTTTTTTTGAGACAGTATCTCGCTCTGTTGCCCAGGCTGGAGTGCAGTGTTGCAATCTCAGTTTACTGCAACCTCCTCCTACTGAGTTCAAGCGATTCTCCTGCCTCAGAGTAGCTGGGACTCCAGGCATGTACCACCACGCCTGGCTAATTTTTGTATTTTTAGTAGAGACGGGGTTTCACTATATTGGCCATGCTGGTCTCAAACTCCTGACCTCAGGTGATCCGCCCACCTCGGCCTCCCAGATTGCTGGGATTACAGGCTTGAGCCACCGTGCCTGGCCTAAACTAATACTTAAAAAGAGTTTATAGTATACTATCTCCATTTACTTATCTCTCATCTACTCCTGAGCATCCTAGAGTAGATTTATTCCCGTTGTGCAACCAAAACTACTCTCACCAGGGTCGCCAATGTTGACACAGTTGCAAAATAGAATGACCCTTTCTCACCCTTGTTTTACTTGGCGTTGCAGCACACTTAACCACAGTCTGCCAGTGCTTTGCTTTGGAATTGCTGCTCTGGCCCTCACACTGTTGGGTTCTCTTCTACCTCTCTGGCCATTCGAGTTTTCGTTACCACCTTCTCTGATGTGTCCATTCCATTCCTTAAATTCAGTGGTCTTTAGGGTTCTGTCCTTATGTCCTCTTCTCTTTCTATATACTGATGTTCCCTCTGTGACTTCAGTTATAATTGATACCTGATGAATGGCCCATCTCTCTCTCTCTCTCTTTTTATGAGACAGAGTCTCCCTTTGTTGCCCAGGCTAGAATGCAGTGGCGAGATCTCGGCTCACTGCAATCTCTGCCTCCCGGGTTCATGCCATTCTCCTGCCTCAGCCTCCTGAGTAGCTGGGACTACAGGTGCCTGCCACCATGCTGGTTAATTTTTTGTATTTTTAGTAGAGACGGGGTTTCACTGTGTTAGCCAGGATGGTCTCAATCTCCTGACCTCATGATCTGCCCGCCTCAGCCTCCCAAAGTGCTGGGATTACAGGCGTGAGCCATCGCGCCCGGCCATCTCTCTGTCTCTTTAAACAGAGATGGGGTCTTACTCTTTCACCCAGGCTAGAATGCAGTGGTGCAATCATAGCTCACTATAACTTTTAACTCCTGGGCTCAAGCAGTCCTTCCACTTTAGCATCCCAAAGTGCTGGGATTACAGGTATGAGCCACTGTGCCCAGCTAATTAAAAACTTTTTTTTTTTTGGTAGAGACAGGGTCTCGCTATGTTGCACAGGCTGATCTTGAACTCCTCTGGCTTTGAGCTATTCAGCTACCTAAGCCTTTCAAAGGGCTGGGGTTACAGGTGTGAGCCACTGTGCCTGTCTCGCGTTCTCTCTCTCTTTTTTTTTTTTTTTGAGACAGAGTCTCCCTCTGTCGCCCAGACTGGAGTGCAGTGGCATGATCTCTGCTCACTGAAACCTCTGCCTCCCGGGTTCAAGCGATTTTCCTGCCTCAGCCTCCCAGGTAGCTGAGATTACAGGTGCCCAGCACAACACTTGGCTAGTTTTTTGTATTTTTAGTAGAGACAGCGTTTCGCCATGTTGGCCAGGCTGGTCTCAACTACTGACCTCAAGTGATCCGCCTACCTTGGCCTCCCAAAGTGCTGGAATTACAGGCGTGAGCCACTGCACCCAGCCCTCCATCTCTCTTGAATTGTATATCTCAACAGTTTATTGGACATCTGCTTTTGAATATGCAACATGTCCAAAGAAACTGAACTTACTTGCCTCTAAACCTGATTGTTTAAAACAAAATTGTAGCCAGGTGCAGCAGCTCACACCTGTAATCCCACCACTTTTGGGAGGCTGAGGCAGGAGGATTGCTTGAGTCCAGGAGTTTGTGACCAAGCAAAGAGTAAGACCCCATCTCTATTTAAAGAGAGAGAGAGATGGCCGGGTGTGATGGCTCATGCCTGTGACCTGGGCAACATAATGTCTTTTTTTTTTTTTTTTTTTGAGATGGAGTCTCGCTCTGTCGCCCAGGCTGGAGTGCAGTGGCGCAATCTCGGCTCACTGCAAGCTCCGCCTCCCGAGTTCACGCCGTTCTCCTGCCTCAGCCTCTCCGAGTAGCTGGGACTACAGGCGCCCGCCACCATGCCCGGCTCATTTTTTGTATTTTTAGTAGAGACGGGGTTTCACCGTGGTCTCGATCTCCTGACCTCGTGATCCGCCCGTCTCGGCCTCCCAAAGTGCTGGGATTACGAGCGTGAGCCACCGCGCCCGGCCTGAGACCTCATGTCTTAAAAAAAAAATTATCTCGGTGTGGCGGCATTTGCCTGTAATACCGGGTACTCAGGAGGCTGGGATTGCTTGAGCCCCGGAGGTTGAGTCTGCAGTGAACTGTGATCATACGACTGCACTGTAGCCTAGGTGACAGGGTGAGACCCTGTCTCAGAAAATTAAAAAAAAAATTTCAGTGGATGGTACCCCACAATGATCCACACCAGAAATCTGGCCACCATCTTTGATTACTCTTTTATCACCCCCACATCTAGTCAATCACTCACTCTTGACAATACTACCTGCTAAATATCTCTCAAGCTGTCCACTTCTTTTTCCAACCTTACTCACACTACTGATTCAGGCATTTCCTTTTCTAGATCACTGCAACAGCCTTCTCTCTGATTCCACTTTTTTGTCTTCAGTCTAATTCCATGCCACTCTAATTCATTTTCTGCAGTGTGGATGGAGTGGATGTATGAGACAAAATTCTAATCACATTTTCCCCAATGTTAAAGCCCTTTTAAATGGTTCTCTGTTGCCCTCAGGATGCACTTTGATCTCTTCAATAGGGCCCCCAAGCTTTTTTTTTTTTGTCATATTACAAGTGCTAATCCTGCCCCTACCTTACTCCCATTCTTGTACTCCAGGTACACAGCACATTCTTTAATTCCTTAAATACCCCTGTTGTCTATTGTGTCTGGGCCTTTGCACTTTTTCTATCTGCATAGAATGCTCCTGTTATGCCTCTTTCTTATCAACTTTAGTTATCTTTGGTTTAGACATCACTTCTTCTGTGCTATGCTATGCTAACACCCCAACCCCAGGTCATGCTTCTGAAGTACCCAGTACTTACCCCTGTGTAGTGCTTACCATGCCCTCTCAAGATTACCTGGTGAATGTAGTGTAAGCATTTTGTATGCAGAGACTACATGTCTCACTGTTGAATCCTGGGTCCTAGAAAAGTATCACATAATAGATGCTCAGTAAATACACATCGTTACTTCAGGTATGTTTCTCATTAAATCAATTAAACAAGTGGTACAGAGCTGGTAGGGAATGACCAGAAATGAGGTCCTAGGCCTCGATGTTAGGTTTTTTTTTTTTTTTTTTTAAAGTAAAGCCAAAGTTCAGATTATTGCAGTTTTATAGGTTGGCTATGGGTCTTAATGGGCTTATGGGATATTACAATTGAATCGAAACTCTGTCCAGCTGGTACAGTCTTTATCCAGGCCTCAGTGTTCTTTTTTTAAAAAAAAAAAAAAAACAGCTTTATTGAGATATAATTTATATGTCATACCACTCACCCATTTAAAGTATATTCCTCAATGATTTTTTTTCCACAGCAAGAGTGGAAGTTTATTTTATTTTATTTTTAAGATGGAGTCTTGCTCTTGTCGTCCAGGGTGGAGTGCAATGGTGTGATTTCGGCTCACTGCAACCTCTGCCTCTTGTGTTCAAACGATTTTCCTGCCTCAGCCTCCTGAGCAACTGGGATTACAGGCGCCTGCCACCCAGTTAATTTTTTTGTATTTTTAGTAGAGACGGGGTTTCACCATGTTGGCCAGGCTGGTCTCCAACTCCTGACCTCAGGTGATCCACCCACCTCAGCCTCCCAAAGTGCTTGGGATTACAGGTGTAAGCCACCGCGCTGGGCTGGGAGTTTATTTTTAAAAGGCTTTAGAAAATGAAAAAAGAGAAAGTATGCTTGGAAGACATCCAAGTGGGTGACTTGAAGAACAAGTGCCTGATTTTTAGTATAGTCACAGAATTGTATAACTATCACCAAAATCAGTCTTCAGAACATATTCATCACCCCAACAAGAAACTCCATGCCCATTAGTAATTGCTCCTTTTTTCACCCCACCCTTCAGCCTCCTCTCTCCAGCCCCTGGGAACCCTAATCTACCTTTTTGTTTCTGTGAACTTGCCTATTCTCAATATTTCATATAAATGGAAATAATATGTGTTCTTGTGACTGGCTTCTTTCACTTAGCATAATATTTTCAAGCTTTATCCATGTTATATCATATATCAATACTTTATTTCTTTTTATTTTTTACTTAAAATTTTTTTCCTATACAGATAAAGTCTCACTGTATTACCCAGGCTGGTCTCAAACAACTGGGCTCAAGCGATCCTCCCACCTCGGCCTTTCAAGTTGTTGGGATTATAGGTGTGAGCCACTGTGCCCAGCCCCGTTAATTTTTATTGCCAAATAATCTTCCATTGTATGTATATACCACGTTTTGTAAATCCATTCATCAGTTGGTAGACATTTGAGTTGTTTCTGCTTTTGGCTATTACAAACAGTGCTGCTTATGAACATTTTTTTTTTTTTTCCTAAGAGATGGAGTCTTGCTTGGCTCACTGAAACCTCTGCCTTTCCAGTTCAAATGATTCTCCTGGCCCAGCCTCCTGAGTAGCTGGGATTATAGGTGCACACAACTACATCCAGCTAATATTGGTATTTTTGGTAGAGACGGGGTTTCACCATGTTGGCCAGGCTGGTCTTGAACTCCTGAGCTCAAGTGATCTGCCTACCTCAGCCTCCCAAAGTGCTGGGATTACAGGGGTGAGCCATCAAGCCCAGCCATGGACATTTGTGTATGAGTTTTTGTATAGACATGTTTTTATTTCTCTTGGGTATATACCTAGGAGTGGAATTGTTGGGTCATATTATTACCAGAATGGGGTCCTAATCAAGTCCCCAAGAGAGGGTTCTTGGATCTTACACAGGAAAGAAGTCAGGGTAAGTTCATAGAGTAAAGTGAAAGCAAGTTTATTAGAGAAGAAACAAAAGAATGGCTGGTCCATAGGCAGAGCAGCCCTGAGGGCTGCTGGTTGGATATTTTTATGGTTATTTCTGGATTATATGCTACATATGGGGTGGATTATTCATGAGTTTTCCAGTAAAGGGGTGGCAATTTCTTGGAACTGAGGGTTCCTTTTCCTTTTTGACCATTTAGGGTAACTTCTAGACATTGCCATGGTATTTGTAAACTGTTATGGCACTGGTGGGAGTGTCTTCTAGCATGGTCACACATTATAGTTAGTGTATAAAGAGCAATGAGGACAACCAGAAGTCAGTTCCATCTTTATCTTGGTTTGGGCTGGTTTGGCCAGCTTCTTTACTGCATCCTGTTTTATCAGCGGGGTCTTTGTGACCTGTATCTTGTGCTGACCTCCTATCTCATCCTGCAACTAAGAATGCCTAATCTGTGAATGTAGCCCAGCAGGTCTCAGCTTTATTTTACCCAGACCCTGTTCAAGATGGAGTTCCTCTGGTTCAAACACCTCTGACATATTTCCCCCCTCCTTTTTACAAGGGGATCTTTAATCCTAAGGGTTGCAGAGGGGCAAAGATCCATCCACTGTAACTTCTTTAGGCTGAATAGGGGCAATAATATTCCTGCCTATTAGGGTCTCGTGTATCCAGGGTAGAGAGGAGCTCAGTCAGAAAGCCTCAGTATGGTGAGGGCCCTTCATAACTCTGAGTTCTGACAAAAGGTGATATCTGAAAGACTAATAAGTGCTCAATTTAAGAAAACATTGAATAAGCTTATCTTGCATTTTTACACAAAGAATATGACAGCAATATATTCCACAAAAGTAAAGCGAAATAAGTAAAATTATTCCAAGTGAACTAAATAAGAAAGCTTTTCATGAATGGGGCAGTTGTTGCAACCAAGCTGATACAGAGTCACTAGCTGATTCCAATACATGCCCAGAATTAAGATATTGATCCAGATTTTTACATTACCTTCCTCTTTTGTTTCTTCTGAGCAGCAGCCAGGGATCACTGGTTGGTTCACAAGAAGAAGCAGAGTCAGTCTAAATTGCAGAAAAAACTCAAAAAGCAACAGATGAGACTAGAATCTAATAACAGGTGTATGACAGTTTTTGAAAAATAATTTTTCTCTAATTCTCATTTTTATTAAAAACAAATCATGGTAGGACTCATTTATTTGCAAACTAAGTTTTAGTCTTATTATAGTAGGTCTGATTATTTGTATAAAGTGCAGCAAGAGTAATTATTTGCCATATAGGCTCTTTTTAAATTGGATTTGATGGAACTTTGTTCCATAAGGAATCTCAGATTAGAGCTTTTAAAGCACTCATCCTAGCCATGGGTTTGTACCTTCAAATACTTGTATGAATTGGGTACATTTCTTTCCTCTCAATTTCCCAGGATAATTGGGACTCCTGGGCCAGAAAGTGACATTTTGGCCAGGTGCGGTCATCACACCTATAACCCCAGCACTTTTGGAGGCTGAGGTGGGTTGATCACTTGATGTCAGGAGTTTGAGACCAGCCTGGCCAACATGGTGAAAACGCTGTCTCTACTAATAATACAAAAAAAATTTAGCCTGGCATCGTGGCACATGCCTGTAATCCCAGCTGCTCGGAGGCTGAGGCAGGAGAATCACTTGAACCTGAGAGGCGGAGGTTGCAGTAAGCCAAGATCGTATCACTGCACTCCAGCCTGGGTGACACAGTGAAACACTCTGTCAAAAAAAAAAAAAAAAAAAGTGACATTCTTTACTTACCACAGGTCAGGATCCCTGTACAAGGACTGCATAGACAAGGCATGAGGCCAGTTTTCCCAGGGGGCTTTTTCTGACTCTGTAAGTCAACTTTGATTCCTTAAAAGTAGTCTTTTTGTACCTGGCATGCCATTCCAGTCCAAGCCTTCATAAAATAACCATTGTCTCCAATGGTGTCCTCTTACGAAAGAGAACAGATTCTTATTGTACTTGTGCAAATATTGCCATAGTTAAGAATATTTACAGTTTCCAAATTTTGGAGAAATCAGGTAGAGAGAAAGAAATATGCTCCAAATTTTCTTTATAGGAATATATTTTACTTGTTAAAGCTGTAAATAGCTCAAAAGAAAAGTATTCTTGACTCTGAAAAGACAGAAAGGATCAGCAATGTTTTAGGCAAAAAGTCATAAAAAGATTATTTTCATCTTTTGTTAGTTCAGTCTATGCAATTAGTTCCTGTTTCACTCAACATTATGTACAGATTAGTTTTCCAAGAGAGTCTTTGAAGTTCTTTCCTCTCTATTTTAATGGCACACTTTCCAAAGTTATCAAAGGCCTGCATTTAAGAGTACTCATCAGAGTCCTATAGCTGATTATAAACTGCCCTTTAAAGAGGATCAAAATGAGACAACAATTGTCTGTGGATGACAAAAATTATTATGGCAGTCATGGTTACTTCTGTGGCATACAACAATTTTACAAAACAATTATAATTATTACTGATAAGATACACTAAGTCATATCAGTATTATAGGAGTATAGCATAATTTTGGAAAACATACCAATAACACATTTATACAAATATAGCCCAAAGAAAGCCAAACACTATTTCATATTTGACAGTGCTTCCTGTATGATTTTAATATACCAAATAAGCCAAATATGTCTCTTTTGGACTTTAGGGTACCTGATATTTAAAGGATTAATCAAGTCAGAAAAAGGCAACTTATAATTTGATTTTGGAAAGTTTTCAAATATTAAAGGTTTAAAATACTTGATATAAAATAGAATCCCAGCACACCGTAAGTCATTTAGCCAAAATGATAACTCAAAGATTTTAAAAAGAGAAAAACCTGGCCGGGCATGGTGGCTCACGCCTGTAATCCCAGCACTTTGGGGGGCCGAGGTGGGCGGATCATAAGGTCAGGAGTTTGAGACCAGCCTGGCCAATATGGTGAAACCCCGTCTCACTAAAAATACAAAAAATTAGCCAGGCGTGGTAGTGCACGCCTGTATACAATCCCAGCTACTCAGGAGGCTGAGGCAGGAGATTTGCTTGAACCTGGGAGGCGGAGGTTTCAATGAGCCAAGATTGCGCCACTGCACTCCAGCCTGGGTGACAGAGTGAGACTCTACCTGAAAAAAAAAAAGGGGGGGAACCTTTACTCATTGACAGAGGGAAGACTTAGCTTTCCAAATAATCTTTCTCTTTTCTTTCATTCTTTTTCCTGTAGTTTTTGCAAAAGGCAAACAAAAATCTTTCATTAAAAAAATTACACAAAAATCTTGTTCAAGAGTGAAAGCCAAGTCTCACCTTTACGTTAGTGTACTATATTGATGTTAAATCCAGTTCTTAATAAAACCTAATAGACAAATCTGTTCAGGTGCAATGGCTCATGCCTGTAATCCTAACACTTTGAGAGGCTGAGGCAGGAGAATCACTTGAGCCCAGGAGTTCAAGACCAGCCTGGGCAACACAGTGAGACCCTGTCTCTTAAAAAAAAAATCTTTTTTTTTTTTTTTTTTTGAGACAGAGTCTCACTCTGACACCAGGCTGGAGCGCAGTGGTGATCTTGGCTCACTGCAATTTCCGCCTCCCAGGTTCATGCCATTCCCCTGCCTCAGCCTCCTGAGTAGCTGGGATTACAGGTGTGCACTGCCACACCCAGCTAATTTTTGTATGTTTAGTAGAGACAGGATTTCACCATGTTGGCCAGGATGGTCTTGATCTCCTGACCTTGTGATCCACCTGCCTCGGCCTCCCACAGTGCTGGGATTACAGGCGTGAGCCACCGTGCCTGGCCAAAAAAAAAAAATCTTATACACAAATCTGCCTAATCTTAATCATTTTATCATAAGGTAAGATTCTTACAAACCTTTTATAACTCTTTACAGTTTTTTTTTGGTTAAAGAATAGAACCATGCTCTAAAAATCCATGTTATGCTGTTATTCCAATGTTCAATTTACAGATAAATTGAATAATACCCCTTTAATTTTAGCCAATATCTTCTTATACGGAATTTCTTTTACAACACTAATCTTTCATAAACCTTTCACAGCTTACTCAAACATCAGCTTTATCCTGTCCTTTAACTCTCTAAATTAGGAAAAAAAAATCCCCATACTTTCTTATAATCTTTTACCAAAAACACATTCTACTTTCCTTATATATCTTGCATGTAAAACTGTTTCTCTAGTAGTCTCAATTACATATGTTACAATGTTAACTCTTAGCAACTTTTATTTTTGGTGAAAGACCTGGTAAGTAGGCAATTTTATTTATGTACCAGGTGTGTAGCCTAGGACACCAGACAGAAATGCAGATAAGGTCTGACTATTTCCAACATAGTTGGGGGCATGGATAACTCCATATGTCCCCAGGCCTTACCTAGAATCTAGCTACAAAGCAGGTAAGTTGTACAGTATCAAAAGTCAAAGTAGTAGTTTATAACCTTAAACCATCTAGCAAAGATAGTATTTGACCTGCCTAATTTAGACTAAATGTCTAAGTTTTGAAGATGTTTTTATTTTACCAATAATCTTGAAAAGTGTCTTTATTTCATAAAGATTACTAAAGTCATGTGAACTAAAAGGCATTAAAGTTTTTATTTTTCTGACCAAATATTTGATTTCAGCACTTATTTTTCTTAAAGCCAATTAATTAGAGCTTTTTATATAAATACCACACACACAACACATATAAATACACAGACAAGAAAAACAAAAACAAGAACAGAAAACAAAACTTAGATACACAGACAGAAGCAGAACCAATAGTCGTAAGATTTTTCATTTGCCAGTTTTTAAGTTTTTCTTTCCCATTTTATGAACCCTATCATGACTTACACAGACCATCTAGACTTTCTAACTTGTCTTATGTCTCCCTTTTTCCTAAATAATCAGTCATTCTACTTTAGGACAAGGATTTACCATACAAGATCTTTTCTCACATAATATTTCTTTTCTTTATAACTTTCCTTACCAAAAATACATCTTCATATCCATAACTTTCTTCACACCTCTCTCTCCTACTGTTTTTTTCTCTTTCTACCTTTTTTCTATTTTCTTCTGTTCCCTGTCCTAATTGTCAGCTAAGCAATACTAAATTACGTTTCCAAAGGGCCAACTCTTAGATGAAACAAAATAGAGAATTCATATTTTATTCAAACCAAGGAAAAATGGTGTGAATAACAGTTCAGTTAAGACAGCCAGGGCCAGGTGTGGTGGCTTATGCCTGTAATCCCAGCACTTTGGGAGGCCAAGGCAGGTGGATCACCTGAGGTCAGGAGTTCGTGACCAGCCTGGCCAACATGGTGAAACCTCATCTCTAATAAAAATACAAAATTAGCTGGACATGGTGGCGCGTGCCTGTAATCCCAGCTACTCGGGAGGCTGAGGCAGGAGAAACACTTGAACCTGGGAGGTGGAGGTTGCAGTGAGCCGAGACTGTGCTATTGCACTCCAGCCTTGGAAACGAGCAAAACTCTGTCTCAAAAAAAAAAGACAGCTAGGAAAAACATACACTCTTACACAGAGATTTCTCTAAGGATGTAAGTTAAGTTAATTACTGACTGGCTTTAGGGTGGAGCCTTTTAAAGAACAATGCCAGGAAAGCATGAGGTTTCTAGAGCCTAATAAGCAGACACAGCTGGAAGGCAAAACAGATCCCCAGGAATTAAGGGACCATTTTTTTTTTTTTTTTTTTTTTTTTGAGACGGCGTCTTGCTCTGTCGCCCAGGCTGGAATGCAGTGGCGCGATTTCGGCTCACTGCAAGCTCCCCCTCCCAGGTTCACGCCATTCTCCTGCCTCAGCCTCCTGAGTAGCTGGGATCACAGGCGCCCGCCACCACACCCGGCTAATGTTTTGTATTTTTAGTAGAGACGAGGTTTCACCATGCTAGCCAGGATGGTCTCGATCTCCTGACCTCGTGATCCGCCCCCCTCGGCCTCCCAAAGTGCCGGGATTACAGGCATGAGCCACCGTGCCCGGCCAAGGGACCCATTTTTGTACTGGATCCTGGATCCCAAAAAAGAGGTAATCAGCCCATCTCCCATGGGAGACTCATCTCTCAGTGGGAGTTGCGGATGTTTCCATACCTTTTAGGTGGCTGAGAGCATGTTTCTTTGATCCAAACATGCAAAGAGCTGAGTATCCCCCCATAACTGCCATTAGCTGTCCCTTAAGTATATTTCCTACCTAGTTATTACACATGGAGGCTAAAAGCTCTCTCATAATGCAAAGTAATTTCTTTTTTTTCTTTTTTTTTTTTTTTTTGAGACAGAGTTTCGCTCTTGTTGCCCAGGCTGGAGTGCAATGGTGCAATCTCGGCTCACCACAACCTCCGCCTCCCAGGTTCAAGCAATTCTCCTGCCTCAGCCTCCCGAGTAGCTGGGATTATAGGCATGCACCACCACGCCTGGCTAATTTTGTATTTTTAGTAGAAACGGGGTTTCTCCATGTTGAGGCTGGTCTCAAACTCCTGACCTCAGGTGATCCACCCACCTCAGCCTCCCAAAGTGCTGCGATTACAGGCGTGAGCCACCGTGCCCGGCCAATGCAAAGTAATTTCTGATACCCCCTAAAAGTCAAAATGTCAGGTAATGCAATGCAAAACAGAACAGAGCATTAGATTTTGAGAGGCATCTATCCGCTTTTATTTTATTTTTTTTGAGACAGAGTCTTGCTCTGTCACCCAGGCTGGAGTGCAGTGGTATAATCTCAGCTCACTGCAAACTCCACCTCACGCGTTAAAGCAATTCTCTGCCTCAGCCTCCCAAGTAGCTGGGATTACAGGCGCCCGCCACCATGCTCAGCTAATTTTTGTATTTTTAGTAGAGATGAGGTTTCACTATCTTGGCCAGGCTGGTCTTGAACTCCTGACCTCGTGATCCACCCGCCTCGGCCTCCCAAAGTGCTGAGATTACAGGTGTGAGCCACCGCACCCGGCCTATCCACTTTTAATTGCTGGGGTTCCGTGAAGAAAAGAGAAGTTTTCCCCAAAATGGGGTCTGTGTCTCCTCTGTTCTTCCCAAGGAGTCCCAGGCTGTTAGAAATTATCTTAGGTCCTCTTATGTAGGCATGAAGGTGGCAAGAATAAAAACTGGAGAAAGAGAATTCAGTCGCCTGAGAAGAAAAAGTTTTTGTTTTTGTTTTTTCCAGAAAAGTAAGATCCAAGAAAAAAAACATAAAGGCCTTTAAAACGTATGCATATCTTGGACATCTGCTTTAAATTAAGCCAGCTTTTAACCAAATCTCTTATTACTAGACTCTAGTTAAAGACAAACAGCCAATATTTCTGGCTTTTGGACTTTACCAAAGGTAACTTGCCAGATGAAACCAATAAGTTTTAACTAAGGTTATGACTTAACTGTGGGTGTACCGGGTATTTCCAAAGAGTTGGTAAGCAGTTTTTACAAGATCTAGAATCTCTAAAGGTAGCACAGAGAAAGGAAAATTTGAGAAGGGAAGCCAGAAGTTGTTCATGGACGGGGGCACATGTTTTCAGGATCTCCTGAGGGTTATGTCATGGGCAAAAAAAAAAAAAAAAAAAAAAAAGTAATAAAAATAAAAAATAAAAAAGAAATTGTTCATGGAGAGGAAGAGAATTAATAAATGGTAAAGGTCACACAAATAAATCAGAAAGGACTTATTCCCCAGGCTGAAAATTGAACCCAGGCCACCATTGTGAAAAGATGAAATCTTAGCTACTGAGCGACAACATTGGGCAGTTTCTGTTATTCTTCCCAGAAGAGCCTAGAGCAGCCAATTTTGAACTTGCTAAGGCTTTTAACTGCTCAAGATAATTTTTAGGGCTATGACATGAGCCCCCAAATTCCTGCCCTCCAGATGGCAGAGACCAAGAGAAAGTACCATGGTTACAATGTCAGACTCCCAAGGACATAAAACAAGATGAGGGAGAAACCTCATCCAGGTTTTTGGTTGGTTTGTTTTGTTTTTTGGTTTCATTAACCTGCAGCAATTTGTAACTGAACAGCTTTCTGGGGCGGCTTGAACAGAGGGCTTACAGGGGTCCTTGGCCTGCATTCTATCCTGTGGTATCTCTTTTTATGACAGAACGACACAGAAAGACAAATTCATAGCACAAATTACACTGGATTTGTTATAGCCTAAGATTAGCTTCATAAATCCCTTTTCCCAGTAATGAAAACTTTGCAGAGGAGATAAAAAGTGATTTTTACCATGCATTCAACTGGTTTGCACACAGAGAGAGAGAGGAAAGGGAAGGGAGAGGGAGAAAAGCATTGACTGCAGCAGGGTAGGGGAGGCAAGGAGCTCAGGGGGGCCAGGGAAAGACCCACCCATTGCAGTGACACTGGATCAAATGTTCAGGCAGCTGATCGTCAGTCTTGAAGGGATCGTTTCTGGTAGTCTCACTGGCTCTCAAGTTTCCCCCTTTAGGGAGAAAAAAGCTCCTGTGTCCCACGATCCTGTACATGCCTAATCCTGTCACTCATAGCCTTCAGCAAAGAGCACAAGGCAGATTAATCCAAAGAGAATAGCGGTTAACATCCCGTAGTACCAAATCCACTTTTAACCAAGAACAGTGTTACCAAGGGAGACCTCTAACTCCCTATGTCTTAGGAGGGACTCTGACCTTCCTAAGTTGAGCCTTTAGCCCAAGTTCAGACAAGCGTCCTTGCCCTTTACTGTGATGGGCCTTTTAACCCCTTATGCATGCATGCATGCCTGCCTGCCTGCCTGCCTGCCTGCCTGCCTGCCTGCCTGCCTTCCTTCCTTCCTTCCTTCCTTCCTTCCTTCCTTCCTTCCTTCCTTCCTTCTTCCTTCCTTCCTTCCTTCCTTCCTTCCTTCCTTCCTTCCTTCCTTCTTCCCCCTTTCCCTCCCTCCCTTCCATCTTCCTTCCTCCCTCCCTCTCTCCCTCCTTTCCTCCCTCCCTTCCATCTTCCTTCCTCCTTCCCTCCCTTCCTTCCTTCCTTTTCTCTTTTAATATATAAAAATTTTTAGCTAATCTTCTCTGTATCATTCCAATTTTAGTATATGTGTTGGTGCAGTGAGCACAATCCGCTATGTCTTAGGAGGTATTCTAAACCTTTCAGGTTGGGCCTCTAACCCAACTTTGTCCTTTACCCAGGAGAAAATGTACCCCAGCATTTACCCAAAGTTAGCCAATTGGTGCTGCGTGGATGATTTTCCTTTGGAGTTGGGGGTCTCTCCAGTATTGTCCCTTCATGGTTCCCTGGAGGATGTTATGGGAAATGGGTCCCAATCCAGACCCCAAGAGAGGGTTCTTGGATCTTGCACAAGAAAGAATTCAGGGCAAGTCCATAAAGTGAAAGCAAGTTTATTAGAGAAGTAAAGAAACAAAAGAATGGCTACTCCATAGGCAGAGCAGCCCTGAGTGCTGCTAGTTGGTTATTTTTATGGTTATTTTTTGATCATATGCTAAACATGGGGTGGATTATTCATGAGTTTTCCAAGGAAGGGGCAGGGATTTCTCAGAACTGTGTAGACCATATAGGGTAACTTCCAGACATTGCCATGGCATTTGCAAACTGCTATGGTGCTGGGGGGAGTGTCTTCTAGAACGCTAATACATTATAATTAGTGTATAATGAGCAGTGAGAGCAACCAGAGGTCAGTTTCATTGCTATCTTGGTTTTGGTGGGTTTTGACCAGCTTCTTTACTGCATCCTGTTTTATCAGCGGGGGATTTGTGACCTGTATCTTGTGTTGACCTTCTAGCTCATCTTGCAACTAAGAATGCCTAACCTCCTGGGAATGCAGCCCAGCAGGTCTCAGCCTCATTTTACCCAGCCCCAGTTCAATATGGAGTTGCTCTGGTTCGAACACCTCTGACAGTATGGAGGGCTTACAATTCTTAAGAAGAGAGAAGTTGCTAAGCTTTAGAGAATAAGCTGAAACATGCATGAAGCACTAATAACTCTTGCCCTGTACTTTGTTACTTTAGTGATAAATTTTACAGCTGGTTCTTTGAATAATTTACATTAATTAAGTTTCTCTGTCTGATGTGAAGTAGCCAGTGAATAAGCAAAGCCTAATTCTCCAATAAAGATAAAGCCCTTGCCGGGCGCGGTGGCTCACGCTTGTAATCCCAGCACTTTGGGAGGCCGAGGCGGGCGGATCACGAGGTCAGGAGATCGAGACCACGGTGAAACCCCGTCTCTACTAAAAATACAAAAAAATTAGCCGGGCGTGGTGGCGGGCGCCTGCAGTCCCAGCTACTCGGAGAGGCTGAGGCAGGAGAATGGCGTGAACCCGGGAGGCGGAGCTTGCAGTGAGCCGAGATTGCGCCACTGCACTCTAGCCTGGGCGACAGAGCGAGACTCCGTCTCAAAAAAAAAAAAAAAAAAAAAAAAAAAAGATAAAGCCCTTTTTGGGTTAAATGGAAGTGGGAGAATGTCACGTCTGTTTCTGTCCATTTCCATTCCTGCTCCTTCTCCTCTGGACCAAACAGGGCTGGCTGATGGAGTTAACCAGGAAGGCTTCAAATGGGGAGATTGGCTCATTTAAACTCCTGCTAGTATTAAACTGTTCCTCAGTCCTATGTAAGTTAAGACAAAAAAGTTATGAAACTCATGTGAGTTATAGGTATAGGATTCTGTTAATAAGTATATCATATCCAGATAAATATGGGCACCTTAAAAGTAGTTGTCCTGGGAATAAATACACATCTATTCAAAAAATTCTGTCATCATTACTCAAAATATTTTGGTCAACTTGCCATGTAGAGTTACTTTCAAAATCAGTCTGAGGCCTACAAGAAAACCAGTTTCACTTCCTTATAATCACACTTAGGATTTCTGATACTTGCTACTCTGCTTGTGTTTATTAGCCTTTTTAAAACAGTTACCCCTTTTTATTTCTCTAGCCCCAAGCAAGGAAAACTCTGGGTTCACATAGTGCTCCAAGTACAGGACAAGGCTCACATCATACAGAACCCAAGCAATGAAGAAAGATTGGCATGCTTCACAAGACTTTGACCTTTAAACAAAGCATGGTCAGTCTGTTTTCTCCAGTGTCCTGTTTCTGCTTTGTGATCCCCTCCCCCACCCTTTTTGTATTAAAGAACCCTTAAACCTGAGGCTGGGGACATGGCCTTGAATTGTCCTCTCAGAGGAAACAGGGAGAATGGGTAGAGAGAGGTACTTCAGAGGTCTCTTTTTCCTTCTGCTTGTGGGTAGTTAGTTAATGATCTACCAGCAGTCCCCACTCTTGGGGATACTGGGATCATGTTCCAGCCCCACATCACGGCTTAGGGCAGAGGGCACTTTGTACACAGAAGGAGCTGCATCTGACTTTCCTACTTCATCTGTAGAGTCAGTAGCCATCTGTGGTCTTGTATGTTCTCAGTTGTCAGGCTCCGGATATGAAAATGGATCTTTCAATTTTCTTTCCCTCTGAGTCTACTCTGAGGGAAAATGGGGACGTTTACTAGCAGAGGAAAAAGAAATACTGAAGTTTGCAAAAATTGATAGAAAGCTGGGCTCCCTGCTCACCATGCCTCCTTCCTCCCTAGCAGTTTCTAAACCCCCAGAACATTACAGTGAGATTTTAGCTGATGGTACAAACATGTCTACAGGATTTCCTCAAGCTGGGGCTACATTTGAAGGCTTTATATTTTGGCCATCTGACCTGTGTTTCTCTTTTCCAGAGGATTATACTTTTCACAAATAGGTATGATCTAGGAGTTCAGCCTCCTTCATCCTTCGCTAATTGCAGAATAAGCAATGCAGAGGCTGTTCAGAGAGTATCTTATCTGTGGGGAGAGGGAGAGGAAGCACTGGGACACCTGCCAGGGGAGGGACTAGAGGGCATAATTAATAAATGAACAACCCTGGAGCAGAATAAGGGGACGAGTTAGACACAAGGAAGGAAGCTAAAGGAAGCCAGAGAATTTCAGGAATTGAGGGTATCACATGGAGAAATAAAGAGCGAGTTAGACAGAGGCTGTTGGTAGTCCCTACCCTGCCATCTGAAAGAATTGCCTGATCAAGGCCTACTATGGGCATGGTCTTAGGCTAGGTTTTAGGGATAAAGAGATAAATAAGACACAGTCCTTATTTAACAAGTTTACAGTCTAACAAAAAGGAGATAAATTGACAAATTGGAGGTGATTTTTCAGAATGTGTGGTATTGTGGGCTAGGAGTCTGCTACCATTGCTAATAGCTGGCATTTATTTTTTACCCACCGTCTTCTAAGCATTTTATGCATTAAATAACTCATCAACTCCTGACATCAGCCCCTTGAAGGGCTGATTATTGCTATTGCTATAATCCTTGTTTTATAGGTAAAGAATCTGAGGCACAGAGATATTACACATAGCCTGCATGAGGTCTTACAGCAGGCACTCAGAAGCAGAACTCCAGCACAGGTAGTCTGGTTCTAGAACCTACACTGGCACTAACATAGCTGCTAATAAGTCATGTGGGGAAGCTCTGCCACTTCATGTCTTCATGCCTTTGTACCCACTTGTCTTTCCTTGGCCTGAGATACTCTCCCTTAAAGCCTCTGGTCAACGAGAGACTCTTCTTTGATATCTTCTCTGATTCCTTCTGCCTATCCGAGAGCCATTGCTGCCCTTAGAGCTTACCCAACACTTTGTCATTGCATTCTATTTGTTGGAATTTCTGACTCCTTTTATTATAAGCTTCTGGAGAGCAAGGAATTTTTATTCTCGGAAAACAGTTGTAAAAGTAGAGCCAATAATATAATGAGTTTAAATGTACTTATCATCCACCTTCAGTGATGAACATTTCAGTTCAATCTTATGTCATCTATACTCCCCCTTCCAACCATGAATTATTTTGTAGAAAATCATAGACATCAAATCATTTCATCTGTAGATATTTCAGCTTACTCTCAAAATACAAGGGCATTTTAAGAAACAGTATCACAAACATATCAGAAAACATTATCACACTGAAAGATTATTTCCTTGTGGGCCGGGCACGGTGGCTCACACCTGTAATCCCAGCACTTTGGGAGGCCGAGGCAGGCAGATCACAAGGTCAGGAGATCAAGACCATCCTGGCTAGCACGGTGAAACCTCGTCTCTACTAAAACTACAAAAAAATTAGCCAGGTGTGGTGGTGGGCACCTGTAGTCCCAGCTACTCGGGAGGCTGAGGCAGGAGAATGGTGTGAACCCGGGAGGCGGAGCTTGCAGTGAGTGGAGATCATGCCACTGCACTCCAGCCTGGGCGACAGAGCGAGACTCCGTCTCAAAAAAAAAAAGATTATTTCCTCCTTAGTATCAAAATATCCAGCCAATGATCAAATTTCTGCAATTACCTTATAATTGTTCTTCCTTTCCGTTTTTCATTTATTTGTTCTTTCATTCCTTCCTTTGTTCTTTCCCTCCCTCCTCTTCTTCTTTTTTAAATAGTAGGTTTGAATCAGAATCCAAATCAGAAGGACTTTATTTTTTAATCTTCATGTTCTCTTCAACACCTAGATTAGTATTTGACATATAGTAAGTCCTCAATAAATGTTTGTTAAACAAATAATCAGAAACCTAGAAAAGGTCCTGTTTGATATTTGGTTGGTTTCTTGGAATGCCTTTCAATTTCTGATAACCTTAGTTTTTCAGGGGTTAACTTTGATGCTAGCTATTATCAGTGTATGAACATTGCTGGAGGTTCGAGGGCAATGGGTATATCCTTGACTCAGATATTTCTAGGCTAGGAGGAAATGAGGGTCCTTGCTTTCTTTCTTTCTTTTTTTTTTTTTTTGCTTTGAGACAGAGTCTCATGCTGTCACCCAGGTTGCAGTGCAGTGGCATGACCTTGGCTCACTGCAACCTCTACCTTCCAAGTTCAAGTGATTCTTGTGCCCCAGCCTCCCAAGTAGCTGGGATTACAGGCGCGCACCACCATACCCAGCTAATTTTTTGTATTTTTAGTAGAGACGGGGTTTCACCATGTTGCCAAGGCTGGTCTCGAACTCCTGGCCTCAGGTGATCCGCCTGCCTCGGCCTCCCAAAGTGTTGGGATTACAGATGTGAGTCACTGTGCCTGGCCTGGTCCTTGCTTTCTTGTTTCTGCTTTTTGTCCTTGGTCTCTGTCATGGGCTGAATTGTGTTCCCTTAAAATTCTTCTGTTGAAACCTTAACCCCTAGTGCCTCAGAATGTGACTTTATTTGGAAATAGGGGCTTTAAAGGTGATTAAGATAATGCCTGTAGGGTGGGCCCTAATTCATTCTGACTGATGTCCTTAAAGAAGAGGAAATTTGGACACAAAGAGAGACACCACGGATGTGTAGGTAAAGAGAAGAGACCATGTGAGGAGACAGCAAGAAGGCACCTCCAAAACTATGAGAAATAAATTTCTGTTGTTTAAGCCATTCAGGCTTTCTGGTGCTCAGCCATAGTCATATGGCAGCCATATAGTCTGTTATAGCAGACTAGTAACAGTATCTTACTGCACGTTAAATTGTCGCTCTCTCCTGTAATCCCAGCACTTGGTTAGGCGGAGGCAGGAAGATTGCTTCTGTTCAGGAGTTCAAGAACAGCCTGGGCAACATAGTGAGACCCTGCCTCTACAAAAAATAAAAATATTACCCCCATGTGGTGGTATGCGCTTGTGGGTCCCACCTATTCAGGAGGCTGAGCCTGGGAATCGCCTCAGTCTGGGAGGTCAAGACTGCAATTAGCCATGATTGTGCCACTACACTCCAGCCTGGGCAACATAGTGAGATCCTATCTCAAAAAATAAAAGTTGAGGGCCAGGCACAGTGGCTGACACCTGTAATCCCAGCACTCTGGGAGGCCAAGGTAGGTGGATCACTTGAGGCCAGGAGTTTGAGACCAGCCTGACCAACATGGTAAAACCCCATCTCTACTAAAAGGAATACAAAAATTAGCCTGGTGTGGTAGCATGCACCTGTAATCCCAGCTACTCAGGAGGCTGAGGCACGAGAATCACTTGAACCCAGGATACCGAGGTTGCATTGTGGTGAGACTGTGCCACTGTACTCCAGCCTGGGTGACAGAGTGAGACTGTCTCAAAAAAAAAAACAACAAAAAACCAAAAAGTTGGATTGGTCATTTTTGGCTTCTTTGCCACTTCCTCAGAACAGGATTGTAAAGGAGCTTCCAGAAAGCACCAGCGGCTTTATGTGTGCTTGGTACACAGAATTCTAAGATGGCCCCTAATACCTAGAACTATGAATATGATGAGATATCACACCCGCGATTATGTTACCTTGTGTGGCAAACAGGATTTTGAAGACATAATTAAGGTTACAACTTAGTTGATTTTGAATTAATCAGAAGGGAAATGATCTGAGTGGACCTAATGTAAACACATGAGCTTTTTAAAAGCAAAATCAGAGAGTTTTCTCAGGCTGATCTCAGAAGGGAAAAATCAGAGATAGTAGAAGTGTGAGAGGGATTTGACTTGAGAGAGGTTCTCCATGGCTAAGATGGAGGAGGTCACAGTGCTAGGACCTGAGAAGGTCTTCTAGGAGCTACTAATAGTCCCTGGCCGACAACAGGACAATGGGGAACTCAAACGATGACTTCAAGGAACTGAATTCTGCAAACTAATGAGTAAGTGTTGTTTTAAGCCACTAAATTAGTGGTGGTTTATTGTATAGCAATAGAACATGAATACAGGTGCTTTGTACCTGATAGATTGAATTAGTGGCTCCTTTTCTTAGTTTATATTTAAAAATTGAAGTAAAATTAAAATACATTGAAATGTCTATGGATCTCAAGTATACAAGTTGATTTTTGGTAAATGTGTATACCCATGCAATCACTACCTGAATTGAGATGTAGAACATTTCCATCAGCCCCAGAGCTCCCTTGAGCATCTTTGTCATTAATCCCACCCTCTGGGGCGAATTCTTTTTTTTTTGAGACGAGTTTCGCTCCTCTGTCACCCAGGCTGGAGTGCAATGGCGTGATCTCAGCTCACTGCAAGCTCTGCCTCCTGGATTCACCTCATTCTCCTGCCTCAGCCTCACGATTAGCTGGGACTACAGGCACTCGTCAACACGCCCGGCTAATTTTTTGTATTTTTTAGTAGAGACGGGGTTTCACCATGTTAGCCAGGATGGTCTCGATCTCCTGACTTCATGATCCGCCTGCCTCGGCCTCCCAAAGTGCTGGGATTACAGGTGTGAGCCACCACGCCCAGCCTAGGGCGAATTCTTAACATCTTTAATTGGAATTGCCTATTCTTGAGCTTCATTTAAATGTCATCATATAGGCTGGGCATAATGGCTCATGCTTGTAATTCCAGCACTTTGGGAGGGCCGAGGCAGGAAGATCACTTTCCTCCAGGAGTTCAAGACCAGTCTCAACATAGCGAGACCTCCTCTCTACGAAAAAATAAAATATTAGCTGGGTGTGGTGGTGGCGTGCATCTGTAGTCCCAGCTACTGAGGAGGTTGAAGTGGGAGGATTACTTGAGCCTGGGAGGTCAAGGCTGCAGTAAGCCATGATTGTGCCACTGCACTTGGCCTGGGTGACAGAGTGAGACCTCCTTCTGAAAAAGAACAAGGACATTATATAGCGTGTGCTCCTTTGTGTCTGGCTTCTTTTGCATGGCATAATGTTTTCAAGATATATCTTTTTTTTTTTTTGAGATGGAGTCTTGCCCTGTCACCAGACTGGAGTGCAGTGGCACGATCTCAGCTCATTGCAACCACCGCCTCCCGGGTTCAAGCGATTCTTCTGCCTCAGCCTCCTGAGAAGCTGGGACTACAGGTGCACGCCACCATGCCCAGCTAATTTTTGTATTTTTCGTACAGACAGGGTTTCACCATGTTGGCCAAGATGGTCTTGATCTCTTGACCTCATGATCTGCCCGCCTCGGCCTCCCAAAGTGCTGGGATTACAGGCGTGAGCTACCGCGCGTCCTTACAGGGAGGGTCTCATTCTGTTGTGCAGGCCAGAGTGCCATAGTATGATCATAGCTCACTGCAGCTTTGAACTCCTGGTCTCAAGCAGATCCTTCCACCTTGGCCTCCTAAAGTGCTGAGATTGAAGGTATGAGCTATGCTGCCGGCCCATCTATTTTGTTTTGTCAGTAGATTGTACCCTTTGATTGCTGATTAGTATACTATTGTATGGATATTCCATAATTTGTTTATCATTCATCTGCTGATAGACATTTGGGTTTCCAGTTTTTAGCTATTATGAATAATACTGCTATGATCATTCATGTACAACTGTTTGTGTGGATATGTATTTTCATTTCTCTTGGGTAAATATCTACGAGTAGGATTGCTGGATTGTAAAAGTGTATATTGAACTTTATAAGAAAGTGTCAACTGTTTTCTAGAGTGGGTGTGCCATTTTATATTTCCCCTAACAATACATAAGAATACCAATCATTCCCCATCCTTACTTGGTATGGTCAAGTCTTTTAAAGTTCAGCCATTTGCCAACAATTTCTTCTTGAGTACCTCTCTGTGCTTTGCAGAATAGATTATTCATCTCATGCCCATCATATAGTACGTCTTTCCAACTCTTTATAATTTAATTCCTACCTGTGCATCAGGTCACTGTTTCCTAACACGGAATACTTGTGAGAATCACTTGGGAATGTTTCAGAATACACAAGCCCTAGTCTCACTACAGGCATATTGTATCAGCTTTCCCAGGGATGGTATATATACTTAGGTATGTTGAAAAGGTTCCCTAGGTAATCCTGATGCATACCCCTAGCTAAAAACATTGATTTAGCCCCAGATCCTACCTATTATCTCCATCCTGGCTATATGTTGGTAGTGTCTTGGAAGGCTTAAAAATTACAAAGCCTGGGCTGGGCGCTGTGGCTCACACCTGTAATTCCAGCACTTTGGGAGGCTGAGGGGGGCAGATAACGAGGTCAGGAGATTGAGACCATCCTGGCTAACACAGTGAAACCCCGTCTCTACTAAAAATACAAAAAATTAGCTGGGCGTGGTGGTGGGTGTTTGTAGTCCCAGCTACTCGGGAGGCTAAGGCAGGAGAATTGTTTGAACCTGGGAGGCGGAACTTGCAGTGAGCTGAGATTACGCCACTGTACTCCAGCCTGGACAACAGAGTGAGACTCGTCTCAAAAAAAAAAAAAAAAAAAAAAAAAAAAGGTACAAAGCCTGGGTTCCTCTCCAACCAATTATTTTGGAATTTGTGGGTGGAGTCTGAGCATCAGTTGTTCTTTTAAAAAATTCCCCAGTTATTCCAATGCGTAGCCATATTTCTCATTAGATTTCTCTGACTTCTTGTGGCATTTATACCTTTCTTTTTTGGTATAATGATTATTTTTCAGGTCTTATCTCCTGTCTTGGGCTTTATATTCCTTGGGATAGGGACCTTGCCTTCTTCATTTCTATATCTTTCATGAACACATGAATTGGTCATCAGGAAGAGATTCTCAGCCACACATAGGTTGTGTCCTGGGTCTCAGGTTCACATGTTAATGCTATAGTCTTTGTTCTCCACAAGTTCAGAGGTTGCTTGGGATGAAGGATGTGGGTAACTCCACAGTGCAGCTGGTAGACGGAGGTCACCCTGTTTGGTATGTTTTTAGGTGTAGCATTGGAACTAAGAATTCTGTGTGTGGGATGGAGGGGCAGGGATATGTAGGGAGAGAGATCTAATTAGGATGGAGGAATTATACAAGGAAGTAGTGATAAAGGAAGGAAGAAACTTCTTTTTTTTCTTTTTTTTGAGATGGAGTCTGGCTCTGTCACCCAGGCTAGAGTGCAATAGCATGATCTCGGCTCACTGCAACCTCTCCCTCCCGGGTTCAAGTGATTCTCCTGCCTCAGCCTCCAGAGTAGCTGGGATTACAGGCGCCCACTGACACACCCAGTGAATTTTTGTATTTTTAGTAGAGACAGAATTTCACCATGTTGGCCAGGCTGGTCTCGAACTCTGGACCTCAAGTGATGCAACTGCCTCGGCCTCCCAAAGTGCTGGGATTACAGGCATGAGCCACTGCACTCGGCCAGAAACATCTTCTCTTTAGAAGAAGTTTGAACTTATCTAATAGGCCAGAGTAGGCCACTGTAGATTTTTGAATAGGGGAGTGAACTAGCTTTTAGGAGGGTAATGAAGCAGTCATATGCAAGGAAGATTTCAGAGAGACTGGAGACAAGAAGTCAAGCAAGACTTTGAGTGTTGTTGAGGGTCTGGGTCAGTTAGGTTTATGGGAATGGTGAGAACAGCATAACTGAGAGTTGTTAAAAAAGGATCAAGAGGCTTTCACAATGTATTGAATCTGGAAACAAATGAGCAGGGGCTGTGGAAACTTAGGGGGTGTCACTGGGAGGAATGAGTGAGCTGTGTGGGAGAGCTTGTTTAAATGGGTAACTTCAGACAGTATTTGGATGTGGGTGTCATGAGTTCTGGAAGTAGTTGGGGCTAGAGATCTAAATTAAGAGCCATCTCCAGAGTGGTCACTAAGCTGATGAAAGAGGGTGGATGGAGGGAGACAAGAAGGGTCTGAGTACTAAATCTGGCATGAGGGAGCAGTACATAAGTGGGAAATGGAAGGAGGAGAGCTTTCCAGAACGGAAAAGTTGTCTGTGATCTTAGATATTGTAAAAGGAAAAAGTGTGAGGTCCCTAAAAATGCCTTTGGATTTGGCCAAGACATGGATACTGATTTTGTGCTGTTTCCAGCGATCTTGGGTATGGAGGCACTGCAGAGGGCCAGGAAAAATTAGGTGATGAGGGAAGGCAAAGACAGCACATGTGTTTCAATTGCTTGCAAGTGAAGGAAATGAGGTTATAGCTTAGTACTTAGCAGAATTAATAAATGAAGGCTATTTGGGTTAGAAGAGATCCGACCCTCCTAGAGGGCAGAATAAAGGAACTCGGAACCAGGAAGAGTTAGAAGGTCTAGAGAGATTTATATGTGAATGAATCTGTGGAGACCCTTGTATAGCTACATCTGATTCACTGGAGCCACCCGTGTGGGGAGTGTTGTTGGCCCCTAATGAAGAGGCTGGGAGGTCTTTTACTCATGAGATCATCTTCTCTCCCAGAGGAAGATAGGCACTTCCTCCCAGGCAAGTTGGAGCTGTGGTCTGTTGTTCCCAGATATACTCACTTTGTTAGCAGGTATGCAAATGAATTTAGCTAATTCTCTGATCACTAGATCAAATATCTGTAGGCTTAGAAATAGTTTCACAGCTGGGCGCAGTGGCTCACGCCTGTAATCCCACCATTTGGAAGGCCAAGGCGGGCGGATTGCCTGAGGTCAGGAGTTTGAGACCAGTCTGGCCAACATGGTGAAACCCTGTCTCTACTAAAAATACAAAAAAATTAGCTGAGCATGATGGCATGCACCTGTAATCGCAGCTACTTGGGGAGGCTGGGGTAGGGGAATTGCTTGAACCAGGGAAGTGGAGGTTGCAGTGAGCGGAGATTGTGCCACTGCACCTCCAGCCTGGGCGACACAGCGAGACTCCGACTCAAAAAAAAAAAAAAAAAAAAAAAAGAAGAACTAGTTTTACTCTGACTCCCCATTGAACAATTTGTTTATTTTATTCTGCCTGTAGAGAAAAACATTGTCTAAGGTAGTATCAACCATGAGGCAGCATGTCGATCTCTGATATATTATTTTTATTATAAAAACATAGAACAATTTTCATACATAATTCAGACATGGTCTTAGCCAGGAAAAATTAAATAACACAGCACAGCATGGATGAGGGAAGGTATGCACAGTCCATGTCAGGGTTAGAAAACCCTGAAAGAGGTACCTGAGTATAGAGAACTCCAAGCTAATCCTGTTGGAGAAAGCCTCTTAGGCCTAACCTGAGATCAGGTAAGCAATATAGAATAAAACCTTTCTCTTAGCCCCAAAGAGATTCCATCTGTGTAGAAGACTGGGTGAGAAGTACATTTGCCTGTCTTCCTCCTGTCCTTCCTTTTTTTTTTTTTTGAGACGGAGTCTCGCTCTGTCACCCAGGCTGGAGTGCAGTGGTGCAATCTCGGCTCACTGCAAGCTCTGCCTCCCGGGTTCACGCCATTCTCCTGCCTCAGCCTCTCCGAGTAGCTGGGACTACAGGCGCCTGCCACCATGCCCGGCTCATTTTTTGTATTTTTAGTAGAGACGGGGTTTCACTGTGGTCTCGATCTCCTGACCTTGTGATCCACCCGCCTCGGCCTCCCAAAGTGCTGGGATTACAAGCGTGAGCCACTGCGCCCGGCCTGTCTTTCCTTTTTATTATAAGATACATTTATAGACCCCATAGAAGAAAAGATAAATTTCAGAAGCTGTTAAAAAAGGCTAGGCCTAAGTTATAATCTTCCTCCTCACAGCCCCGTTTCCCCAAGGGGCATTAGCACCAGTGCAGCTTTCTAGCTGTAAACAATGCCACCAGCATGAGTGATAGTGTCCCTGTGGGGTGCTCCCACTTCTCAAGGACCAAATATACCTTAGCAGAGGCCAAGGTTTCCTGACAAAGTGAATGGGGGCAAACAGAAAATGCACAGGTGCAAACATGGAATAGAATGGTAGTTGATGATTGGTCTGAGGTGCCTAGAAACTGAGTTAAATCTAGCTCTAGCCATGAATGAAGAAAACCTTTTCTTATTTTCTATTTGGAGCCTCTGACAAAAAAAAACCTTGAGAGGCTCCTGACCAAGGGACCTGAGGGATTTTGGTGGTTTCTTTCATCTAAGGCAATCGGATTGGCTTACATAGCTAAGCTAAGTAAAAATAACCCTTTTCACATAAATAAGCAGTTACAAAAATTAAAATGTTGGAATGTCTCAGAGAAAAGGAGAAAAATCCCAATATCCCAAATTGTGTATTCTTTAACAATAATTTAAATAATCGCTGAAGGGCAGCTCTCTGATTCCTTTCCCAAGTTCCTAGCAGATTGTGTTTATCAGAAGCTGGTTCCCTCCTAAAGCTATAACCCCTCCCTCTCAGCACTGCCTTGAATAGAGCCCATAAAGATATTATATCTGCGCTTTTGCATTTTCCATCAGGAATTGCTTTGGATTTTGGCAAGTGATTTTCCTAGTTGCTTCTAGTGGGTTCTCTGAAGACAGGCTTGCCAGAAGGACTAGGTGGTATTCTAGCTAACCACCAAGGTGCTTAGACCCCGATCCTACAGGTAGACAACCCTGACAGTGGACAAAGGTGTGGAATTTCACTATTGGTTATATATTTGATTTTCTTGGGTTTGGTGAGTTTACACAAGGCTTTGGAGAAATAGGAGAAGGCATTACTGCCTTTACTTTCTTTCTCTCTCTTGTTTTCTGGCACATGTACTTAATGGAAAAGGACATAACCTCAAGGCTATGGCAAATCCGAATTAGATTGATAGAACAGGACTGGGGTGGGAAGGAGTGAGTGCTCTGAACAGGCAAATTTAAAACAAGTCCAGGTTGGGAAAAGGGGAAGGGAGGGGAAGTTCTGGCCACTGTTTCCCAAAGTCAGCTTTGCCAAATTTCAGTGACAAGAAGGTTGGGTTTCCTACAGACTCCCAATGTACCTTTTCGTCTGTTGACACTGAGGGAGGGGCAGTGACCAGGCAGCCTGGAGGTCCCTGTTAGGAAGGAAGAGTAGGAGAAAATTATTTCTGTCCCCACCCCCCTACCCCTACAGGGGAAAGGAATCTCCTAGTGATGAGGGTGAGAGACTTGGAATACATCAGCACTGCAGTGAGCAGGACAGGTTTCATTACTTCTTTTTAACTTCTGAATAAATTATTTCTGTGGCTGTTGGGGATGGGGAGGCTGAAGTTGGTTGTGTGGGTTGCTGGGCTTCAAAGTTCAGGGTAGAATAAGTAACTTCATTCATCTGAAAAGCACAAGTAATGATCAGTTAAGTCAGTGACACAGGGCAGGGCCTCACCTTGCCTGGTGTGATTCAGCACCACAAGCTGTTACCATTTTGAAATTTTAGCTCTGGAGAAGGGCTTTTGTTGTTACCCATTCTCTGCTTGCTGACCTCCTGATGAATGATCATTAGAAGAGAGAAATTATGGTATATATGCAATGGAATAGGATAATGCAGCAATGAGAACCAGCAAACCACAAATACATACAACAATATGGATGAGTCTCACAAAGCAATGTTGAAGAAGCTGCATAATAAGGATATGTTGTATTTCTCCTTTATATAAGAACAAAACCAAGCAAAACTAATCTGGAGCATTAGAAGTCAGGATAGTGGGTACTCTTTGGAGGGAAGTGACTGGTAGAGTTTCTTTCTTTCTTTCTTTCTTTCTTTCTTTCTTTCTTTCTTTCTTTCTTTCTTTCTTTCTTTTTTCTTTCTTTCTTTCTTTCTTTCTTTCTTTCTTTCTTTCTTTCTTTTTTTTTTTTTTTTTTTTTCTTTTTTTTTTTTTTTTTTTTTTTTTTTTTTTTTTTGAGATGGAGTCTTGCTCTGTCGCCCAGGCTGGAGTGCAATGGCATGATCTCGGCTCACTGCAAGCTCTGCCTCCTGGATTCAAGTGATTCTCCTGTCTCAGCCTCCCAAGTAGCTGGGATTACAGGCATCCACCACCATGCCTGGTTAATTTTTTTTGTATTTTTGGTAGAGACAAAGTTACACTATGTTGGCCAGGCTGGTTTAGAACTCCTGACTTCAAGTGATCCACCTGCCTTGGCCTCCCAGAGTGCTGGGATTACAGGCGTGAGCCACCACGCCTGACTGGAAGGGTCTCTTTTTAAGGGGAGGTCATGTAGTATTTCATGATTTGGGTGCTGCTTACCTGGGTGTGTTCAACTTGTGAAAGTTCATACATTGTGAAAGTATAATTATGATTTAGCACTTTTCAGTATGTATGTTTGCTCTATTGAAAAGGTAAAATGAAAAATTCTTTTTTTTTTTTTGAGACAGAGTCTCCCTCTGTCGCCCAGGCTGGAGCGCAGTGGCGCAATATCAGCTCACTGCAAGCTCCATCTCCCGGGTTCACGCCATTCTCCTGCCTCAGCCTCCCAAGTAGCTGGGACTACAGGCGCCCGCCACCATGTCTGACCATAAAATGAAAAATTCTATAAAATTATTATAAAAAACAGGATGTCAGATCTATTAAAATTGAAATTATCCTTTTGACAGTAAGAGCAGGATCAGACTGAGATTAGGGGAGTGAGAATGATTCAGTGCCTTCCTTTTTTAGGCCATTGTGCTGGGTGCTCTATGTAGGTTATCTTGTTTAATCCCTTCAACTTCTCTTTGAAGTAGGCAGAATGCCCATTTTACAGATGACAAAGCTGAGGATCAAAGAGGTTAGGTTACTTGACAAGGGTCACAGAGCTACTAAGAGTCACATCCAGTATTCAGACACAGGATGGGAATAATTCCAAAATGCATGTTCTTGCTACAAAGTAGACTCATGGGAGTGATTACAAATAGTCTTTGTTGTTGCACTGAGGAACATTAACCCAAACTTGATGTTACATTGTGTCTTCAGGAATAATCAATTCTACACAGAATCATTTCTATGAGAAAATAAGCCCATGAAAACCGGCTATGCTTACCTTGTTAGGTGGGTCATTGGAGTGGTCCTGAGCTGGAGAAGCAAAAGAAGAGTTAGCAATCCATGGAAATGCAAAGCTGACTTAAGGTGATTCTAGCTGAAGGAAGTGGCAGTTGGAGGGTGGGGAGTTTAAGGACCAGTTAAGGAATTTACTTCCCTGAGTGTATGGTCCAGACCCAGCACGTTAGTACCAGAGAGGGGTCAGGGGCAGAACCACAAGAGGCCACAATCCACTTGTGAAGAGTTCTACCAGTTTACAAGGCCTTGATTTTTGCCCAGATGTGTTTCTCAGCAACATGCTCCAGTGGCAAGGAGGGGCATTGAGACTTGTAGCACCCACAGCACCCACAAGACAAGGAAAGTCTCACCAAGGGAGAGTGCCCACATCCGTAATAGAGGCAGGAGGCGGAAGGAGTAAGGCTGAGGAAATGGCTCCTGGAAACATGGGATCTTCCTCAGGCCTGCCTGGCCTAGGCAGAGTGAGCCTCTCTCCTCAGATGTGTCTCAGGGGACTCCTGTGGCTAGGAAGGGTGGGAAGACCTATGCCACCTTAGGGTTGGGAAATAGAGATCCTTTCTGTGAAAATTCAGAAGGGAGGGAGTGGTTTGGGAATCCAGGATTCCCTGCCAGGGGAGGGCACGTGGTGGAACATACCAGTTCTCACTGGGGTAAGTGGCTTTACTTACTGTGGTTGGAGACTGAGGGTTTGTGCTCTGTGAGATCACGCTGGTCGCTTGCCCTAAATAAATACCAGACACTGTGACTGCTATTCCCAAGCATAGAATCTTTGTTCCTTAAGTTAGGAAGGACACTGTGAGCAGGTAATTCCTTGGAGTCCTTGATGTTCATACTGCGTTTCTTCTGAGGGCCTTGTTCTTCAGTCTGACTACAACCCCTTCTAGTGTTTACTCTTTTCCTGTTTGCTGGATGTTCACATTTCATTTCATTCTTTATCAGCTGCTTCTGTGCCTACTTCTATCCTTAAAACCTTTCCCATTTTGTTTTCCAGGGTAGATACTGTTCTTTTTTTTCCTCTATTTATTGTTTAAGAGGACTTTGGTTGTTTTTGCTTTCTCTTAGGTTCTCTTCCTATGCTATTTCTCCCTCCTCTTCCTACTGTGGTCAACAGAGCACATGACTTGCTTTCTCCTGCTGCTTCTTTCATTTTTTCATTTGTTTTCCTTCTTAGACCTTGCTTTCCCTGACTAGGGGACAGAGGAACATATTTGAGTCTCTTCCTCTAGATTAGATGGGGATTGGAATAGCCATGTCCGAGAGATAATGGGAGACAGGGAGCATGAGATCAGAGAAGAGGAAACCTGTGGGAATTAGTGCCGAGAAGCAGGAGTTTAGTGGGAGGAGTATGAGATCCAGGCCCAGAGACAGGCAAAGAATTCTTTCCCTCTCCCAAGCATGGCAGTCAGCCTTGGAGGAAACAGAACAAGAGGAAAGGCCATCATACCTGCCAGTCTTCCCGAAATGCAGAAAACATGCCAGGGCTACTGCTATCAGAACAACCAGGGCCAGTACTCCAATCACAATGCCAGCAATGGCCCCAGGTGAGAGGCCATTTTCTGGTGATGGATCATTATCTGTCATGGGAAGAAAAGAGGAGAAGAAATGAAGGTGAAATTACTTTACAGTGGGGGCTGGGAAATAACTCTCAGAGTGAAGTAGTTTCTAATTGTTCCTTCAAGGAATACAGTTTCTTTGTAGGAAGGTTGCTGGAAGGTGATTAGCTAACTATATCCTTGCAATTTTTTTTTTCAATCACCATGTTTCTTTTTTTCTTTTCTTTTTTTTTTAAGACAGAGTCTTGCTCCGTCGCTCAGGCTGGAGTGCAGTAGCATGATCTTGGCTCACTGCAACCTCCGCCTCCCAGGTTCAAGTGATTCTCCTGCCTCAGCCTTCCAAGGAGCTGGGACTACAGGCACGTGCCACCAAGCCTGGCTAATTTTTGTATGTTTTTATTAGAGACGGGGTTTCACCATATTGGTCAGACTGGTCTTGAACTCCTGACCTCGTGATCCGCCTGCCTCGGCCTCCCAAAGTGCTTGGATTATAGGCGTGAGCCACTGTGCCCAACCCCAATCACCATGTTTCTAGGTTGATGATTTCTCTTTTGTCAGTTTCACCCTGGCCTTTCTGCACTCAGACATTTTTAAGGCTTTGAAATGTGAGAAAGGCTGATTGCTATTTTGTATGTGATTAGAACTTTCCACCTTTTTCGTGGTTGCATCTTTTTCTCAGTGTCTCAGTTGTGGCAGTCGGTGCATTCTGAATTCACCACCTCTTTTGCATAGAGAACTGGCTTCCCATAGGCTCCCAGCAGGGGTATGAAAGCAAGCCCAGTTTTGTGTGACTGTTTTACTCTGAAGTGTGAATGGCTGGAGGACTTCCTGTCAGCCTTGCAGAAACGCTATTAGAACTGCACTGCAGGCCAGGCACGGTGGCTCACGCCTGTAATCCCAGCACTTTGGGAGGCTGAGGTGGGTGGATCACGAGGTCAGGAGTTCAAGACCAGCCTGGCCAAGATGGTGAAACCCCATCTCTACTAAAAATACAAAATTTAGCTGGGCGCGGTGGCAGGCGCCTATAATCCCAGCTACTTGGGAGGCTGAGGCAGGATAATCGCTTGAACCCAGGGGGCAGAGGTTGCAGTGAGCCGAGATCACACCACTGCACTCAAGCCTGGGTGACAGAGTGAGACTCTGTCTCAAAAACAAGCAAACAAACTGCAATCTAAAACTTCCTTCCTCTCTTTCTCTTCCACAGGAATCAGATTTGCATCATGGTCTGAGATTCCTCTCACTCTCGCCTCACTTTCCCTCACAGGCATTTACCCCAATAAATTATCTCGTATGTTTAATCCCATCTTCACTGTATCGCAGTAGATGGAAACTAACATACCAGGCTTAAGACTTTGCTTTACCTCCTTTTTTCCGCCTTTCCCATATTTGATCATAGCCATGTCCCATTTCTTGTATAATGCTTCTCCCCCCATATATATATAAAATAAATATGTAAATAATACCTTTTGCATCTATTTCTTCTTCTTCTTCTTCTTTTTTTTTTGAGGCAGGTTCTCACTCTGTCACCCAGGCTGGAGTGCAGTGGCACAATCATGGCTCATTGTAGCCTCTTGGGATCAAGTGATCCTCCCACCTCGGTGTCCTCAGTAGCTGAGACTACAAGCACATGCCACCATACCTGGCTAATTTTTTTCTTTCTTTGTGTTTTTTTTGAGACTGAGTTTCGCTTTTGTTGCCCAGGCTAGAGTGCAATGATGTGATCTCGGCTCACTGCAACTTCTGCCTCCCAGGTTCAAGTGATTCTCCTGCCTCAGCCTCCTGAGTAGCTGGGATTACAGGCATGCGCCACCACGCCTGGCTAATTTTGTATTTTTAGTAGAGATGGGGTTTCTCCATGCTGGTCAGGCTGGTCTTGAACTCCCGACCTCAGGTGACCCACCTGCCTCGGCCTCCCAAAGTGCTGGGATTACAGGCGTGAGCCACCATGCCCGCCTACCTGGCTAATTTAAAAACATAATTTTTGTAGAGATAGGGTTCCACTATATTGCCCAGGCTGGTCTTGGACTCCTGGGCTCAAGAGATCCTCTAGCCTCGGCCTACCAAGTGTTGGGATTACAGGTGTGAGCCACTGTGTCCAGCCTATTTCTTCTTTATATCTGTTGCAACTATTTGGGGCTTAACCCTCACCAGTCAACTCAGGCTGGTGATTAATGCTATGTTAGCTACTTTTGTGGGGTACTTCCTGTGTGCTAGGTCCTGTGCTGCTAAATGCTTTACATATATCTCATTTGATCCATAAAATAGTGCTGTCAGGTAGACATTATTTCCATTTTAAACATGAAAAAAATGGAAGCTTAGAGTGGTAAAAAGCTTACCTAAAGTCAGATGGCTAGTGAGAGGTGGATCTGAGATTTGACTCTAGGACTACCTGATTTCAAGGCTAATGATAATAGTAGTAGTAATAGCAGGTAACATTTATGAAACATTTCCTCTGTGCGTGGTGTTTTGCTAAAGGTTTATTATTACATTAAATCTTTAAAATAACACTATGGGGCCAGGTGTGGTGGCTCACACCTGTAATCCCAGCACTTTGGGAAACAGATGGGAGGATTGCTTGAGCCCAGGAGTTCAAGTTCAGCCTGGGTAACATGGTGAGATACTGTCTCTCCGAAAACAAAAATAAAAATATATTAGCCAGGTGTGGTAGCGTGTACTACTTAGGAGGCTAAGGTGGGGGAATTGCTTGAGCCCAGGAAGTTGAGGCTGCAGTGAGCTGTGTTTGCACCACTGCACTCTAGTCTGGGTGACAGAGTGAGACCCTGTCTCAAAAACAAAACAAAAACCCAAAACCCGTGCAATTCTATGGAGCAGGCATTCTCAGTGCAATTTTCGGTTGAGGAATCCGAGGCTCAGAGTAGTTAAGACTCTTGTGCAAGAAAGAAATTTATAACTGTAGGCCAGGTACAGTGATGCGTGACTGTAATCCCAGCAATTTGGGAGGCTGAGGCAGGTGTATCACTTGAGCTCAGGAATTTGAGACCAGCTGGGCAAGATGGTGAAACCCTGTATCTACAAAAAATTACAAAAATTAGCTGGGGGTGGTAGTGCGTGTCTGTAGTTTCAGCTACCCAGGAGGCTGAAGCAGGAGGATTGCTTGAACCTGGGAGGTTGAGGCTGCGGTGAGCCATGATAAGCCTCGGTGACAGAGTGAGAAACTGTCTCAAACCAAAAAAAAAAAGTTGTTCTTCAAAAAAGATCACTATAATTGACAACTTTTAACTAGATTGACTAGGAAAGAAAGAAGATTCAAATTACTAAAGTCAGAAATGAAAGTGAAACATTACTACTAATTTTGCAGGAATAATAAGGATTATAAGAGTACTATGAGTAATTGAATGCCAACAAATTGGATAACCTGGATGAAATGAACAAATTCCTAGAAACACAAAACCTGCCATGATAGAATCATGAATAAATAGAAAATCCGAATAGACCTATAACCAGTAATGAAAATGAGTTGATAAAAGCATTTGACAAAATTCAACATTCTTTCATGCTAGAAAACACTGAAACTAGGAATAGAAGGAAATTCTCAACAAAATAAATGCTACACATGAAAAACCCCAGCTACCATCATAGTCAATGGTGAAAGATTGAAAACTTTTCCTTTAAGATCAAGAACAAGACAAGGATGCCTGCTTTTGCTACTTGTATTCAATGTAGTATTGGAAGACCTAGACAGAACAATTAGGCAAGAAAAAAAAAAAGCATCTAGATTGGAAAGAAGTAAAATTATACCTGTTTGCAGAGTAGACTAACTTATATATAGAAAACCCTAGAGATTCCACAAAAAAAACTATTAGAATAATAAATTCAGCAAAGTGGCAGGATACAAAATCAACATACAAAAGTCAGTAGTATTTTTGTATACTAATAACAATCCAAAGGAAAATTAAGAAAAAAATTCTATTTATAAGAGTTTAAAAATACTTAGAAATAAACTTAACCAAAGAGGTGAAAGATTTGTACCCTGAAAATACAAAACATTGCCAAAAGAAATTAAATAAGACATAAATGGAAAAGTCACCCCATTTTCATGGATTAGAAGACTTAATATTGTACCCAAAGTGATCTACAGATTCAGTGCAATCTCTACCAAAATTCCAGTAATATTTTTTTGCAGAAATAGAAAAATTCATTCTAAAATTTATATAGACTCTGAAGGGACCATGGATAGCCAAAGCAATCTTGAAAAAGAACAAAGTTGAAGGGCTCACACTTCCTGGTTTCAAAATTTTTTACAAAGCTATGGTAATCATCACACCTGTAATCTTAGCACTTTGGGAGGTGGAGGCAGGTGGATTGCTTGAGCTCAGGAGTTTGAGACCAGCCTCAGCAACATGGTGAAATCCCATCTCTACAAAGAAAAGCAAAGCAAAACAAAACAAAACAAAAAAACCCCAAACAACAACAATAAAATGAACAAACAAACGAAATCCAAAAGCTACAGTAATCAAAACAGTATGGTACTGGCAAAAAGAAATAGAAACCAGTGCAATAAAATATAGAGTCCAGAAAGAAATGTTTGCATACATAGCCAAATGGTTTTTGACAAGAGTGCCAAGATCATTCAGTGGGGAAAGGATAGTCTTTTCAACAAATGGCATTGAAGAAACTGGATATCCATGCAAAAGAATGAAATTGAACCTTTATGTAACATCATATATAAAAATTAATTCAAAATGCGTAAGAGACCTAAATGTAAGAGCTAAAACTATCAAGCTCTTAGAAGATAGAGTGAAAACTTTGGAACATTGAATTTGGCAATGATTTCTTGGCTATGACGCTAAAAGCATAGGCAACGAAAGAAGAAGTAGAGAAATTGGACTTCATGAAAATTAAAAGCTTTTGTGTATCAAAGCACATTATCACAAAAGTGAAAAGACCTCTTATAGAATGGGAGAAAATATTTGAGAATCATATATCTGATAAGGGATTAATATCCAAAATATATAAAGAACTACTGCAACTCAACAAAAAATCTCCAAACAACCTAATTAAAACATGGGCAAAGGACTTGAATAAACATTTCTCCAAAGAAGATAAATGGCCAATAAGCACATGAAAAGATGCTAAATATTGCTAATCATTAGGGAAGTGCAAATCAAAACTCCAATGATATATATACCACCTTATAACCATTAGGATGGCCATTATAAAAAACAAAACAAAACAAAACCAGAAAGCAACAAATGTTTTTGAGGATGTAGAGAAATTGGAACTCTAGGGCATTGCTGGTGGGAATGTGAAATGGTATAGCCACTGTGGAAAATGGTATGATGGTTCTTCAAAATTAAACAGGATTACCATTTGATCCAGCAATTCCACTTCTGAGTATCTACTTAAAAGAACTGAAAGCAGAGATTTGAACAGATGTTTGTATACCCATGTTTGTAATAGCATTATTCTTAATAGCCAAAAGGTGGAAGCAACCTAACTGTCCATAGATGGATGAGTGGATAAGCAAAATGTGATGTATCTATCTACACAGCATAATATTATTCAGTCTCCAAAAGGAATTAAATTCTGATACATTCTACAACGTAGATGGACCTTGAAGACATTGTGCTAAATGAAGTAAGCCAGACACAAAAGGACAAATGTTGCATGCTTCCATCTGTATGAGAGGTACTTAGAATAGTTAAATACGGGGTGGGCACAGTGGCTCATTCCTGTAATCCCAGCACTTTGGGAGGCCGAGGCTGAGATTAGGAGATTGAGACCAGCCTGGGCAACACAGTGAAACCCCATCTCTACAAAAAAACTTAAAAACTTAGCCAGGCATGGTGGTGTACACCTGTAGTCTCAGCTACGCTGGTGGCTGAGGTGGCAGGATTGCTTGAGCCCAGGGTATTGAGGCGGGAGTGAGCTTTGATCACACCACAGCACTCCAGCCTGGGTGACAGAGTGAGACCCTGTCTCAAAACAACAAAACAAACAAAAAAACCCAGCAAACCAAAAAACAAAACAAAACAAAACAAAACAAAACAGCTAAGTATATGTATATTTGATTCAGAGCCTGAGCTCTTTTTTTTTTTTTTTTTTTGAGACAGAGTCTTGCTCTGTTGCCCAGACGAGTGCAGTGGCACGATCTCGGCTCACTGAAAGCTCCGCCTCCCGGGTTCACACCATTCTCCCGCCTCAGCCTCCCGAGTAGCTGGGACTACAGGCGCCTGCCACCACTCCTGGCTAATTTTTTTTTTTGTATTTTTAGTAGAGATGGGGTTTCACCATATTAGCCAGGATGGTCTTGATCTCCTGATCTCGTGATCCACCTGCCTCAGCCTCCCAAAGTGCTGGGATTACAGGCATGAGCCACTGCGCCCGGCCTGAGCCTGAGCTCTTAACCACTTTGCAATTCTGTTTGCTATAATGGTCTCTTCGTTGATATTCTGCCTCCTGTGAGTTTCATCCATTTTGCACGCCATTGGCAGAGTAATCCTCCAGGGACATATAGGAAGGGGTGAGGAGTCACTTACAGTTTACGGTCAGCATGATGGGGTCACTTTGGTTCTTACTGATTGGGTTGAAGACCTCACACCAATACTTCCCAGCATCCTCCCTCTTGACAGGGTTTATGCTGAGGGTGGTGTTGCCCTGGGACAGCTTCATCCTCTCTGAGGACGGGAGACTCTGGTTATTGAAGAACCAACTGATGGAGATTCCAGTGTCATTTGTGGAGCAGGTCAGGTTCACAGAGTCCTTATCTTCTGTGACTGTGGTCTTGCTGGCTTTGATTTGGGGCTGTGCTACTACTGGACTTAGCTCTGTGGACAAACAGAGTATCTGAGATAACCTACTGAGAATAGGGTTGGGGCCTGGGGCCTGGGGCTATGCTCCTTTCCCTGAGATCTTAGGCAGCTCTCAGGTCCCACAGTGAGCTGTGCAAAGGTGATCAACCAGGGGATAGCCCTGACCCTCTGCAGAAGGTCGAGTGTCTTTGTTCAGGTGATGATCTGTAAGGAGAGGGCTGCACCTCCCTCCTGACCCCAGATCATCTCAGAGTGACCCTCTGGATATCTCTGTATCCCCACTTGGGATCCTCTTCTCAGTGCACAGACCGAGCAACCTCATCATCAGGTAGAATGTTTTTCCCACTGACTTTTTTTTTTTTTGAGACAGAGTCTCACTCTGTCCCCAGGCTGGAGGGCAGTGGCGTGATCTCAGCTCACTGCAACCTCCGCCTCCCGGGTTCACGCCATTCTCCTGCCTCAGCCTCCCAAGTAGCTGGGACTACAGGTGCCCGCCACTGCGCCCGGCTAATTTTTCTGTATTTTTAATAGAGACGGGGTTTCACCGTGTTAGCCAGGATGGTCTCGATCTCCTGACTTCGTGATCCGCCCGCCTCGGCCTCCCAAAGTGCTAGGATTACAGGCATGAGCCACCGCGCCTGGCCTCCCACTGACCCTTTCCTGGAGCTTTCTGTGATCAGGCATCCTTCCTGTGACTGTCACTTTACCTACAAAAGGGAAGGTAGTGTTTTTTTTCATTAAATAATTTTTTTAGGGAATGATGATGCCCCATCCAGTCTTTATGACCTGAGTATCTGGTTCCAATTTGAAGGATTTCTCACTGTAAAGAGGAGTTTTACTTCCTGGTCTGTGGATAGAATATCACAGTGGAGATTCCTAGAGAGTAGGCACAGTGTTAACAAAAGGCTGATATTCTTACCTTCTCTACAAATACACGCTGTTTGGCATTGCCCATTCTCTCCAATGCAGAACCCCTGTGGCTGAATCTCCCGATTTCTCTAAGTGTGGGTCACTCGCTGTGCTCTGTGCTATCCCATGTGCTGTGCCCACAGCCTCATACAGCTGGTGACTTCAGAGCCAGGACAAGCTTAGGGAGGCAGCCTGACCCAGGGGAGGCTCAGGTGTTGACTGCCCTTTTTTTTTTTTTTTTTTTTTTTTGAGACCGAGTCTCTCTCTGTTGTGCAGGCTGGAGTGCAGTGGTGCCATCTCAGCTCATTGCAACCTCTGCCTCCCGGGTTCAAGTGATTCTTGTGCCTCAGCCTCCCTAGTGGCTGGGATTACAGGCACGCGCAACCATGCCTGGTAATTATTTTTTTTTGTATTTTTAATAGAGACAGAGTTTTTCCATGTTGGTCAGGCTGGTCTCGAACTCCTGATCTCAGGTGATCCTCCCACCTTGGCCTTCCAAAGTGCTGGGATTACAGGCATGAACCACCACGCCCAGCCATTGGCTGCCATCTTGATTAAGCTGGATTCATGACAGGCCACCTGGACACCTTCTGCACACACCTGCGTCCTACCCCACATGGAGTCAGGGCAGAGCCAATCACCAGGCAAGCTGGGAGTAGAGCGGGGAGCAGAGTCTGAGCTGCTTATCCCTGATGAAGGGCATTTTCTTCCCTCATTTAGGGAAAACTAATGTGAGCCTGTTTTAAAACCTCACATATTCCTTATATCTCATCGAGTAGGTAAAAGAAGGCCAAGAAGTTACAGAAAGGGACATGTTAGTGACAGAAGCAAATTGATCTTGAGGACCCTTTCTGCTTCCCCCTCCGTGAAGCCCCTCCTGCTATATGGGGCTTTCTGGGGCTGAGAGAACCCCCTTCCCACATTCCAGGCTGGACCTAAGGTCAGCTGTGAGAAATCAGAAAAACAAAGGGAAGAGAGTCTGCAGAGATGAATTGAGAGGGTTCAGGGGAGAGTTTGGACTTGTTTATGCCTGTTGGATACAGGCTGGAAAAGAAAATTTCTTCTCTGCTCCTATTTGAAAACCAGAAAGCTTGTTCCCCAGATCTTAGTGTCGATGCTCCAGGAATTACTTACCAGAGACTATGATTGTCTTGACTGTGGTCCTGTTGCGGCCAGTGACTAAGTTATTGGCGTGGCAGGTATAGGATCCACTATTACTCACAGTGATGTTGGGGATAAAGAGCTCTTGTGTGCTTTGCTCGAATGTTCCATTGATAAGCCAGGAGTACTGTGCAGGTGGGTTAGAGGCTGCATAGCAGGAGAGGTTGAGGTTTGCCTCTGGACGGTAATAGGTGTCTGAAGGGGAAATGGTGGGGGTGTCCGGGCCATCTGGAGCAAAGAGAATAAAGCCACAGGTGATATCATCAGAGGGAAGGGGAAGCTCCTGGTCTGGAGAAGGGCCACAGTGTTCCTCTCTACTAAGTCACAACTCTGAAGTCCCAGCCAAACCTCCATTGTGTCCACTGAGTCTGGGTCTCAGACATTCACCTGTTTCTCCCATCACAGGCTGTGGACCCTGAGCCTCCCAGGACAGGAGCAGCCCCTCCCCTCCTATTCTTGGTCCAGGCTGGGGCTGCCCAGGTTTGCTTGGGACAGGAAGTCATGGCCAGCCTGGGTGTCTAGGGTTAAGGGTCTGCATCCTTGGACCTGAGAGGGACTGAGAGGCCTGCCCTCTGGCTGCATGGATTTGGGCTGGCAGCCTGGGCCACAGAGGAACAGAAGATACTCACAGGTGACATTCAAGGTGACTGGGTCACTGCGGTTCGCACTCACTGGGTTCTGTATTTCACACTCATAGGATCCTGCATCATTCCTTGTGACGCTGAGTAGAGTGAGGGTCCTGTTGCCATTGGACAGCTGCAGCCTGGGACTGACTGGGAGGCTCTGACCATTTACCCACCACAGGTAGGTTGGGTCCTGAGCCTCAGATCCACAGGTGAAGGTTACAGCATCCTTGTCCTCCTCGGGGTTGGAGTTGTTGCTGGTGATGGAGGGCTTGGGCAGCTCCGCTGTGCAGATAACAGAGAGAAGATTGCCTTGTGTGGCACCTTTGATTCCTCCACAGGCATTTTTCTTTTCTTTTCTTTCTTTCTTTTTTTTTTGGAAACAGAGTCTAGCTCTGTCACCCAGGCTAGAGTGCAGTGGTTCAATCTCGGCTCACTGCAAGCTCTGCCTCCTGGGTTCAAGCAATTCTCCTGCCTCAGCCTCCCGAGTAGCTGGGATTACAAGCTCACGCCACCATGCCTGGCTAATTTTTTTGTATTTTTAGTAGAGATGGGGTTTCACCATTAGCCAGGATGGTCTCGATCTCCTGACTTCGTGGTACACCTGCCTCGGCCTCCCAAAGTGCTGGGATTCCGGCCGGGCATTTTTCAATCAGAGCTGGCATCTCCCCACTTCTCAGCCAACCTGAGTCCTTAAAAGCCCACGGCAAGTGTGTGTTTCACAAGACAGATGCGCGATGATCTGAGGGCTCAGAGACCATGAGGCTGTCTGCTCTGTGTCAGAGAAGCACAGACTTTCTCAAATGTGAACTGAGCAGCAGTGTTGGGTCGTGGACAGACCCAGGACTGGGAGTCACAGCCCCAGGCACTTCCGGTCCTTCCCTGACTGACTGACGCCTGTCTGACCCACCTGTGGGTCCTCACCTGGAACATGCAGGTGCTGGGTCCCTTCCAGCTTCACAGTCCTACTTTGCCCTACTAGGTGTGTTTTCTCTGCAGCTTCCCTGTCTAAGGACATCCTAGAGATGGGTGATGATGGGACTTCCCATTGTCCTTAAACCCTGAGGATACTGTGCAGCCTGGCCTGGGACTGTATGTTTCAGCAGAAATAACAGGGGACACCAGGGGCAAGCCTGAAGGTCAGCTCAGTTGTTAGGCAGCAGAACCACAAGGTGGGGCAGTTTTTCCCAGGTGTTTGATGATGACTGACTTGAGCCAGTGACCCCTAAAGATAGAGCAGAGTCCAAGGAATGATCTAGAAAAGAGTGAGGGTGACAGGCAGGAGCTGCCTGGATTTAACAGCATATCTATATTCCTTGTCTTTGGTCTTTAATGTCCCTTTTCCCTCTGAAAAGAGCACGTGATGACACTGTGGATCTTTTCTGAAATATGTGGGTTTTTTGCAAATGCAGAATAACCAACTAGTAGAATGGAAGGAGCATGAACTTGCTGAAAACCTGACCGTCATGGACCGTGTGTGTTTGGTAGATCTGGGATATAAATTTGAGAAGTTAAATTATTCCATTTGTAAAAATTGTTATTAATACTCTGGATCTAACACCAATTAATAAGAGGAATATTCTCTAGAGAGCATGATAAACTCTTAAACCAAGCTCTGAAGTCCAGTAGGATCATGTTATGATCAAAGAAAGATGCTGAAGTCAGTTTGAAATCAGTGACTCCCTGGGTAGAAGCGACTCATGGGTCCTATTAGGAAGACAGAACTTGTCAGAAAGGATATCTGAGGGTTTTCAATTGCATTAAGAGAGAAATGATGCCATATGAAGAGAAGTGATGTACGTTATGTTAGTAAATTTAGAAAGAGTTCTATGTTACAAATTGCTGTGGAAATTCAGGTAAAAAGAGGAACCCAAAACAGTCATGTGAAATGCTTTCTTCCTTTTCTCTTGACTTCAGCAAACACAACTAGAGTTTGACCAAATTCATTCAAATTGGTCAGAGTCTAAGTGAGACACCAATGGCTAATGCATCTCCCTGTCCGAGAGACCCCACATTATGACAATGGTGTCATCATGAGGACACAGATGTATGTGGAATGGGGAGCAAACCCATCAGACAGCACCCACCCGGCCAGCTCCACCTGGGGAAGGTCCCAGGAACCACTAGAGGATGTGAGGCCACAGCAGGACAGGGATGGAGTTAGGAGTCAAATGGGTGAAATGAGCCCATGGGCTTTGGGGACTGCAGACCTGTCCTTCTGCCTCTGATCCCCTGGTGAGTCAGTATGGAGAGTGTATGGAGGAGTCACTCGTCCCTGTCCTGTGGCCTGTTCCACATGTCAGCCTCACTGAGGGACCTGGGGACAGTGGCTCGTGATGGACCTGGCAGGGGCGGCTGCTCTGGGCTCATTTCTGTGCCTTTCCTATTGCCTGGGAGGTGGGCCTGGCCACAGTGTGAGCGGGAAGGGAACAGGACAGTCAGCCTTGTTAGAGGGAGTGTCTGAGAAAGGCCTAAGGGTGGAGGAAACTGTGCAGTTCAGCTGGGATAAAAGGAGAGGAAAATTCGGACATGGAGGAGCAGAGAGAGTCAGAGATGCCCATGACAGTGAGCAGTGGGGGCTAAGTGACCTTAGAGACCCCAGCAACCAGGAGCCTCTGGTATCCCAGAACCAAGACCAGGGAGCCCTGAAAACCTTCCCACAGCTGAGCAGCCCCCAAGTCACATGAAATGTGGTACTTGGGGTGGCTTTAGGGGCAGATGGTCAGGGGATGGAACATGGGTCTCAGTCTCTGGAGGGATGGGGAGCAGGTATGGCAAGAACCTCCCAGGATTCTGCAACCAGATCCAGTCTCTAAAGAGGTTATGGATCATTCAATCATTCATTCATTCATGGGAGAACTACTGAGTGTGTGTTTCATATTGGGCCCTGGCTGGTGCAGGGTGTGAGCGAGGAGAGAAAGCAAAGTCCTTTCCTTTATCTTCCTGTGGGAGTGACACCAACACATCAGGAAACACAGGATTTCAAGTCCAGGGAGCAGAGGTGTGGGTCTGAGGGGATAGGCCTGAACTTTTTTTTTTTTTTTTTTTGAGATAGAGTCTCACTCTATCTCCCAGGCTGGAGCACAGTGACACGATCTTGGCTCACTGCAACCTCTGCCTCCTGGGTTCAAGCAATTCTACCACCTCAGCCTCCCAAGTAGCTGGGATTACAGGCACGCACCACCATGCCCGGCTAATTTTTTTTTGTATTTTTAGTAGAGGTGGGGTTTCACCATGTTGGCCAGGCTGGTCTTGAACTCCTGACCTCAAGTGATCCACCCACCTTGGCATCCCAAAGTGCTGGGATTACAGGTGTGAGCCACCATGCCTGGCCCAGGCCTGAACATTTCTGACACTGACTCTAATTGTTGAATAAGTTCCAGAATAAAGCTTGGTTAATTCTCCATTTGATCTCACTCCCCAGACCAGGATCTCCCCTCTGGGCGGCAGATGCCTAAGAAGAAAGGAACTGAACCAACTATGGTATTGGGGTCCACAGATGCCAAATAAGGCCCCTGGAGTAGAGGAGAGGTTAAGGCTGTGGCTGAAGACAAATCTCCTGTAACTGATCTGCCACTTATGGTCTGTGGGACCTTGATATAGTGACTGTATTTATTGCCATGTGGCTCAGTTCCCCCTCAGCAAAATAGTATAAACGGTTAATGGTTTTGGCTTGTCTTGTGGTCTGTGAATTAACCTTAAAATATTTATAATTATTTGACCTCGGCTCTGCATAGGGGAGCTGCCCAAATAAACAATCTTATTTTTATTTTTGAGATGGAGTCTCGCTCTCACCCAGGCTAAGGTGCAGTGGTGTGATCTTGGCTCACTGCAACCTCTGCCTCCCAGGTTCAAGCGATTCTCCTGCCTCAACCTCCTGAGTAGCTGGGATTACAGGCGCGCACCACCACACCGGCTAATTTTTTTGTATTTTTAGTAGAGACAGAGTTTCACCGTGTTGGTCAGGCTGGTCTTGAACTCCTGACCTCATAGTCCATCCACCTCGGCCTTCCAAAGTACTGAGATTACAGGCGTGAGCCACCGCACCCGGCCACAGCATCTATTATTGTTGGATTCCATGAGAGTGCCTCTCAGCCTGATCCCTGGTGGACAAGGAGCTTTCAGGAGCATCCTGTCTCCTCTGTTCCTCCTCCTGGGGATGCTGAACTTCCTATGGCATCTCCTAAGCCCCCAGGGCAGTTGGCTGATGGCCTGGGGAGCTTGTCCATCTGTCTTCTCCAGGCTGAGACTAAGGTGAAGGATGAGGCTCGTCCTTGCCCAAATGAGGCTCTAGTGCCTGAACTCTCGCTGGTTACCAGCTCCAGGAGCCACAGCCTTTGGATAGCCCAGATTCTTGTTCCTAGTCAGCCCTGCCCAGGAGGCCACAATCTAGCCCTGGCCCAGGCTCCTCAGGGTCACCAGAAGTTGAGAACCTTAGGATAGTGTTTTGGAGCAGGGGATTCCTAGGGCTGAGCTTGTCTGTGAGGATCCCAGAACAGACCCTGACTGAGTCCTACTGCGTCTTTCTTATGGACATGTTCACCAGGAGGGTCCCAGGGGGGCTAGATTGAGACTGGTCTCACCTCGATAAGTTACCCACATCAGACTGTCCTTCCTCTGAAGCAGATGTTTGCAGGATCAGGACTCCAGAGTAAGACATTCAATATTTTGATGTCTGTCCCATAATGTGTCCTGCACTAAATGCTGAAACCTTAACATGGGGTATAATGCAGTGGGGGACACAGGCACAGCCCAGGCCTGACAATCCCATGTGTGGGAAGTAGAACTAACCCTCCAACACCCAGAGGTCATGGGGAAGTACTCACGGTATACATGGAACTGTCCAGTTGCTTCTTCATTCACAAGATCTAACTTTATGACTTGTAGGGTGTAGAATCCTGTGTCATTCTGGGTGACGCTCTGGATCAGCAGGGATGCATTGGAGTATATTGTCTCTCGACTGCTGTGTGCGGGCCCTAGGGAAGTTTGTTCATTTTCTATTACATATGCTACAATTAGACGGTTGGCATCTACTCTTTCCCCTTTGTACCAGCTGTAGCCGATAAGATTCTGGGGCAGATTGTGGGCGAGTAGAATAACCTCCTTCCTCTCTGCGACATTGAATGGTGTGGATTCAATAGTGAGCTGGGCAGTGGTGGGCGGGTTCCAGAAGGTTAGAAGTGAGGCTAGGAGAGAGGAGAGAGCATCAGTCAATATTGGGACCTATGCATTAGGGTGGAAAAATGGGGCCTTGGGTCCTGAGCAGGTGTCTTCACCCCTCCACCTTGGAGTGTGTGTGTGTGTGTGTGTGTGTGTGTGTGTGTGTGTCCTACTGGGTCAAGGTCAGCAGTGTGACTCCCATTCTCTTAGTGCCTCTGACCTTGTCATTTCTCTGGAATGCTCTTCCCCAGCGATCTACACGGCTCCCTCTCCACTGCCCTCAGATCCTGCTCACATCAGGGTGCTCTTGGGAGATCCTTTCCCTAACACCTCCTGTAGAGACCCTGGGTCTTCCCTTTCTGACCTTTTTCTGCTCTGTTCCCTCCAGGGCTCTTGTCAACCCAACACCTGACCTCACATTCTAGATCTCTTTGCGTCTGTCTTCCCCACCCATGAGAGTGTGAGCTCCGTGAGGGCAGGGATTTGTGTGATGTTGGTTGCACCCCAGTGCCTGGGACAGGCTGCAGACTCCTGTGGATGAGTTACTGAGCATTCCCAGAGCTCTTCACGTCCTGGGGTTTATTTGCCAACACCTGAGGTTGGTGGCTCAGGGCTCTGTTTAATGCCCCTTTAAAATGTTTTCCTTAATTGTCATGCTGACTTAAATTGTGATTCTTGTCACCAGTTTTTGAAACTTATTGCTCATTGATGATTCAGTTGGAAAAGGTAAAAAATGGGAGATTGTTTATTCACTAACAGTTTCAGATCACTGAGACTTTCCTTTTATGATCTCTATCCCTTTCATGTCCTCTCTCCTATTTGGCTCCAAGAGAAGCCCTCTGTCCCCTCTTAGAGCCCCATCCTCCCCAGAGGACCCTAGCCATTCTCTGTGCGCCCTCCTTCTGCCCCTTCTCAGGTAGTCCTCCCCTCACCTGTGAGCAGAAGCCCCTGCCAGGGGACACGCACTCTGTGAAGTGGGGCTGAGAGGTGCCCCATGGTGTCTGCTGCTGGCCCTGTCTTCACCTGTGGAGGAGAGCTTGGGCTCCAGGAACGCTTCGAGCACGGCTGCTGTGTCAGCTCTGCTGTTTTCCACCGTCTGTGCTGAGCCTCCTCCCTGGGGCCCAGAGCTTTGTCTGATCATGTGTGCTGGGGCGGGGTTTGTCCAGGAAGCTGTTTCCTCTCCTCTCATTCCTGCCTCTTTGTCCTTACTTTCTCTTTCCTTTCTGTCTACATTTTGGTTTCCCATACCATACTTTGAGAATCAAGGCTGATGGGACCTCTGTCCCCATCAGGGGAGGACGATCCCCCCTCTCCAGCACTGACGTCTGTTGTGTCCTGGCTATGGGTCTGTCAGCAGCACACAGAGAACCCTGGCATATCCAAATGTGGTAATTATTTTCTTTGCGACACAGTGAGCTGCCATGTCTCCCCATGCTCTCCAGTGCACTGGGAAGGTAGGAAGACACCCAGCAGGAAGGTGACAGAGGTGCCTCTGGGGGATGGAAAGGGGCTCACTGGGGTATGACTGGGGAGGGACCAGCCCTCTGTCTCTAGTGTTATCAGCCTGGCCTCTATCCCAGGGAGAGAGACCCAGGCCCAGGGGTCTCAGATGGAGCTGCAGCTCCTGGATATGGAGGGGGAGATATTCTGTGTGTCCTGGGAAGAGAGGACTGTGATAGAGGGAGGTGGGTGGCTCTGGGCTCTACTGTCCTTGGGGAAGGCTTCAGGGGGACCCTCCTTCTCCGTGCCTGTTGGCTGAACTGAGGCTCAAGGCCTGTCCGTGTTCTCCCTGACCATCCTGGGTGGTCTCTGTCCTCTGCGAGGCTGATTGTCCTGTGGTCACCGCACCTTCCCCACGAGTGGTGCCAGGAGGGAATGGGGAGCTGCACAGGGACCCCTCACAGAACAGGGTCCTCAGAGATCCCAGGAAGGGACAGAGGGAGGTACATGGGAGGGCCCAGAAGGGTGTTTTGGAGCAAAGGATGGAAAGTGGGCTCTACCTTCACCTCCTTAGCAAAGCCAGGTTCATGACCAGGGGAATCTGTTTCCTGAATGTTGTCTGTGTGCAATGTCTCCCCCTGGAGGGCAAGATAAGACCTGCAGCCTTGTCAAGGACTGCCCCAGGGATGCTGACCAGGGTCCACATGATGTGAGCTGGCCCAGACCCCTGGGCAGACGTGGGCTCTGACCTCCAGGCTTCAAGGTCAAGTCACCCCAGGTCCTGTTCACTGTGGGTCCCCAGGCTGCCCAGCTCCATGCAGTGCAGGATGAGCCCAGGGAGAGGATGTGAGTTGTCCAGAGGACTTCTGTCAAGATTCGAGAGAACTGTCCACCACGGGGATGGGCTGCCTTAGAAGGAGCCATCTGTCCCAGAGTTGAAAAACAAAAACAAAAACAAAACAAAACAAAAAAACAAAGGCCCAGTGAGGTGTCTTTGGGGGCTTGAGAATGAAATCCTGTCACGTGTGGCAACATGAATGGAACTGGGCTAGGAACAGAAAATTAAACACCACATGTTCTTACTAATATGTGGAAACTAAAAACGGTTGATCTCATGGAAGGAAAAAGTAGAACAGAGGATACCAGAGGCTGGGAAGGGTAGAGGAAGGGAGGGATGGGGAAAGATGTGTTAAAGGATATAAAATTAGACCTAGATAGGCCGGCCGCAGTGGCTCACACCTGTAATCCCAGCACTTTGGGAGGCTGAGGTGGGTGGATCATGAGGTCAAGAGATTGAGACCATCCTGGCCAACATGGTGAAACCCTGTCTCTACTAATAATACAAAAAATTAGCCAGGTGGGGTGGTGGGCGCCTGTAGTCCCAGCTACTTGGGAGGTTGAGGCAGGAGAATCACTGGAACCTGGGAGGCAGAGGTTGCAATGAGCCAAGATTGCGCCACTGCACTCCAGCCTGGCGACAGAGTGAGACTCCATCTTAAAAAAAAAAAAATACAGCTAGATAGAAGGAGGAATAAGTTCTAATGTTCTATACCAGTGTAGGTTGACTACAGATTTTTTTTTTTGAGACAGGGTCTGGAGTACACTGTAGCCTCTACCTCCTGTGATCAAGTGATCTTCCTGCCTCAGTCTCCCATGTAGCTGGAACTATAGGTGTATGCGACCACGCCTGGCTAATTTTTTGTTTTATTTTTCAATTTTTTTTAAATAAAGAGACAGGGTCTCACTATGTTGCCCAGGCTGGCCTTGAACTCCTGAGCTCAAGTGATCCTCTGCCTAGGTCTCCCAAAGTGCTAGGATTACAGGCATGAGCCACCATGCCCAGCCAAGTGTTTTGATTTTTTTGTAGAGACTGATCTCATTATGTTGGTCAGGCTGGTCTTGAACTCCTGGGCTCAAGCAATCCTCCTGTCTCGGCCTTCCAAAGTGCTGAGATTTTAGGTGTGACCCACCGCAACTGGCCTGACTATAGTTAACAATAATATATAGTTCCAAGTAGCTAGAAAGAGGATATTGAATGTTCCCAACACAAAGAAATGCTAAATGTTTGAGATGATGGATATGCTAATCACCCTGACCTGATCACTGTACCTTATATGTATCACATCGCTATGGACCCATAAATATGTACAATTATTAGGTGTCAATTAAAAAAATACAATTTAAAAAGTCATCTAGAGCTAAATCATGATGTGAAATGTTGTTTTCTTACCTCTCATCTCATGACAAACAACACTTGGCAATGGCAAAACATCCTCAGGAGTTGTGCCTGTGTGCTTTAGTGCACAGACCGCTTGTTTGTGAGAATGTGTCACCTAATGCGAGTGAACCTACATGAGATCATCACCCTTCCCGGGGGACCTCAGAGAAGGACTGAGAACCACTTGCTCAGGTGTGTGGAGGAGGTTACAGGTGAGTCACTTGCTGGAAGGAAGTCCTGTGGGCCAGCTTGAGGAGGAATCCATTTGTGGAGGCCACTGGATGGGTCCACCTGGGTCTGAGTGAAGAGGGCCTGAGGGCACAGGACAGGGGGAGAGAGAAGGTGGTGCACATCGTCATGCAGGCAAGTGCTTTAAGTGTCTCTTCATTCATTCATGGCAGGCAACTCACACTTTAACATAGCAACTCAGCATATAAAATGAGGATATTGGCTGGGCGCAGTGGCTCACACCTGTAATCCCAGCACTTTGGGAGGCTGAGGTGGGTGGATCACCTGAGGTCAGGAGTTCAAGAGCAGCCTGGCCAACATGGTGAAACCCCATCTCTACCGAAAATACAAAGATTAGCTGGGCATGGTGGTGGGCACCTGTAATCCCAGCTACTCTGGAGGCTGAGGCAGGAGAATCGCTTGAACCCAGGAGGTGGAGGTTGTAGTGAACCAAGACTGCACCATTGCATTCCAGCCTGGGTGACTAGAGCGAAACTCTGTCTTAAAAAAAAAAAAAAGATATTTTTTCTACTTAGTTCAAGTTCCTAAAAAGGTCTCTAGATTGTCAGATTCCCCTGGAAGCAGGTCAGGGAATGATCCCCCTTAAGAATTATTAAAATACATTAACAAAAAATAAAGACAGATAGAATAGCTAAAACAATCTTGAAAAAGAAAATTGGAAGACTCACATTTCTTTCTTTCTTCTTTTTTTTTGAGATGGAATTTCACTCTTGTTGCCCAAGCTGGAGTGCAATGGCACAATCTCGGCTCACCGCAACCTCTGCCTCCCGGGTTCAAGCGATTCTCCTGCCTCGGCCCCCCGAGTAGCTGGAATTACAGGCATGCACCAACACGCTCGGCTAATTTTTTGTATTTTTAGTAGAGATGGAGTTTCTTCATGTTAGTCAGGCTGATCTCGAACTCCCAACCTCAGGTGATCTGCCTGCCTCGGCCTCCCAAAGTTCTGGGATTACAGGCGTGAACCACCGTGCCTGGCCAAGACTCACATTTCCTTATCTGAAAACTTACTATATGGTGGGTACAGTGTGCCTTGCTCCAATGATGAATGCACTGAAAGCCTTGATTTTACCACAATGCAATATATCAGAATAGCAAAATTGGACTTGTACCCTATGAATATGCACATATTTTTAAAAAAGAAAATTTACTACAAAGTTACTGTAATCTGAAGAGTGTGGAACTGGCATAAAGATACACTTATACCAGTGGATTAGATTTGAGAGTCTGGAAGTAAGCCCTCACATTTACGGTCAATTGATCTTTGACAAGGGTGTTGTAGTTTTTTAGGTGTCAATTTGCCTGGATTAAGAGACACCCTCATAGCTGGTAAAGCCTTGTATCTGGGTATGACTGTCAGGGTGTTTCCCGAAGAGACTGGCATTGGAGTCAGTGAACTCAGTAAGGAAGACCTGCCCCACTCACTGTGGGTGGGCACCATCCCCTTGGCTGAGGGCCTGGATAGAGCAAAAAGGCAGAGGGATGGTGAATTCTCTCTCTCTCTCTCCTGGAGCTGGGACATCCTTTTCCTTTTGCCCTTGGACATTAGAACTCCAGGTTCTTTGGCCTTTGGCCACAGACTGAGAGTACACCATGGCTTCTTTGGTCAGAATTGAGCCATGCTGCCAGCTTCCCTGGTTTTCCAGCATGCAACTGGCTAATCATGGGACTTCTCAGCCTCCGTATTCACACAAGCCAATTCCTCTAACAAATCCCCTCATATATCTAGATCTATTTCTCTATCTACAACTATATCTCTATCCTGTTTTCTCTATCTCTCTGAGGACCCCTACTAATACAGGTGCCAAGTTAATTGAATGGGGGAAGAATAATCTTTTCAAATAATGATGCTGGGACAACTGGATAACCACCTGCAAAGAAATGAAATTTTGGAACTCTATTTCTCACCATATTCAAAAATTAAAACAGATTAATAAGTTAAGTGTAAGAGCTAAAACCATAAGAAACTCTCAGAAGAAAACATAAGGATAAGTCTTTATGACCTCAGATGTGGCAATGGACTTTTTAGATATGACACAAAAACATAAACAACAAAAGGAAAAATAAACTGGACTTTATCAAGATGAAAGCCTTTTGTGCATCAAAGGATATTATCAAGAAAGTGAAAAGATCACCCACCGAATGGGAGAAAAAATTTGCAGATCATTATATGAATAAGGTTTTATGTCCAGAAAATATAAAGAACTGCTACAACTCAACAATAACAAAAACCCAATAACCCGATTAAAAATGGGCAAAGGGGCCGGGTGCGGTGGCTCATGCCTGTAATCTCAGCACTTTGGGAGGCCGAGGTGGGCGGATCATGAGGTCAGGAGTTCGAGACCATCCTGGCTTACATGGTGAAACCCTGTCTCTACTAAAAATACAAAAAATTAGCTGGGTGTAGTGGCAGGTGCCTGTAGTCCCACCTACTTGGGAGGCTGAGGCAGGAGAATGGGGTGAACCCAGGAGGCGGAGCTTGCAGTGAGCCAAGATGGCGCCACTGCACTCCAGCCTGGGCAACAGAGTGAGACTGCATCTCAACAACAATAAAAAAAATGGGCAGAGACTCTGGACCCTGTCTCAGGGCCATCTTACTGCTGCTAACTTCTTGCGTTTGGCTTTTGGTATTAGATGCAGTTTGCAACAGTGAACTGATACCTTGACTCTACTTCCTTTCTCCTGGTATACATGTTACAGGAAAGGGGTCCCAATCCAGACCCCAAGTGAGGGTTGCTGGATCTTGCGCAAGAAAGAATTCAGGGAGAGTCTGTAAAGAGAAAGCAAGTTTATTAAGAAAGTAAAGGGATAGCTACTCCTAAGATGGCCGAATAGGAACAGCTCCGGTCTCCAGCACCCAGCCCCAGCGACACAGAAGACTGGTGATTTCTGCATTTCTGCTTGAGGTACCGGTTTCATCTCACTAGGGAGTGCCTAACAGTGGGTGCAGGACAGTCGGTGAAGCACACTGTGCGCGAGCCGAAGCAGGGCGAGGCATTGCCTCACTCGGGAAGCGCAAGGGGTCAGGGAGTTCCCTTTCCTAGTCAAAGAAAGGGGAAACAGACGGCACCTGGAATATCGGGTCAGTCCCATCCTAATACTGCGCTTTTCCAACGGGCCTGGAAAACGGCACACTAGGAGATTGTGTCCCGCACCTGGCTCGGAGGGTCCTATGCCCACGGAGTCTCGCTGATTACTAGCACAGCAGTCTGAGATCAAGCTGCAAGGCAGCAGCAAGGCTGGGGGAGGGGCGCCCGCCATTGCCCAGGCTTGCTTAGGTAAACAAAGCAGCCAGGAAGCTCGAACTGGGTGGAGCCCACCACAGCTCAAGGAGGCCTATCTGCCTCTGTAGGCTCCACCTCTGGGGGCAGGGCACAGACAAACAAAAACTCAGCAAGAACCTCCACAGACTTAAATGCCCCTGTCTGACTGACAGCTTTGAAGAGAGTAGTGGTTCTCCCAGCACGCAGCTGGAGATCTGAGAACGGTCAGACTGCCTCCTAAAGTGGGTCCCTCACCCCTGAGCAGCCTAACTGGGAGGCACCCCCCCAGTAGGGACAGACTGACACCTCATTCAACCGGGTACTCCTCTGAGACAAAACTTTCAGAGGAACTATCAGACAGCTGAATTTGTGGTCTCATGAAAATCTGCTGTTCTGCAGCCACCGCTGCTGACACCCAGCCAAACAGGGTCTGGAGTGGACCTCTAGTAAACTCCAACAGACCTGCAGCTGAGGGTCCTGTCTGGTAGAAGGAAAACTAACAAACAGAAAGGACATCCACACCAAAAACCCATCTGTACATCACCATCATCAAAGACAAAAAGTAGATAAAACCACAAAGATGGGGAAAAAACAGCAAAAAAACTGGAAACTCTAAAAAACAGAGCACCTCTCCTCCTCCAAAGGAACGCAGTTCCTCACCAGCAACGGAACAAAGCTGGATGGAGGATGACTTTGATGAGTTGAGAGAAGAAGGCTTCAGACGATCAAACTACTCTGAGCTATGAGAGGAAATTCAAAACAATAGCAAAGAAGTTAAAAACTTTGAAAAAAAATTAGAAGAATGGATAACTAGAATAACCAATGGAGAGAAGGGCTTAAAGGAGCTGATGGAGCTGAAAGCCAAGTTTCGAGAACTACGCGAAGATTGCAGAAGCCTCAGTAGCAGATGCGATCAACTGGAAGAAAGGGTATCGCTGATGGAAGATGAAATGAATGAAATGAAGAGAGAAGGGAAGTTTAGAGAAAAAAGAATAAAAAGAAATGAACAAAGCCTCCAAGAAATTTGGGACTATGTGAAAAGACCAAACCTACGTCTGATTGGTGTACCTGAAAATGATGGGGAGAATGGAACCAAGTTGGAAAACACTCTGCAAGATATTATCCAGGAGAACTTCCCCAATCTAGCAAGGCAGGCCAGCATTCAGATTCAGGAAATACAGAGAACGCCACCAAGATACTCCTCGAGAAGGGCAACTCCAAGACACATAATTGTCAGATTCACCAAAGTTGAAATGAAGGAAAAAATGTTAAGGGCAGCCAGAGAGAAAGGTCGGGTTACCCACAAAGGGAAGCCCATCAGACTAACAGCTGATCTCTCAGCAGAAACTCTACAAGCCAGAAGAGAGTGGGGGCCGATATTCAACATTCTTAAAGAAAAGAATTTTCAACCCAGAATTTCCTATCCCGCCAAACTAAGCTTCATAAGTGAAGGAGAAATAAAATACTTTACAGACAAGCAAACGCTGAGTGATTTTGTCACCACCAGGCCTGCCCTAAAAGAGCTCCTGAAGGAAGCACTAAACATGGAAAGGAACAACCGGTACCAGCCACTGCAAAAACATGCCAAATTGTAAAGACCATCGAGGCTAGGAAGAAACTATAGCAACTAACGAGCAAAATAACCAACTAACATCATAATGACAGGATCAGATTCACACATAACAATATTAACGTTAAATGTAAATGGGCTAAATGCTCCAATCAAAAGACACAGACTGGCAAACTGGATAAGGAGTCAGGACCCATCAGTGTGCTGTATTCAGGAAACCCATCTCACGTGCAGAGACACACATAGGCTCAAAATAAAGGGATGGAGGAAGATCTATCAAGCAACTGGAAAACAAAAAAAGGCAGGGGTTGCAATCCTAGTCTCTGATAAAATAGACTTTAAACCAACAAAGATCAAAAGAGACAAAGAAGGCCATTACATAATGGTAAAGGGATCAATTCAACAAGAAGAGCTAACTATCCTAAATACATATGCACCCACCACAGGAGCACCCAGATTCATAAAGCAAGTCCTCAGTGACCTACAAAGGGACTTAAACTCCCACACAATAATAATGGGAGATTTTAACACCCCACTGTCAGCATTAGACAGATCAACGAGACAGAAAGTTAACAAAGATATCCAGGAATTGAACTCAGCTCTACATAAAGTGGACCTAATAGACATCTACAGAACTCTCCACGCCAAGTCAACAGAATATACATTTTTTTCAGCACCACACCACACCTATTCCAAAATTGATCACATAGTTGGAAGTAAAGCTCTCCTCAGCAAATGTAAAAGAACAGAAATTATAACAAACTGTCTCACAGACCACAGTGCATTCAAACTAGAACTCAGGATTAAGAAACTCACTCAAAACCACTCAACTACATGGAAACTGAACAACCTGCTCCTGAATGACTATTGGGTACATAATGAAATGAAGGCAGAAATAAAGATGTTCTTTGAAACCAACGAGAACAAAGACACAACATACCAGAATCTCTGGGACACATTCAAAGCAGTGTGTAGAGGGAAATTTATAGCACTAAATGCCCACAAGAGAAAGCAGGAAAGATCCAAAATTGACACCCTAACATCACAATTAAAAGAACTAGAAAAGCAAGAGCAAACACATTCAAAAGCTAGCAGAAGGCTAGAAATAACTAAAATCAGAGCAGAACTGAAGGAAATAGAGACACAAAAAACCCTTCAAAAAATTAATGAATCCAGGAGCTGGTTTTTTGAAAAGATCAACAAAATTGATGGACCGCTAGCAAGACTAATAAAGAAGAAAAGAGAGAAGAATCAAATAGATGCAATAAAAAACGAAAAAGGGGATATCACCACCGATCCCACAGAAATACAATCTACCATCAGAGAATACTACAAACACCTCTATGCAAATAAACTAGAAAATCTAGAAGAAATGGATAAATTCCTCGACAAATACACCCTCCCAGGACTAAACCAGGGAGAAGTTGAATCTCTGAATAGACCAATAACAGGTTCTGAAATTGTGGCAACAATCAATAGCTTACCAACCAAAAAGAGTCCAGGACCTGATGGATTCACAGCTGAATTCTACCAGAGGTACAAGGAGGAACTGGTACCATTCCTTCTGAAACTATTCCAATCGATAGAAAAAGAGAGAATCCTCCCTAACACATTTTATGAAGCCAGCATCGTCCTGATACCAAAACCTGGCGGAGACATAACCAAAAAAGAGAATTTCAGACCAATATCCTTGATGAACATTGATGCAAAAATCCTCAATAAAATACTGGCAAACCGAATCCAACAGCACATCAAAAAGCTTATCCACCATGATCAAGTGGGCTTCATCCCTGGGATGCAAGGCTGGTTCAACATACGCAAATCAATAAATGTAATCCAGCACATAAACAGAACCAAAGACAAAAACCACATGATTATCTCAATAGATGCAGAAAAGGCCTTTGACAAAATTCAACAACCCTTCATGCTAAAAACTCTCAATAAATTAGGTATTGATGGGACGTATCTCAAAATAATAAGAGCTATCTACGACAAACCCACAGCCAATATCATACTGAATGGGCAAAAACTGGAAGCATTCCCTCTGAAAACTGGCACAAGACAGGGATGCCCTCTCTCACCGCTCCTATTCAACATAGTGCTGGAAGTTCTGGCCAGAGCAATCAGGCAGGAGAAGGAAATAAAGGGTATTCAATTAGGAAAAGAGGAAGTCAAATTGTCCCTGTTTGCAGATGACATGATTGTATATCTAGAAAACCCCATTGTCTCAGCCCAAAATCTCCTTAAGCTGATTAGCAACTTCAGCAAAGTCTCAGGATACAAAATTAATGTACAAAAATCACAAGCATTCTTGTACACCAATAACAGACAAACAGAGAGCCAAATCATGAGTGAACTCCCATTCACAATTGCTTCAAAGAGAATAAAATACCTAGGAATCCAACTTACAAGGGATGTGAAGGACCTCTTCAAGGAGAACTACAAACCACTGCTCAATGAAATAAAAGAGGATACAAACAAATGGAAGAACATTCCAAGCTCATGGGTTGGAAGAATCAATATCGTGAAAATGACCATACTGCCCAAGGTAATTTATAGATTCAATGCCATCCCCATCAAGCTACCAATGACTTTCTTCACAGAATTGGAAAAAACTACTTTAAAGTTCATATGGAATCATAAAAGAGCCCGCATCGCCAAGTCAAGAACAAAGCTGGAGGCATCACGCTACCTGACTTTAAACTATACTACAAGGCTACAGTAACCAAAACAGCATGGTACTGGTACCACAACAGAGACATAGATCAATGGAACAGAACAGAGCCCTCAGAAATGATGCCGCATAGCTACAACTATCTGATCTTTGACAAACCTGACAAAAACAAGAAATGGGGAAAGGATTCCCTATTTAATAAATGGTGCTGGGAAAACTGGCTAGCCATATGTAGAAAGCTGAAACTGGATCCCTTCCTTACACCTTATATAAAAATTAATTCAAGATGGATTAAAGACTTATATGTTAGACCTAAAACCATTAAAATCCTACAAGAAAAGCTAGGCAATACCATTCAGGACATAGGCGTGGGCAAGGACTTCATGTCTAAAACACCAAAAGCAATGGCAACAAAAGCCAAAATCGACAAATGGGATCTCATTAAACTAAAGAGCTTCTGCACAGCAAAAGAAACTATCATCAGAGTGAACAGGCAACCTACAGAATGGGAGAAAATTTTTGCAACCTACTCATCTGACAAAGGGCTAATATCCAGAATCTACAATGAACTCAAACAAATTTACAAGAAAAAAACAAACAACCCCATCAAAAAGTGGGCAGAGGACATGAACAGACACTTCTCAAAAGAAGACATTTATGCAGCCAAAAAACACATGAAGAAATCCTCATCATCACTGGCCATCAGAGAAATGCAAATCAAAACCACAGTGAGATACCATCTCACACCAGTTAGAATGGCCATCATTAAAAAATCAGGAAACAACAGGTGCTGGAGAGGATGTGGAGAAATAGGAACACTTTTACACTGTTGGTGGGACTGTAAACTAGTTCAACGATTGTGGAAGTCAGTGTGGCGATTCCTCAGGGATCTAGAACTAGAAATACCATTTGACCCAGCCATCCCACTACTGGGTATATACCCAAAGGACTATAAATCATGCTGCTATAAAGACACATGCACACGTATGTTTATTGCGGCACTATTCACAATAGCAAAGACTTGGAACCAACCCAAATGTCCAACAACGATAGACTGGATTAAGAAAATGTGGCACATATACACCATGGAATACTATGCAGCCATAAAAAATGATGAGTTCGTGTCCTTTGTAGGGACATGGATGAAACTGGAAAACATCATTCTCAGTAAACTATCGCAAGGACAAAAAACCAAACACCGCATGTTCTCACTCATAGGTGGGAATTGAACAATGAGAACTCATGGACACAGGAAGGGGAACATCACACTCCGGGGACTGTTGTGGGGTGGGGGGAGGGGGGAGGGACAGCATTAGGAGATACACCTAATGCTAAATGACGAGTTAAGGGTGCAGGAAATCAACATGGCACATGGATACATATGTAACAAACCTGCACATTGTGCACATGTACCCTAAAACCCTAAAGTATAATAAAAAAAAAAATGGGCAAAGGACTCAGATGGATATTTCTCTAAATGATATACAAATAGTCAATAAGCACATGAAAAGACACTTAGCATCAATAGTCACTAGTGAAATGCAAATCAAAACCACAGTAAGACACCACATCACACCTACAACAATTGCTACAATTCATTTAAAATGTTAAATAAGAAATGTTGGCAATATGTGGAGAAGTTGGAATCCTCATACATTGCTGGTGGGAATATAAAATGGCACAGTCACTGTGGGAAACGGTTTGGCTTTTCCTGAAAAAGCTAATCACAGAATTATCATATGAAATAGCAATTTCATTGTTAGGTATATGTCCAAAGAATTGAAAACAGGGACTCAAACGTACTTGCATGGGAATGTTCACTGCAGCATTATTCACAATAGGTAAAACGTAGAAACAACCCAAGCGTCCATCAACACATGAATGGATAAACAAATATGGTGATACATACAACAGAATGTCAATCAGCCTTAAAATGGAGTGAAGCTCTGACATATGCTGCAACATAGATGGACCTTGGAAACCTTATGCTAAGTAAAATAAGCCAGAAACAAAGTGACATATGTGTATGATGCCATTTATATGAAAAATCAAGAATAGGTAAATCCAGAGACAGAAAGTAGATTAGGGATTATCAAGATCTGGGGGCAGGGAGCAATGGGGAATTTTTTTTTTTAATTTTTAATTTTTGTGGGTACATAGTAGGTGTATATATATATGGGGTACGTGAGACATTTTAGTACAGGCATGCACTGTATAATAATCATATCATAGAAAATTGGGTATCCGGCCGGGCGCGGTGGCTCATGCTTGTAATCCCAGCACTTTGGGAGGCCGAGGCGGGCGGATCACGAGGTCAGGAGATCGAGACCACAGTGAAACCCTGTCTCTACTAAAAATATAAAAAAATCAGCCGGGCGTGGTGGCGGGCGCCTGTAGTCCCAGCTACTCGGAGAGGCTGAGGCAGGAGAATGGCGTGAACCCGGGAGGCGGAGCTTGCAGTGAGCCGAGATTGCGCCACTGCACTCCAGCCTGGGCAGCAGAGCGAGACTCCGCCTCAAAAAAAAAAAAAAAATTGGGTATCCATCCCCTCAAGCATTTATCCTTTGTGTTACGAACAATCCAATTGCATTCTTTTAGTTACTTTAAAATGTGTAAATAAATTATTGTTGACTATAATCCCCTTGTGCTGTTGAATAGTAGGTCTTATTCATTCTTTCTATTTTTTTATACCCATTAACTGTATACCCGCCTCTCCCCTATCCCACCACTACCCTTCCTAGTTTCTGGGAACCATCCTTCTCTTCTTTATCTCCATGAGTTCAATTGTTTTGATTTTTAGATCCCACAAATAAGTGAGAACATGTGATGTTTTTCTTCCTGTGCCTGGTTTATTTCACTTAATATGATGACCCTTAGCTCCATCCATATTGTTGCAAATGATAGAATCTCATTTTTTTTATGGCTGAATAATACTCTATTGTGTATAAGTGCCACCTTTTCTTCATTCATTCATCTGTTGATGGACACTTAGGTTACATCCAAATTTTGGCTGTTGTGAACAGCTCTGCAACAAACATGGGAGTGCAGATATCTCTTTGATGTACTGATTTTCTTTCTTTTGGGTATATACCCAGCAGTAGGATTGCTGGATTTTATGGTAGTTCTATTTTTAGTTTTTTGAGGAATCTCCAAACTGTTCTTCATTGTGGTTGTACTAATTTACATTCCTGCCAACAGTGTACAAGGGTTCCCTTTACTCCATATCATTGCTAGCATTTTTTATTGCCTGTCTTTTGAAAAAAAGCCATTTTAACTCGGGCAAGATAATAGCTCATTGTAGTTTTGATTTGCATTTCTCTGATGATCAGTGATGTTGAGCACCTTTTCATATGCCTGTCTGTTATTCGTATGTCTTTTGAGAAAGTCTATTCAGATATTTTGCCCTTCTTTTAATTGGATTATTAGATTTTTTTCCATAGAGTTGTTTGAGCTCCTTATATATTCTGGTTATTAGCATTTCTAGTTCTTTAAGATGTATCATTAGGTTTTAGGTTATTTACTTGAAGTTCTTCTCTTTCTTTTTTTGATGTAGGCACTTAGAGCTATAAATTTCCCTCTTGGTGCTGCTTTCATTGTATCCCACAACTTTTGGTATGTTGTGTGTTCATTATCATTTGCTTTGAGAAATTTTCCAATTTCCTTCTTAATTTCTTTGTTGACCCACTGGCCATTTAGGAGCATATTGTTTAATTTCCATGTGTTTGTATAGTTTCCAAAATACCTCTTGTTATTGATTTCTAGTTTTATTCCATTGTAGTCAGGGAAGATACTTGATATTATTTCAATTTTTTTAATGTTTTAAGACTTGTTTTGTGACCTAATATATAGCCTATTTTTGAGAATGATCTGTGTACTGAGGAGAAGAATGTGTATTTTGCAGCCATTGGATGAAATGTTCCATAGTTCCATTTGTTCTATAGTTCAGATCAAGTCTGATGTTTCTTTGTTGATTTTCTGTCTAGGAGATCTGTCTAATGCTGAAAGTGGGGTGTTGAAGTCTCCAGCTATTATGGTATTGGGGTCTATCTCTCTAATATATTTGATTTATATATTTGGGTGCTCCAGTTTTGGGTGCATATATGTTTACAATTGTCATATCCTCTTGCTGAATTGACCCTTTTATCATTGTATAATGACCTCCTTTGTCCCTTCTAACAGTTTTTGTCTTTAAATCTATTTTGTCTGATATAAGTATAGCTACTCCTACTCTTTTTTTGGTTTTCATTGGCATGGAATATCTTTTTCCATCTCTTTAATTTCAGTCTATATGTATCTTTATGGGTGAACTGTGTTTCTTGTAGGCAACAGATCATTGGGTCTTATTTTTCAGCCATTCAGCCATTCTATATCTTTTTTTTTGGAGAATTTAGTCCATTTACATTCAGTGTTATTATTGATAAGTAGGGACTTACTCCTGTCATTTTGTTGTTTTTCTGTTTTTATTTATTGCAGTCTTCTCTTTCTTCTTTCCTTCCTTCCTGTCTTCCTTTTAGTGAAGGTGATTTCCTCTGGTGGTATACTTTAATTTCTAGCTTTTTATTTTTTGTGTGTCTGTTGTATGGTTTTTGATTTGTGGTTACTATGAGGCTTGCAAATACTATCTTAAAACCATTACTTTAAACTGATGACAACACTGATTACATAAACAAACAAACATGCAAAAAGAAAACTAATAAAAACTCTACACTTCAACTTCGTCACCCCCCTTTTTAATGTTTTGTTGTTTCTCTTTATGTCTTATTGTACTGTCTGTGTCCTGAAAAGTTAATGTAGTTGTGATTTTTGATTGGCTCATCATTTAGTCTTTCTACATAAGAGAAGTTTATACACCACAATTACAGTGTTATACTATTCTGTGTGCTTAACTATTACCAGTGAGTTTTGTACCTTTAGGTGATTTCTTCTTCATCATTAACATCCTTTTCTTTCAGATTAAAGAACTCCCTTTAGCATTTCTCATAGGACAGGTCTGGTGTTGATGAAATCCCTCAGCTTTTGTTTGTCTGGGAAGGTCTTTATTTCTCCTTTGTGTTTGAAGGATATTTTTGCCTGATATATTATTCTAGGGTAAAAGTTGTTTTCCTTCAGCACTTTAATTATGCCATACACTGTCTCCTGGCCTGTAAGGTTTCCACTGAAAAGTCTGCTGCCAGATGTATTGGAGCTCCATTGCATGTTCTTTCTTTTTTCTTGCTGCTTTTAGGATCCTTTGATCTTAGGGAGTTTGATTATTAAATGCCTTGAGGTAGTCTTCTTTGTGTTAAATCTGCTTGGTGTTCTATAACCTTCTTGTATTTGAATGTCGATATCTTTCTCTAGGGTTGGGAAGTTCTCTTGTATTATTCCTTTGAATAAACTTTATGTGCCTATCTTTTTCTCTACCTCCTCTTTAAGGCCAATAACTTTTTTTTTTTTTTTTCCTGGAGATGGAGTCTTGCTCTGTCACCAGGCTGGAGTGCAGTGGCACAATCTCGACTCACTGCAAGCTCCGCCTCCCAGATTCACGCCATTCTCCTGCCTCAGCCTCCTGAGTAGCTGGGACTACAGGCACCCGCCACCACGCCTGGCTAATTTTTTTGTATTTTTTTAGTAGAGACGGGGTTTCACTGTGTTAGCCAGGATGGTCTTGATCTTCTGACCTCATGATCCACCTGCCTAGGCTTCCCAAAGTGCCGGGATTACAGGTGTGAGCCGCCATGCCTGGCCTAAGGCCAATAACTCTTAGATTTGCCCTTTTGAGCCTACTTTCTAGATCTTATAGATATGCTTCATGTTTTTTTTTTTTTTTGTCTCCTCTGTGTTTTCAAATAGCCTGTCTTCAAGCTCATGAATTCTTTCTTCTGCTTGATCAATTCTGCTATTAAGAGACTCTGTTGCATTCTTCAACATGTCAATTGCATTTTTGAACTCTAGAATTTCTGCTTGAATCTTTTAAATTATTTTAATCTCTTTGTTAACATTTTAATTTTATTTATTTTGTAGAGACAGGGTCTCACTCTGTTGCCCAGGCTGGTCTCAAACTCCTGAGTTGAAGTGATCCTCTGGCCTCTGTCTCCCAAAGTGTTAGGATTACAGGCACGAGCCACTGTGTCCAGCCTCTTTGTTAAATATATCTGATAGCATTCTGAATTCCTTCTCTGTGTTGTCTTGAATTTGAGTTTCCTCAAAATGATTATTTTGAATTCTTTGTCTGAAAGGTCACATATTTCTGTTTCTCCAGGATTGGTTCCTGGTGCCTTATTTAGCTTGTTTAATGAGGTCATGTTTTCATGGATGGTGTTGATGCTTATAGGTGTTTGTTGGTGTCTGGTCACTGAGAAGTTAGGTATTTATTGTAGTCTTCATATTGTAGTCTGGGCTTCTTTATGCCTGTCCTTCTTGGGAAGGCTTTCCAGGTATTTGAAGGCACTTGGGTCCCAAGCCCAAGAATGCTGTGGTTTTTGCAGACTTATATAGGTACTGCCTTGGTGATCTTGGATAAGATCTGGAAGAATTATCTGGATTACCAGGTAGAGACTTGTGTTCTTTTCCCTTAATTTGTCTCAAACAAATGGAATCTCTCCATTTGTGCAGAGCCACCTGGAACTGGAAGTATGGTGATGCAGGCACCCTTGTGGCTACCACCACTGGGATTGTGCTGGGTCAGACCTAAGTACCGCACTGGGTCTTGCCCAAGGCCCTTCCCTTCAGGGTGATGAGTTCTCCTAAGCCTCAGATGTGTCTAGAAATGCTGTCTGGGAGGCAGGGATGGGAGTCAAAAACTGTGGCTGATTAGCCAGGCATGGTTGTGGGTGCCTGTAATCCCAGCTACTCAGGAAGCTGAGGCAGGAGAATCGCTTGAACCCAGGAGGCAGAGGTTGCAGTGATCAGAGATTGCACTCCGGCCTGGGCGACAAGAATGAGACTCCATCGCAACAAACAAACAAACAAACAAACAAACAAACAAACAAACAAACAAACCGTGGCTAATCTGCCACTCAAACAATGCAAAGTCCTTCCTGCTCTTCCTTCCCCTTCCTCCACCACCACCACTGTTCCACAGGGGATTCCACCTGTCCTCTGCTGATGTTCACTTAAAGCCCAGGGGCTCTTCCATCAGCTTGTGGTGAATGCTGCCAGGCCTGGGACTCACTCTTCAGGGCAGTGGGCTCCCCTCTGGCCTAGGGAAGGTCCAGAAATGCTCTCCAGGAACATAGGCCTGGACTCGGTAACCCCAAGAGACTGCTTGTTACTTTATCCCACTGTGGCTGAGCTGGTACCTGAGGCACAAGACAAAGTCCCCTTTACTTTTTCCTCTATTTTTCTCAAGTTGAAGGAGTCTCTCCCCATGGCTACCACAGCTGGGAATGCATTGGGTCACCCCAGAAGCCAGCATGTCTCAGAGCCCGAGGCCCACTGCATATTACCTGGATATCACTACTGGTTATTCAGGGCCCAGGGGCTCTTTAGTCAGCATGTGATGAGTTCTGCCAGGATTGGGTCCTTCCCTTCAAGGCAGTGGGCTCCCTTTTGGCTCACGGTGTGTCTAGAGATGTCATCTGGGAGCTAGGGCCTAGAATAAGGGCCTCATGACTCTGCCCAGTTCCCTGTCCTACTGTGGCTGAGCTGGTATCCAAGATGCAAGACAAAATCTTCTTTACTCTTCGCTCTTCTCTCCTTAAGCAGAAGGAGAGTCACTTTTGTTGCCTCTAGCTGCATTGCCTGGGGTTGGGGGAGGGGTGGTGAAAGCATTCCCTTAGCCATGCCAGCTGGTGTCTCCCTTGGTTACGTGCCACGCTAGTCCACTGGCTTTAAGCCCAGCCTAACTAGGAATTGCCTTTTAAGTTCACCTAGGACTCCAGAGCACATCAGCCCACCGTGGGGAGGCTTGCTGAAAAACTGAAGTTTCGACTGCTGGGATGGGTGATTCCTCTCTGGCTAGGACTGTTCCAAATACTGCCTCTGTGTGTGTGGGCACTGGCTGAGCCCAGCACGGCTTTATTCTTTGCTGTGATGGGGCAGCACTGAATTCAATGTAAGGTGCTCCAGTGGCCGCACTCACCATTCCCAAAGGGCAGATTCTCTCTCCATACTGCAGGGCTGCTGCGGGATGGTGGGGGATGGGTGAGGGATGGCGTGGCCTCTGTCCAGCCCTCTTCAGTGCCTTTTTTCTTTCTTTTTGTAAGACAGAGCCTTGCCCTGTCACCGAGGCTCTAGTGCAGTGGTGCAATGTCAGCTCACTGCAGCCTCTGCCTCCTGGGTTCAGGTGATTCTCATGCCTCAGCCTCTCGAGTAGCTGGGATTATGAAAGTGCGCCACCACGCCTGGCTAATTTTTGTATTATTATTATTGTTTTTTGAGGTGGAGTCTCACGCTGTTGCCCAGGCTGGAGTGCAGTGGTGCAATCTCGGCTCACCACAACCTCCGCCTCCTGGGTTCAAACAATTCTCCTGCCTCAGCCTCCTGAGTAGCTGGGACTACAGGCACGTGCCATCATACCCAGCTAATTTTTGTATTTTTAATAGAGATGGGGTTTCACTATGTTGGCCAGGGTGGTCTCAAATTCCTGACCTTGTGATCCGCCCGCCTCAGCCTTCCAAAGTGCTGGGATTACGTGTGCCACTGCGCCCAGCCTAATTGTTGTATTTTTAGTAGATATGGGGTCTGTGTAGCCCAGGCTGGTCTCACGCTCCTGACCTCAAGTGATCTGCCTGCCTCGGCCTCCCAAAGTGCTGGGATTGCAGGCATGAGCCACTGCACCTGGCCCAATGCCTCTTTCAGCGATATGAAGTTAAAACCAGGTACTGTGATTGCTCCCCTGGTTTTTGGTTCTTGTGACAGTGCTTTTCTATGTGCAGATTAAAATGTAGTGTTCCAGTGGGGTGGGGGGGAAGGGACAAATGGTGTAGGCATCTATTCTACTGTCTTGCTGTGTACCCTGGAAACTATTATCTAATGATACAAAGTTTCTGTTTGGGGTGATGAAAATTTTCTGGAAAAATTAGTGGTGATGGTGGTTTGACATTGTGAATATAGTTAATTCCACTTGTGTATTTAGAGACAGGGTCTCACTATGTTGCCCAGACTAGACTCCAACTCCTTGCCTCAAGCAATCCTCCCTCCTCAGCCTCCTGAGTAGTCGGGGCTACAGGAGCACTCCATCAGGGCTCTGTAGTAAATTCCATTTAATTGTATAGTTTAAAATGGTTAAAATGATACTTTTTTTATATGTATATTTTATTACAGTTTTAAATAAGTATTTGGTGAAAAAAAACCCCACCATATAAAATACCCACCCTGGGTAGATAGTCCTCAAACTCATGTGCGGACCCCTCATGACATTCTGCGCAGAGATCCAATGATTTAGACGTGAGACTGACTAGACAACTGCAGATGCATGAAATAAACGTACTTCCAAAGAGAGTTCCGGTGGGACCTGTGGGCCCCGCAGAGGGGAGGTCAGCAGCCCCCTGGAAAGACCCCAGGTTGGAGCCCTCTGGTGGACAGTGAGGAAATTGTAGAAGAAACAGTCATGCCAAGCTGGTTTGTTTTAAAAAAATCATCCTTTGTTTTTAATGTTTCTAGACAAAATGTCAACACTGTCATGTTCCATATATTTTCTTTCGCAATGTTCTTTGATTCTAGCTCTTCTCTGGTGTTTTAAAACAAGCTTACACTAAACTCAGATGTTCAAAGTCTGATGCCCTGCCACTTTCTTACTTCAGTGCATGTTTCTTTTTCGAGACAGAGTCTCGCTCTGTCGCCCAGGCTGGAGTGCAGTGATGCTATCTCGGCTCCTGCAACCTCCACCTCCTGGGTTCCAGCAATTCTCCTGCTTCAGCCTCCTGAGTAGCTGGGATTACAGGAGGGTTCCACCACACCCAGCTAATTTTTGTATTTTTAGTAGAGATGGGTTTCACCGTGTTAGCCAGGGTGGTCTTGAACTCAGGTGATCCACCCGTCTCCACCTCCCAAAGTTCTGGGATTATAGGCGTGAGCCACTGTGCCCGGCCTCAGTGCACGTTTCTTATAATTCCTTTTAAAATCTGACCATTGTCATGGGCATTCATCAAGTCTGTGAATGCAGACCTCTGGGATATGCCCAATGGGAATACTGGGGACTCAGGGAATAGTTATCACCCAGGGTAGGATGGCATGAGGCAGTATCAAGGGACACCTGCAGGGGGGTGGGGGTTGTGTCCCACAGATGGTGGGAGCCACAGATGGTTTCATCAGGACAGAGGCACAATAACCGCATCTTGATGGTCTCAGGGCTTAGACTCACCTGTTGCGCGTCCAGAACCAGGCATTGACCAGGGTTCAAATTAGTGCTCCACCTGCGGAGCCCTGGGCAGAGATGGACAACAACTTCCCCCTGCAGGACAGTCAGTGCAGGGCTGGGTCACCTCAGCACTCCATCGGCCTTTGCCTGCAGTGTTCTCCTGGCCAGGGAGGAGGCCAGGCCCATACCTGTCTCATCACCTAAGGGGCTGTCTACCCTGAGGGTCTGCAGAAGAGTTGAACAGAGTAAAGGGCATAGGAAGCAGTAGAGCCGTGTCTCTTCTTGAGCTCTGTGAACTTTTGTCTTCTTAGTCCCTGAGGTCACTCCCAAATGTGGGCATCTAGACCTGAGGCAGGAGAGTAGGATGGGGCCAGCTTCTTGGCCTGTGACCTGTGTCATCACATGGGGGCCTGTGCATAGAAGGGTCCTGCACTTAATATAATGCCCTTCTGTGGCTGTGTTGAAACCCTCTTAATCCTGTCTTGAAGAAGGCTACTGCATTTTCAGGTTGCACTGAATGCCTCACATTATGTAGCTCTTCCTGGGTCAGGAGCAGGGAGAGGGAGAGGCCATGAGGTGAGGGGGAGGCTCAGGGCTGGATGGGACCCGTGTCCCCTAGGGCTCTGTGCTGCACCTGTCTTAGGACCTGCAGGGCGGTTTGGTCTCATCTGTTCGCTCCCAGTGTCCACTGAATGGTGCTTGTATAACAGGGACTGTCCCACTATCCAGGACAAGCCTACAGTGTGTGTGCTCACTCAGTATGTGTGTCAGGCTGGACAGAACCTCACTTTATCCCTGTCTGCTGTGGGAGCTGCAGCAAGGATCCCCTCCTGGGAGTCTCCGTGTCTCTGTACCTGAGTGGTGGGATGAGGAGACCTCAAAGGGCTGTCTCAGAGGGGACTCAACAGTGTTGGGGCTGGAGGAGGCCTGGGCTCTGGGGCCCGAGGATGTCACACACCTCTTGAGTCTTTTGAAATGGTTTCATCTGTTATTTTGAAAATCATATAGGTGGCTGGGCACAGTGGCTCACGCCTGTAATCCCAGCACTTTGGGAGGCCGAGGCACGCAGATCATGAGGTCAGGAGATCGAGACCATCCTGGTTAACACGGTGAAACCCCGTCTCTATTAAAACTACAAAAAATTAGCCAGGTGTGGTGGCAGGCGCCTGTAGTCCCAGCTACTCGGGAGGCTGAGGCAGCAGAATGGCGTGAACCCGGGAGGTGGAGCTTGTAGTGAGCTGAGATCACACCACTGCACTCCAGCCTCGGCAACAGAGCGAGACTCCATCTCAAAAAAAAAAAAAAAGTCACATAGGAAAGCACACTTATTGTAAGTTCCAGCAATATAAGTACTTGTAAAATAATGTGTCAGATCCCTGACCCCACCCCACTCCAATTCCATTTCCAGGATGTAACTGCTGTTTGCAGTTGGTATGAATCTTTCAATAATACTTTCTTATTTGTTCCACTCATTGTTTATATAGCCAAACATTAATGAATTATATTATTACTTGGTAATGTTGTTTTATAGTGAAGCATGTGTGGTGGACCCTTCCTTTCTCAACACATGTGGATTTGCTCCAATTGTGTTTCTTTTTCTGTTTTAGAGGTTTTATTTTAGGTTCAGGGGTACATGTACAGGTTTATTATATACATAAACTGCATGTCACAGGGGTTTGGTGTACAGATGATTTTGTCACCCAGGTATTAAGCCTAGTACCCAACAGGTATTTTTTCTGATCCTCTCCCTCCTCCCACCCTCCACCCTCAAGTAGGCCCCAGTGTTTGTTCTTCTCTTCGTGTCCATGGGTTGTAATCATTTAGGTCCCACTGAAAAGTGAGAACATGCGGCTGGGCATGGTGGCTTATGCCTGTAATCCCAGCACTTTGGGAGGCTGAGGTGGGTGGATCACGAGGTCAGAAGTTCGAGACCAGCCTCCCCAGTATGGTGAAACCCCGTCTCTACTAAAAATACAAAAATGAGAACATGCGATATTTGGTTTTCTGTTCCTCTGTTAGTTTGCTAAGGATAATGGCCTCCAGCTCCATCCATGTTTCTGCAAAGGAAATGACCTCATTCTTTTTTATAACTCTGGGTATATACCCAGTAATGGGGTTGCAGGGTCAGATGGTACTTTTGTTTTTAGTTCTTTGAGGAATTACCATAACTGCTTTTCACAATCGCTAAACTAATTTACATTCTCACCAACAGTGTGTAAACGTTCCCTTTTCTCTCTCTCTGTTTTTTCTTTTTTAGACAGTCTTGCTCTGTCGCCCAGGCTGAAGTGCAGTGGCACAGCCTCAGCTGTCTGCAACCTCCACCTCCTGGGTTCAAGTGATTCTCGTGCCTCAGCCTCCCAAGTAGCTGGAACTACAGGTGTGCACCACCACGCCTGGCTAATTTTTGTATTCTTAGTGGAGTCGAGGTTTCATCCTGTTGGGCAGGCTGGTCTTGAACTCCTGGCCTCCAGTGATCCTCCCTCCTTGAATTCCCAAATTGCTGGGATTACAGGTGTGAGCCACTGTGCCCAGCACATTCCTTTTTCTCTGCAACCTCAGCAGCATCTGTTATTTTTTAACTTTTTAATAATAGCCACTCTGGTGTGAAATGGTATCTTACTGTGGTTTTGATTTGCATTTCTCTAATAATTAGTGATGTTGAGCATTTTTTCATATGCATGTTGGTCCATATGTTCAAGCTTTTGAAAAGCATCTGTTGATGTTCTTTGCCCAAGTTGTGTTTTTAATTGCTTTCCCCTTATTTATTTTGTTGCATGGCTACACTGTGATGCTTTATCCACTCGCCCATCGGATTTGACGCTGTGTCCCACTCTTCATGTTGACAAGACATTCTGTGGTGACTATCCTCATACACATATCTTTTCCCCACGTGGAGTATTAATCCAGGAACTCATTCATTCGCTCTTATAAAGTACCCTGTGCCAGGCTGTGGGCAGGTCAAGGGCTTTAACAGAGACAGGGCAGGCACAGTCCTGCCTTCTCAGAGCTCACCGCTCAGTGGGGCTCTCAGAAGTGGGATAGTGGTCAAAGCGTATGCACACTGAACACAATGAGGCCAGGGCTGGGTGTGATGGCTGAGCTCAAACTTGCAATTCCAGAGCTTCGGGAGGCCAAGGCAGGAGGTTGCTTGAGGCTAGGAGTTCAAGGCTGCAGTGAGCTATGATCATGCCACTGTACTCCTGCCTGGGCAACAGAGCGAGACTCCATCTCAAAAACCCCCACAAAACCCAAAAAATCATGGGCCAAAGTTGTTGTTGTAAGTACTGCAGTCCCATCAGGAATATATGAAAATGTCCATCTCCAGTATCCCCACCTTTCTTGGAATAATGACTGGAGTAGAAAGTGCCTGTGTTCCTATGCCTACCTCTGCCCACACACCATCTTCACTTACACTTAGTCATCCACCACTTACCCTTTCACTAAGTGCTATTGATTATGTCCCTGTGGTGGACCAGATGGCAGGAGCCCCGAGATGTCCTGAGCAGCTCCCTCTATTGGTCCTTCCAAGAGTTCTGGTTCCACAGGTGACACACCTGAGCACAGGTGACCCCTGCAGAACCTGTGATTACCACTGAAGGCTGACAGTGAGTGGTGGGTATTCCAGGAGGGGCCGTCACCTCCATGTACAGGGTTGGGGAAGGTGGAAGGGAGCAAGTGGCTGATGACTTTGGCTGTAAGGCTGGTGGACAGGCTGATGTGGGCTCCTGGGAAGGGATGGAGAGAGGAGGGGAGGGAAGGGGAGGGGAGGGAAGGGGAGGGAAGGGAATGATACAGAAGTTGGAACCTGCCTTCATGGACCAAGAACAGCAGGGAGGCCATCCAGGCTGCAGCTGGGGAGGGAAGACATGGGGAGTAGTGGGTCAAGGGAGAAGCAGACTGTGATTGACCTTGGGGGCTGGGCGGTGAGCAGAGGTATGTTACGTGTGTCCGTCCCCGCCATTGATATGAGGAGGGGTGGGGCTGTGGGTGACACCTGGGTCAGTGGGATTTCCTAGTGTGTGCTGTTCCCCAAAGCCTCTCCATATAGAGGGTCAGTATAGATCTGATGCTGTGTCTGGGGGAAGGGGCTGGTGGTCCGAGGCAGCCTGTGGTGCTTACTGTCCCTAGGGATGAGAGGAAAGGGATAAGGAAGCCTCTTTACGGTGAAGCCTCAGGTATGTGAAGCCACAGGTATCTCACCTGGTGACTGTCATCAGACACGTGCCTTGGGTGACAGTTTCAGGGTTCAGGTGGTTGTTACTGTTATGATGTTTGCCCGACAAGGACCCAGGTATCCAGGGATCCAGAGCACAAGACCCCTGGTGAGGGGAGGGTCAGATGAGAATGAGCAGGTTCAAGTGGTCAGAGTGGGAGGGACTCCTGGAGAGACTGAACTTCAACTCTTCCTGTCAGGAGCTGTGGCTATGTCCAGGAGAGATGACAAAGGTGACCCAGGACATTGAGTGAGTCATTGAGACATTGGATATGAGGACAGGGCAGAGAGGACCCTGGTGACTGCTCAGATGTGGGATGTGAGGAGGGCTCTACCCATGCAAGTTACAGGATCCCCCAACCCCGAGCCCACAGGTGACCCTTACACTGGGGATTCTGAGTGCTGTGCGTGCCCAGCAGGGACACTGGATTGGCTGGACCTGAGTCCCTGTAAGGGCAGGGTTGGTCTGTAGGGCCAGAGTCTTCTCTGTGGGTGTGATGTAAGCAGGAATGAGCAAGATGGAGGTGATAAGGCTTGGTTTGGAGGAGTTGGTAGAGGAGCCCAGGGACTTGGGTCATCTCAGCTTCCCAGGGGCTCAGCTGGGGCTGGAGGAGCAGGATGCTGTGCTCAGGGCGTGCTTCAGGAAGGGTGATGTGTGTGGTTCCAGGGTCAGGCAAGAGGGTCAAAAATTAATCAAGAAAACTCCCCACCTTTTGTAGGTAGAGACAGTGGCCTGAGTGTCAGGGGCAGGAAGATGCATCATGAGGCAGGAGCAGGCACTCAGCCTCCCAGAGACCACACCCTGGGTGCAGCACTCAGCCCTGCAGGGAGCGGCAACAGATGTGCCTACAACCCTAATGTCCAGGCACATGCAACAAATGTTTCTCCCTCATTGCATCTTTCTCATGTGGAATAGAATGAGCAGTGATATGATTTGGCTATGTTCCCACCCAAATCTCATCTTGAATTGTAATTCCCATAATCCCTACATGTTGTGGGAGGGACCTGGTGAGAGGTAATTGAATCTTGGGGGTGGTTTCCCCCATGCTAGTCTCATAATAGTAAGTTCTCATGAGATCTGATGGTTTTATTAAGGGCCTCCCCCTTTGGTTGGCTCTCATTCTTCTCACTGATGCTGCCATTTGAAGGACATGTTTGCTTCCCCTTCTGCCATGATTATAAGTTTCCTGAGGCCTTCCTAGCCATGCTGAAGGTGAGTCAATTAAACCTCTTTCCTTTATAAATTACCCAGTCTCCAGCAGTTCTTTATAGCAGCTTCGGAACGGACTAATACAGGCAGCTTTTCCTGCAGTCTCTTTCCATCCATGTGCTGCCTGCTGTGATGCCTGGGAATGGGGTGGGCCCCCGCCCCCCGCCACTGAGTCACTGTCCAGGGTGCTGATGTCCATGAACTGTTGAAGAGCTGATGAATTGTGATCTCCCAGTTACTTCTGCTTTCTTTTATTCTTAACAACTGAGCATGTCACCAAGGAGAAGATAGAGAGGTACTAGGGGCATGGAGAGCCCTCTGTCTCCCTCTCTCAGGACCTGGAGGGTGCTGGGGACATCACTACAGTCAGGATGACCTCATCCAGGTACCCATGTATAGTTTGTAATGAATGATGATGAGAAAATGGCCTTGAGAGGAGTGATGGACAGAACAAGAGCCTCTCAAAGATGTGCTCATCCTCATCCCCATATCTGTGAATAAGTCTCATGGTAAAAGACACTTTACAGATTAAAGGAAAGATCATGAGATGGGGAGTGATAAGGCTTGGCTGTGTCCCCACCCAAATCTCATCTTGAATTCCCATGTATTGTGGGAGGGGCCTGGCGGGAGGTAATTGAATCATGGGGGCAGGTCTTTCCCATGCTGTTCTTGTGATGGTGAGTGGGTCTCAGAAGATGTGATAGGTTTATAAGGGGGAGTTTCCCTGTACAAACTCTCTTTTTGCCTGCTGCCATCCATGTAAGACATGACTTGCTCCTCTTTCCCTTCTGCCATGATTTTGAGGCCTCCCCAGCCATGTGGAACTGTAAGTCCATTAAACCTCTTTCTTTTGTAAATTGCCCAGTCTCAGGTATGTCTTTATCAGCAGCATGAAAATAGACTAATATGGTAAATTGGTACCAGTAGAGCGGGGTGCTGCTGAAAAGATACCCCAAAATGTGGAAGCAACTTTGGAACTGGGTAACAGGCAGGGGTTGGAACAGTTTGGAGGGGTCAGAAAAAGACAGGAGAATATGGGAAAGTTTGGAACCTCCTAGAGACTTGTTGAATAGCTTTGCCCAAAATGCCGATAGCAATATGGACAATAAAGTCCAGACTGTGGGGTCTCAGATGGAAGTGAGGAACTTGTTAGGAACTGGAGCAAAGGTGACTCTTGTTATGTTTTAACAAAGAGACTGGTGGCATTTTGCCCTAGCCCTAGAGATTTGTGGAACTTTGAGCTTGAAAGAGATGATTTAGGGTATCTGGTAGAAGAAATTTCTTTCTTTTTCTTTTTCTTTTTTTTTTTTTGAGACAGAGTTTCACTCTTGTTGCCTAGGCTGGAGTGCAGTGGCACGATCTTGGCTCACTGCAACCTCTGCATCCTGGGTTCAAGTGATTCTCCTGCCTCAGCCTCCCGAGTAGTTGGGATTACAGGCATGCGCCACCACACCTGGCTAATTTTGTATTTTTAGTAGAGATGGGGTTTCTCTGTGTTGGTCAGGCTAGTCTCGAACTCCTAACCTCAGGTGATCTGGCCACCTCAGCCACCCAAAGTGTTGGGATTACAGGCATGAGCCACCACACCCAGCCCTCTGGTGGAAGAAATTTCTAAGCAGTGAAGCATTCAAGAGATGACTTGGATGCTGTTAAAGTCATTCAGTTTTATAAGGGAAGCAGAGCATAAACATTTGGAAAATTTGCAGCCTGACAATGCAATAGAAAAGAAAATCCCATTTTCTGAGGAGAAATTCAAGATGGCTGCATAAATTTGCATAAGTAATGAGGAGCTGAGTGTTAATCCCCAAGACAATGGGGAAAATATCTTCAGGGCACATCAGAGTTCTTCACGGCAGCCCCTCCCATCACAGGCCCAGAGGCTTAGGAGGAAAAAGTGGTTTCATGGGTTGGGCCCAAGGTCTCTGTGTTGTGTACAATGTAGAGACCTGGTGCCCTGCATCCCATCTGCTCTAGCTGTGGCTGAAAGGGGCCAACATAGAGCTTGGGCCATGGCTTCAGAGGGTGCAAGCCCCAAGCCTTGGCAGCTTGCATGTGGTGTTGAGCCTATGGGTGCACAGAAGTCAGGAATTGGGGTTTCAGAACCTCCGCCTAGATTTCAGAAGAGGTATGGAAACACCTGGATGCTCAGACAGGAGTTTGCTGCAGGGGCAGGGCCCTCATGGAGAACCTCTTCTAGGGCAGTGCAGAAGAGAAATGTGGGGTTGGAGCCCCCACACAGAGTCCCTACTGGGGCACCACCTAGTGGTGCTGTGAGAAGAGGGCCACCGTCCTCCAGACCCCAGAATGGTATATCCACTGACAGCTTGTACCACGTGCCTGGAAAAGCTGCAGACACTCAATGCCAGCCCATGAAAATAGCCAGGAGGGAGGCTGTATCCTGCAAAGCCACAGGGGCGGAGCTGCCCAAGACCATAGGAACCCACCTCTTGTATCAGCGTGACCTGGATGTGAGACATGGAGTCAAAGGAGATCATTTTGGAGCTTTAAGATTTGACTGCCCCACTGGATTTCAGACTAGCATGGGGCCTATGGCCCATTCGTTTTCGACAATTTCTCCCATTTGGAATGGCTGTATTTACCTAATGTGTGTACCCCCCTTGTATCTAGGAAGTAACTAACTCGTTTTTGATTTTGCAGGCTCATAGGCAGAAGGGACTTGCCTTGTCTCGGATGAGACTTTGGGCTGTGGACTTTTGAGTTAATGCTGAAATGAGTTAAGTCTTTGGGGGACTGTTTGGAAGGCATGATTGGTTTTAAAATGTGAGGACATGAGATTTGGGACGGGCTGGGGTGGAATAATATGGTTTGGCTCTGTCCCCACCCAAATCTCATATTGAATTACCACATGTTATGGGAGGAGCCTGGTGGGAGGTAACTGAATCATGGGGGCAGGTCTTTCCCATGCTGTTCTTGTGATGGTGAGTGGGTCTCATGAGATCTGATGATTTTATAAGGGGGAGTTTCCCTGAACAAGCTCTCTCTTTTTGCCTGCTGCCATCCATGTAAGACATGACTTGGTCCTCCACCTTCTGCCATGATTGTGAGGCCTCCCCAGCCATGTGGAACTGTAAGTCCATTAAACCTCTTTCTTTTGTAAATTGCCCAGTCTCAGGTGTGTCTTTCTCAGCAGCATGAAAATGGACTAATACAGGGAGATTATTGTGGTTTATCCAAGATGCGTCCAAAATAACACAAGGCCCCTTTCTTATAAGTAAGAGAGGGAGACAGGTGTGGGTGGAGATGTGGAGACAGAAGCAGAGGACAGAGTGGTTTCAAGATGCTGCACTGCTGTCTCTGAAGATGGAGAAAAAGGACACAACCAAAGATGTAGGCAACCTCTAGGAGGTGGAAAAGGAGAGGAAACGGACTCTGACCTGGAGCTTCCAGAAAGCACACAGCCATGAGGGCGCCTTGGTTCATGTTTTTATGTCACTCAGCTTGTGGTAATTTGTCACAGCATCAACAAGAAACTAAAGAGATGTCACCTTTCCTCATCTGATGGTGTATGCAGGTGGGATAAGGGGTCATTTAGAGTTAAATCCTGATGCAAATCCTGATGTAAATCAACCCATTACCAGTTGTTTTCTTACCTCTCGTCTCATGATGAACAGCCTGTGGCAGTGGCAGAACACCCTTGGGAACCGTAGCTCTGTGCTTTAGTGCAGGGACTGGCTTGTTTGTGGGAAGGTGGCACCTGGTCCAAGTGAACTTACATGAGATCATCACCCTTCCAGGGGCCCTCAGGGAAGGGCTGAGAGCCGCTGGCCCAGGTGTGTGGAGGAGCTGCAGGTGAGGCAGGGCTGGAGGGGCCAGGGAGAGGAGCAGACAGGTTGTCCTGTCACCATGGGAGCCTGCATGAGCTTTAGCTTGGGGAGCCCTGCTCCTCTGACCTGGACGCTCCTGTGTGGTGAGGAGGCTTGCTCAGTGAGATCCACGCCAGGGGGTAAATTGGGAACTGATGGGAAATGAGAGGCTAGAGTCCTGGGTAGTGCCTGGGAGGACCTTGCTTGAGGACTGAATTTTTGGTCTGTCCCCACCTTGATTACTCTGACAGCCCCTCTCTGTGTCCCACCAGGGGTAAAGATGTCCTGAGCAGTGGCCATTGGGACAGAGGAGAACTTGGTGGCCAGGGCTAAGCATCCAGGATCCTGGATTTGGGGACAGGCAAACTCACTTGTGGAGGACAGTGATAGACAGGGCCGCCAGGGCCTGGGTGAAGAGGGCAGGAGGGCTCAGGACACTGGAGGCTGTGTGGGGGTCACACTCACGACCTGTACCACCCATGGATGCTCCTGCATTGCCTACCTTTGTGTGGACATCAGATGGCCCCATCTTCTGTGCTCCTGAGACCCCACATGCATTCACAGAGGGACCCAGGCTGGGGCTGTGCATGGCCTTGGTCCCTGGGGTAGTGGGAAGACAGCTGAGTGCTTGGCTGGCTGGGCAGGGCTCCTGTGAATACCGCCCTTTCCTGTGTAGGGTCCACCCCAGCCTGACTCCCAACCCCCTATTCCCGTCTCCCAGGGAAGAGAGACTGGGGTTGAGATAAGGCGTTGATATTTTTCCTGTGTGACCTGGGAGAGAATGGACATGGAGTTTCAGGGCAGTTTCTGCTAAGTTCCCATGAGCAGAAAAAGAGCCAATGAGAGGAAGGGTCCTCTTTATTCAGATCCTTTCCAGGTGACCCCGGGTGGGCCACAGGCCCATTCACTTTCCCTGCAAGCCCCCGCTTCCTGTGGTAATGAGAGGCCTTTGTCCTGACCCACCCAGAGCCCAGCGCAGCCTGTCGGGATCTCCAGATATTCAGCAGGGACCCCCATCCCTCCCTGTCCCCAGGCCTGTGTCTCCTCAGGACTCAGAGCTGGTTCTCTGGCTCAGGCTCCATGTCCTTCCCCATCCCCAGGGCTGGGGGCTTTGAGGATGCTCCATCAACCCACAGGAGCAGCTCCCAGAGGAACCTAAGAAACCACATCTGCTTTGTGGTTGACCCAGCAGTAAATGTTTGTGTCATGGTTTAGCGATTCCTGAAAAAAAAAAAAAAAAAGAGAAGAGGCCTTGACCCCTGTGGCTTTCTCAGAACAGAGTCTGGTGTCTCCCAGGCTCTGGGCCCATCCAGGGCTGCTCTGATGCTGAACCTGGCTGTGCTCAGGGGGTTCCTGTTCCCAGGCCCCTTCCTCATCTACTCACCACCCCCGGTTCTGTTTGCAGTTTCCTGAATCTCAGAGCTCAGCCAGGTGTGGGTGGGGGCAGATCCTGGGTCCCCCTGGAGCCTGTGGGACCAGAACACCTGTGGCCCACACTCACCTCATAGATGGGAGCGGCTGTCCTGGGGTCGGGTAGCGGGGCCTGGGCAGGGGAGAGAGGGGATGTCAGGGGACAGAGAGGGAGAGACATGGAAGGTTCCTGTCTCTGATCGGCCGGGACTTACTTCCCTGGGTCTGCTTCTGGTCATTTCCCCTCAGGAGTGACCAGCTCTGCCCCTGAGCTCAGCCTCCCAGTGTGGACACAGCACCCCGACCCCTGTCCTGGCTGGGCCCACCCTGCACCCTTGTTAATGTGGGCCCCTGACTGATGCTCCCAGTGTCCACTCTGCACCTGCTGCACTCCAGGGGTCTCCTCAGGTGACAGAGGGCCCCGGGGTGGGGTCAGCACAGGGCGTGGGTGGTCCTGGCCCTGTAGGGAGGCCTGGATCTTGGCTGGAGGCACTCACTTTGACCTGACTGTTCTGGGGAAAGGTGGGTTTGTGCTATGCTGTGGGGTTGATGGTCCCCCTGCCCTGAACCTGTACTGCTGGGACCCCAGTAGAAAGGGGCTGGGGAGGGGATGGGCTTACAGGGTAGGTGGAGTTTTTTGAGGGACCATGGCCTGGGTGACAGAGACAGGAGTCAGCAGCCGGGTGGAAAGAGAGCTTGGGCCCCTCACGGAGGAGGGCATTGGGGTCCTGAACTCCCAGAGAGTCAGGGAGAAGGGGCGTCTTACCAGGAGAGACCCTCCAGCCATTTTAGGGGCCAAGTGAGCAAGTGAGTTTGCAGAGGTGACCCATGACCAAGAGCCCACAGGTCAGGGCTGACCTGGCCAGTCGGGGTCCCCTGCAATGACATTTTATGAGACTCCTCCTTGAAGCCCCATGGAAAGGATCAGAGAACCTCAGAGGGTGACTGGCAGGAGTGGACACTGTGGGCCAGGCCTAGGGGTTCCCAGCCACACCCAGGCTGAAGGGACACCGGGGAGCTGCTCTCTAAAGTCATGTTGGGCACTGGACCTAGGAGAGGTCAGGCTTATTTGTGAGGAGTGCAAGATTAAAAGCCAAACTTTGGAGTTAGAACAGGGGATGAAGAGGGGACCCTATTTCCAAAGAGGGGCATGGAGATCTCCTTTCTCCATTGGTTCTGTAGCAGGAGCTGAGCCAGGTGAGGGGATTGAAGACTTTACAAAGCCACATCTGTCCTGGCCAGAGGGGAAGGACCCTCAGGCAGATGCTGGGCCAGGAGAACATTGACCCAGGGATGCAGGAAAGAAACTGAGGGCCCAGGGAAGGAACCAGATCATGGGAGTTTGCCTGAGAGGAAGGGTTAAGGCCCCAGAGGGAAAGCAGGGCCAGGCACATGTGCAGGACACTGAGGGGACCACAAGTGTCTTGGATTCTCCCAGAACTCAGTGTCCCTGCTGTGGCCAGACCCTGCACTCAGGGCCGGTGATGCTGAAATGGGACAACAGCCTTGTCTTCTCTCTCTACCCCTTGGCAAGAGACATAAAGGACATTCTAGGACATGCCATCCTGGGGCCCAGTTTCTCTTGTCTCACAGCTCAGGGGCTGCGGGAACTGCATTAGCCATGGGGGCACTGACCCTACCCAGCCTGTCCAAGCTGTTATACCCTTCACCGTGTGACCATGCCCAGGACTCCCTCTCATATCCTGAGCCTGCAAATCCCCCCTCGCTTGGTGGGTGGACTCAATAAACAGCAGGAGGTACCGGGTTACTGAGCACCCCCTGCCCCGCTCCCTTCCTCCAGGCAGCTGTGGCTTTGCTGTGTGAGGGAACTGGGACCACACTCAGGGTTGAGACCTTAACCGGGCTGAATTCACAGAGGAGGAAGCTGTTGAGGAAGCAGCCCAGGGTCAGCAGCTGGTGAGGGAGGAGCTGTGGAATGAGAGGGAAGGATCATCTCTTGGGGAGGGCTCAGAGAGCCTGGCCCTGAATACTGGGCGGGGTCTCCTTCCTCCTGGCCTGGGGTCAGCCTGGGGGGTGGAAGGGAGGCCGGGGAAAAGCTGTAGTACCTTCCAGTCCTGACGAGGAGCAGGAAACATGCCAGGGTGGCCACCGTTGCCACCCCAACCAGAACCCTGGTCACAATGCCAGCGACGGCCCCCACAGGAAGGCCTGGGGCATTTTTTTCTGCAGAAAGGGGAAGGCAAAGGGGATGAAGCCCAAGTCTGTTCCAGGAGGAACCATGAGGGGCCTTGCAGGGCAGGGGCTTGTTCAGGGAGGAAGGAAATGCCACGGAGTTTGAGTGTGGTCTGTTGTGCTGTCCTCATAGCTGACTTCCTCGCTCTCCATGGCTGCACCATTTTCTGTGTCTCAGGCTTGAAACACTGGGCTGCATCGACTCCTATGTTCTCCCCCAGGGAGGGTGCACCTCGCCCTGCTTCTGTGCCTTTAAATTCCTTCTTCCTCTCACTTCACGCCTCTTCCCACTTTTTTCTTTTTCTTTTTTGAGATGGAGTCTCGCTGTGTCGCCAGGCTGGAGTGCAGTTGTGTGATCTCGGCTCACTGCAACCTCCACCTCCCAGGTCAAAGCTATTCTCCTGCCTCAGCCTCCTGAGTAACTGGGATTACAGGCGTGTGCCACCACCCCCAGCTAATTTTTTGTATTTTAAGCAAAGACAGGGTTTCACCATGTTGGCCAGGATGGTCTCGATCTCTTGACCTCTTGATCCACCCACCTCGGCCTCCTAAAGTGCTAAGATGACAGGTGTGAGCCACCGCACCTGGCCTTTTCTTCTTTTGTTTTTTTAGACGGAGTCTCGTCCAGGCTGGAGTAGAGTGGCATGATCTTGGCTCACTGCAACCTCCATCTCCCGAGTTCAGATGGTTCTCCTGTCTCAGCCTCCCTCGTAACTGGGATTACAGGAGTGTGCCATCATGCCAGGCTAATTTTTGTATTTTTAGTAGAGACAGAGTTTCACCATGTTGGCCAGGCTGGTCTCGAACTCCTGACCTCAGGCGATCCATCTGCCTCAGCCTCCCAAAGTGCTGGGATTACAGGCGTGAGCCACAGTGCCCAGTCTTCCCTCTGTTTCTTCTTTTCCATTCCATAATTGTCATACAGAGCTAGCCCTTGCTGTCAACTCAATGCTGATGAGCGGGGATGATGCTCTTTGACTGTTTTCAGGGGTCTTCCATGTGCCAGGCACAGTGGGCACCAACCTACCTACAGCTCATCTCATCCTCCTATCACCTTGAGGGAGAGGGGGCATCACCCCCATCTGCAGAGTTAGAATCTGAGACTTACAGTGCCTCAGTAAGTCAAGGAAGATCACAGAACTTGTACATGATACAACCAAATTTTAACCAAGGTCTCCTTGACTTAGCTAATAACAAAGTTCATAAAAATAATAATACTAGTTGATAGCACTGATTGAGCCCTGGCTCTGTGCACTACCCTGTTAAGGGCTTTAATTACATTAATCTTCGAATAAACATCCTCACAACCATCCTGAGATCCAAGTGTTTGTTAAAATTCTACAGATGAGGAAACTGAGGTCTAGGAAGTTGAGTGTCTTGCTCAAGGTCAAACACGTGGTATATTCCCGGCACTGACTGTCAGGCCTCTGAGCCCAAGCTAAGCGATCATAACCTGTGACCTGCACATATACATCCAGATGGCCTGGAGCAACTGAAGAACCACAAAAGAAGTGAAACAGCCAATTCCTGCCTTAACTGATGACAGTCCATCATTGTGATTTGTTCCTGCCGCACCCTAACTAATCAATTGACCTTGTGACATTCCCCCCTGGACAATGAGTCTCATGATCTCTCCACCGTGCACCTTGTGACCCGCCCCCTGCCCACAAGAGATAACTACCTTTAACTGTAATTTTCCACTACCCACCCAAATCCTGTAAACCTGCCCCACCCCTATCTCCCTTTGCTGACTCCTGTTTCAGATTCAGCCCACATGCACCCAGGTGAATAAACAGCCTCGTTGCTCACACAAAGCCTGTTTGGTGGTCTCTTCACATGGACGTGCGTAACACTGACCCTGATAGTTGACACAAGGGATTTAGTTCCAGGTAAAAACTGATGAATTCTCCTTTTGTTCCTCACTCCTCAGATCAGAATCTCCCCCTCTGCACTGTGGATGCCCAAGATGAAGGGAGATGAACCCATGACTGGTCTGAGGTCTGCAGATGCCTAATAACAAGCGGCCTCACACAACCCCGGTGGAGGAGAGGAGGGGGCTGTGGCTGCAGACAGACCTCTCATGACTCTAATCTGCCACCTATGGACTGTGTTGTTATAGGAGTTATTAGGAAATTATTTTAGGGAGATAGAGAGGAAAGGGGGTCCTTGGGAAGTTTTTCTTTTTCTTTTATTGAGACGGAGTCTTGCTCTGTTGCCCAGGCTGGAGTGCAGTGGCGTGGTCTCGGCTCACTGCAACCTCTGCCTCCCAGGTTCAAGTAATTCTCCTGCTTCAGCCTCCCCAGTAGCTGGGATTACAGGCATGCACCACCATGCCCGGCTAATTTTTGTATGTTTAGTAGAGTCGAAGTTTCACCATGTTGCCCAGGCTGGCCTCCAACTCCTGACCTCAGGTGATCCATCCACCTCAGCCTCCCAAAGTGCTGGGATTACAGGCATGAGCCACTGCTCGGCCAGTTTTTGTTTCTTTTAAAGCAGTTCCAGAAATGTTTCTTGTCTAGCAGAAAAGCCCCAGCTCTTAGAGTCTGGCTGGCAAGCTTTGATATACAAATGAAGGCCATTAGAAACTGGGTCCACCCAAACATGGGGATTCCTGCCCTCTTCTTGCCCTTGCTCCCATATGTGCCTGGCAACATGGTCGCCCCCACATATCCCCACGTGTGTAGAACCATCAAGGCTCCCTGCGTTTGCATATTAAAAGGCCAGGGTGGGAGGGTCAGTTTCTTCTTGGGCTACGTGAATGACATGGCTGGTCAAACCAATCCCCTGAGCCCTACTCAAATCAGACACCACGTCCTCCGGCCTCCTCATACAACTGGCTGTTTTCTGCTGCACTTAGGGTTTCCTCTTTTTGCTTGGAACCCCGCTCCATCTGTCCCTGTATGGGGGAGCTTTTTCCTTTTTTTTGCCTATTAAACTCTTTGCTCCACATGTGTCTGTGTTGTTTTATGTAGATTGGCACAAGACCAAGGATCCTGGTATTGCTCCAGTCATCAGAGCCATATCAGTGTGACCCTAGTCAGTGACTGTGTCCCTATGCCTCAGTTTCCTTTCAATAAATAAGATAAATGCTATTTGGCTACAAGGTTGTTTATGAATTAACCTCAAAATGTTTACAATTACTTGATCTCAGCTCTGCACAGAGCAGCTGCCCAGATGAACAGCATGTATGTATTTGAAATGCTTGTTCCCCAGTGGTGTAAAGAAATAGCACCTGAACATAAATTTAATTTTCTCAGCAAGGCCATTTTATATTTTCTGCCAAAAGGGTACACTCACCAGCAGTTTTGCGATGAGAGTACACTGAACAAAGGAGACAGGGTCATTTATAATCTGACGTGTCTACCTTACTGCTGTGTCCGGTTTCCATTGGCTGGAACAGGTCCTCACATTCTGTATTTGTGCCGATTGGCTAGCAACTTAGAACTTTTTAAAAGAGGCAAAGGCAGAGGAGAACAAAGGAAGGAGGAAGTAACTTGTGGAATGCTAAGAAAGGTAAAAACATCTTCAAATAAGGAAGAGGAACAGGCTATGACCTAATGCTTGCTTGGACCAGTATAAGCATACCAGGGCAAATATTTAGGCTAAATTGTGGGAGCTAAGAACATAAAATACATTGATTTTTTTTTATTAAGGCTAGCAGATATTTAAGAATGTTAGCACATGTCTTTGAGTAAATTTTGCTTCTAAGAGAAGTTGCTATTTATTCCTAATTAGACAGAGAGGAAGGTCTTTGAAGAGGAACCTCTACTTTACTTTTTACATATGCTTATTTGCCTCTAAGAGAAAGGGCCCTGGGCCTGATTTCAGGTGGAGAAGGAGCTGCTAGGAGCATCCTCTCTTCTTTGTTTCCCCTAGGAACACTGAACTTCCAATGGAGTCACCTAAATCCCCCAGGGCAATGGGCTCATGCGCTAGTAATCTTGTCCATCTGTGCTCTACATGCTGAGTCTCAGGTGAATGCTGAGGCTCTGTCCTTGCCCAGATGAGGGCCTGGGGGCTAAGCCCTGGCTAGTGACCAGCTCCAGGAGCCACTGCTCTTGGACAGCTGGTAAATTGTTGCTCCCGGTCAGCCCAGGAGGCAACAACCCAGCTCTGGCATAGGCTCCCCAGGGCTCCACAGGATTCCATAGACCCCTCAGGCCAGACCCTGACTTAGTTCTCCAGGGTCTTCTCAAGGTCATGTCCACAGGGAGGGCACGGGGTGCTTGGCTGAGACTGACCTCCCCCTGCTGAGTGCCCCCCATCAGACTGTCCTTCCTCTGCAGTGAATGTCTGCAGGGTCTGGATGCAGGAAAGGAATTCTGATCTGTTGAAGTTTGTCTACCCTATATGTGTCCTGCAGTAAATGTTCAAGCCCCAACATGGGACATAATACAGAAGGATATGCAGGCACAGCCCAGGCCTGACAATCCCATGTATGTACTGAGGTAGAACTGACCCCCAACAGTCAGAGGCTGTGGGAGAATCACTCACAGTATACATGGAACTGGCCAGATACTTCTTCTTTCTCAGGGTTTATCTTTATGGTGTGTAGGGTGTAGAATCCTGTGTCCTGGGTGACATTCTGGATCAGCAGGGATGCATTGGGGTATATTGTCTCTTGAATGCTGTGTGCAGGCCCTGGGGGTAGTTATTAGAGTTCCTATTACATATCCTGTAATATGGTGGTTGGTCTCCACCCTTTCCCCTTTGTACCAGTTGTAGCCAATAAGATCCTGGAGCAGATTGTGAGTGAGTAGAAGAACCTCCTTCCAACTCTGTGGCATTGGACAGCATGGCTTCAACAGTGAGCCTGGCAGTAGTGGGTGGGTTCCAGAAAGTTAAAACTGAGGCTAAGGTGGGGGAGAGAGCATCAGTCAATATTGGGACCTATGTATTTGGATGGAAAGATGGGGCCCCGGGTTCTGAGGAGGTCTCTTCATCCCCCAGCCCTGGTGTGTGTGTGTGTGTGTGTGTGTGTGAGAGAGAGAGTGAGAGAGAGTGTGAGAGTGTGTGTGTGCACGTGTGGGTCTTGCTGAGTCAAGGTCAGCAGCATAACCCCCATTCCCTCAGCACCTCTGACCTTGGCACATCCCAGTTTGGAATCCTCTTCCCCACGAGTCTGCACAAGCCCCCACCTCTTATTGCCCTCAGATCCTGCTCACATCAGGACATCCTTGGGAGACCCTTCCCCTGACACCTCCTCTAGAGACCCTGGGTCTTTTCTTTCTGACCTTTCCCAGCTCTGTTCCCCCCAGGGCTCTTGTCAGCACCTGACCTCACATTCTAGATCTCTTTGGGTGTCTGTCTTCCTCCCCATGAGAGTGTGAGCTCCGTGAGGGTGGGGACTTGTGTGATGTTGGTTGCACCCCAGTGCCTGGGACAGGCTGCAGACTCCTGTGGATGAGTTCATGAGTGTTCCCAGGACCCTCCACAGCCTGGGGTTTATTTGGCAATTTCGGAGGTTCGTGGGTAAGGACAATGTTTGGTGGCCCTGGTTCTGTTTTTTTCTGGAGTGTTACCCTAACATAACATTTTATTGTCATCAGTTTTCAGAATTTATTGATCAGTGATGGTTCACTTGCAGTATGTTAACAGTGGAGATTGTTTCTCCATTAACAGCTTCAGATCATTGAGATTTTCCTGGTGTGACCCTTGTCCCTCTCTGGTGTCCTCTCCTCTGAGGCTCCAACAGAAGCCCTCTGTCCCCCCTCAGAGTCCCATCCTCCCTAGGAGATCCCAGTCAGTCTCTGTGCTCCCTCCTCCCACCCACTCCCAAGGAGTCCTCCCCTCACCTGTGAGAAGGAGCCCCTGCCAGGGGATGTGCCCTCTGCAGGGAGGGATGAGGGAAGAGCTTGAGCTCCAGGAACGCTCTTGTCAGGGCTGGTGTGACTGTCGGCTCTGCTGTCCTTCCTCCCTGTGTGCTGAGCCTCCTCCCAGCGCAGGAGCACTTCCCAGGGTCATAGGTGGGGGTGGGCTCTGCTCAGGAAGCCTCTCTGCCCCTCCCCGCTCAGTCCTGCCTTCTTGTCCATTCTTTTTTCCTTTCTATCTTCATTTAAATTCCCCAGACTATGCTTTGAGAAGCAAGGTTTATTTGGACTCCTGTCCCTTAACCGGACAAATCACCCTCCCCAGCACTGATCTCTGCTATGTCTTGGCCTTGGGTTTGTCAACACCACACAGAGAGTTCCTGGGGTCCCTGAACCTGGTTTATTGTCTCTATGACAAAGAATCCCTCGGTGTATTCAGGGTCTTCTTAGTGTTCTTAAATGTCTGGGAAGGTTGGATTTCCTCCCAGCAAGGAGGTCACAAAGATGTCTGGGGTCCTAGAAATGGACACATCTAAGGCTAAAGCCCGGGTCTAAGATTCTTACTTGTTCTTTCTGCAGTGCTATGTGACCCTAATTTCCTGGGAGTAACTGAGAATGAAGCTGCATGTTGCTGTAGTATTATGTCATCCAGACCTCAGACATTTTTAGATCACCTTTGTGATTTTCTCTACAGCTTGTACCACATTTATTATTATTTACTTTATACTATTTTTCTTTTTTTTTTTTTGAGACGGAGTCTTGCTCTGTCACCCAGGCTGGAGTGCAGTGGCCCGATCTCGGCTCACTGCAAGCTCTCCACCTCCCGGGTTCACGCCATTCTCCTGCCTCAGCCTCTCCTAGTAGCTGGGACTACAGGCGCCCGCCACCACGCCCGGCTAATTTTTTTGTCTTTTTAGTAGAGACGGGGTTTCACCGTGGTCTCAATCTCCTGACCTCGTGATCCGCCCGCCTCGGCCTCCCAAAGTGCTGGGATTACAAGCGTGAGCCACCGCGCCCGGCTATTTTTCTTTTTTTAAGATGGGATTTTGCTCTTGTTGTCTAGGCTGGAGTGCAATGGCATGATCTGAGCTCAATGCAACCTCTGCCTTCTGGGTTCAAGTGATTCTCCTGCCTCAGCCTCCGGAGTAGCTGGGATTACAGGCATGCGACACCATACCCAGCTAATTTTTTGTATTTTTAGTAGAGATGGGGTTTCACTATGTTGGCCAGGCTGGTCTTGAACTCCTGACTTCAAGTGATCTACCCGCCTTGGCCTCCCAAAGTGCTGGGATTACAGGCATGAGCCACTGTGGCCAGCCCATACTATTTTTTTCTAAATAAACAGTTTACAAAACATCTTTGTTCTATCAGGGCACGGTGGCTCACACCTGTGATCCCAGCTACTCGAGTGGCTGAGGTGGGAGGATTGCTTGAGGCCAGGAGTTGGAGACAAAACATCCTTGTCTTATGCAATATAATAGTCCATGAAATTACAGATTTGATGTGTGCTTAAATGTTTTTCTAACATGCATTAAAATAAACACATGAATATTAAAATTAAAAAAACAGCTTATGTAACTTTCACCTAAAATCAGTTTTGGGAAATGCTGATACAGTGACATAAGCGTGCACTTTATATCCAGATAGACCTGGGGTCAACTACTGGCTCCGTCACTTAACTATGTCAACTTGGACAAGTCACTTGGCTTCTGTGATCCTTGATTCCCTGATTTGTGAAAGGAGGATGGTAAAATCCACCTTGCAGAGTTGTTGGGAATAAGTGAGCTGCTGTGGGAGCCCCGTGCCCAGGCAGGTGTTGAGTACATGATGGTTATCATTGTGGTTATTGCTGTGGAATTCTGGTTATTTTCCAGAGCGAGTGTCTATGCTGGAATATTGGGCTTGTGGCTTTCTGCTGACGTGCATGTGTGATGTTACTTTTTCGCTTGTTAGGACTTGTGGTGCATCTGTCATTATTTTCATGTCACAGTTTTACTATCTATTTGCTCTGCGATTTTTGTCAAGTTGCCTAACTTTTCTGTGCCTCATTTACCTAATTTGTAAAATGTGGGTAACAGTGAACTAGTGTGAGTGTGTATTTCCCAGATCTGACCACTAGAGGGCACAGAAGCACCAGCACCTGCTAACCGTGGGCCTATCAGTGCCGATGGTCTGCAAACATCATTCTCCCATGAAAGGAACCAGGGCTCACTGTAGACATATAGCTGATTCCAGGGCTGGGTCAGGAAAGCCTAGAGGAGACTGGAGCTTTTTGTGGGGCCAGAAAGTAAGGAACTACACGAAAAATGATGGGGATGTGTCGAAAGTTCACAGATTTCCAAGGAGCTCTCAATGGTCAATTTTGGGACAATGTGAACAACATAATAAATAATGATAGTAATGGATTCCAGTTCATAAATACCCATGGATCCATGCTGATATAAATAAATAATTGAATAAATTAAATAAACGAGGGAGCAGAAATAGTTTTTTCCTGTAGCAGAATTCCAGTTAATAAATGTAGAAAGAGTGGTGGAAATAGAAAATCACTATTTGGCTCACAACACAGTAATTGTTATTTGTAGGCAAGGATCATCATGGAATATGAAGGGGCCTGGAATGAGGCAGGAGTGAGAACAGGTGGCGTGATTTTGTTTCCCTGAGAGGAGGGAAGAGGCAAGCCATGAGTCAAAGCCCTTTGATTTTTGTTTGACAATTCTTTCTGTGTTTTTAAATTATCCCAGCCTGTTGCCTTGTCACAGAGTTGGTTGTGGGCTTTGCTACTGCAGGGGTTATAAAGCACCTGCAGGGGCCAGGGACTGTTCTAGGCAGTGGAGCCTGTGTGTGAATTGAAGGGTCAGGCAGGGCCTAAGCGTGGTCTGATGCAAACCACTGATGTGACTTTCTGGAAAATTCTAAAAATAATCTCTGCCTTCAGGAGGCTCAAGTCTAATGAGGGAGATGACGTCCACTTTATAAAGCCTAGAGATATGAGTGCAGTCATCTCTCAAAGTGGCAGAAGTGCACAGGGGACTCTGAGTTGGGTGGAACTTGAGCTGGCCTCACAGGGCGGGGTAGGATTTGGGTTGGTGGAGGGCAGAGAGAACAGCTGTGCGGAGCAGGGATGTGTTGTAGGAGAGGCACTGTTTGGAGCTCTTTGTATGGAGACCATTGAGGGTAGGGGCTGTTTGTGTTCATTTTTGTATTCCCTGAACTCATAGAGCCTGGCCCTTTGGGAGTATTCTATAATTGACTGTCGAATGGAATGATCGTTTTGTAACCTGTTAACTGGGCCTGATGTGTTAGAAAATATGCAAAAGTGCAGCCTGTGTCTTAGAAAATACGTGAAAGTGCAACCTATGAGCAGAAAGAAAATCTTACTGAAAAATGATCCCACGTACACATGGAGCCTGGTGCGGCCGCTTTACTTATGCTGCTGAGTTCTGCATCAGTCCACACTGAGGCCACCGCAGGGGCCGGGAGCTCCTCCTCAGACCTTCCTCTGGGTACCTCAGTCTCTTTACCCCTCTGTTCTCCCAGGTCCTGCTCCCTGTCAGTTCACTCCATCTGGTTTCCCCTCCATGCACTTGGGGTGGGTGTCACATCCTGTCATCACAGGTGGCTTTGGGTCCCTCAGGTCCATTGATTAAAACACCTTTAAAACAAATGGACTTTCCTCTTGTTAACATGACAACTTCTTATAACTCATTTCAAGAACATTATTTGTGTCAAGAGTCTCTCTGATGTACAGAGGCCCTCCCTCCCCCAGGAAGGAGGTCAGGGGAATTTGGGAGAAAACACCGTCCTGTCTGGTTACTTATTTCCCTGTTCTGCAGTGTACTTGGTAGACATTCAAAAATATTTGTTGACTTTGTCCATGATCCACATGGCTCTCATAGAGTCATTTATTCACACACACACATTCAGTGAGGCTTTGAGCGCCTAGTGTATGCCTGGTATTTGCTAGATGGTGGATGCTGAGATAAGGTGTGCTGCTGTCTCTCAGGAGCTCTCACTATACACCTGGACCTAGGGCAATCGAGCCCACTTTGCAGATGTGGAAATTAAAGTGCAGGCAAGTCATAGGACTAGTTCAATGTCACAAGGTCCCTAGCCTCAAAGTTACAGGAGTAAAGCAAGTTTCCTGACTTGCTGGATTTTCTGTTAGCGTGCAGCCACCTGGCTGCTGCAGGTGCAGACATGGTGAACTCCAATAGAAGAGAGAGGATGTTCAGAATGAAGTGGGAGCCCTGAGCACCCTGGATTAACCAGGAGGACATGCCGGGTCCAGCTGTGACTGCACAAAGTACCATTGGGAACATTTGCATTCTCTTTTTCACTTTGAGCTTGAAATGAGGAAAACTGATCCCAGAAAACCAAGAGTGGAAGGTGTTTCACAGGGCATTGGTGAGATGGGTCAGAAAACCCTGTGTTGATGTCTGTCATGGTGTTTGTCACTGAACAGTAATGGTCTGACTTTAAGTGGTTTCCATCTGTAGCCTGGAGCTCTGTGAGGCAGGGACCAGGCGTGATTCACCTTTGTCTCTCCAGTGACAGTACACAGCAGGCTCCGATAAGTATTTTTTTTTTTTTTTTTTGAGACGGAGTCTCACTCTGTCGCCCAGGCTGGAGTGCAGTGGTATGATCTCGGCTCACTGCAAGCTCTGCCTCCAGGTTTCATGCCATTCTCCTGCCTCAGCCTCCCGAGTAGCTGGGACTACAGGCGCCCGCCACCATGCCTGGCCAATTTTTTTTGTATTTTTTTAGTAGAGATGGGGTTTCACCGTGTTAGCCAGGATGGTCTCGATCTCCTGACCTCATGATCTGCCCGCCTCGGCCTCCCAAAGTGCTGGGATTACAGGCGTGAGTCACCACACCTGGCCCTCCGATAAATATTTCTTACAAAATAAAACAGAATAAAAAGTAGACACCTACACAGGTGTGGGATGACTGAGCAGCAGCAGAAGCAGGAAAAGTCAGCGTCCCCAGATCAGCTGATGTGGCATTTGGCTTCTAGATAGGGGTGAGGTGCTAGGACGGGGGTCCTGTGGCTCTGCTGCTCTGGGGAACACCCCTAGGATTTGGAGTGTCTGCTGTGGTTGCTGCACTTCACTTGACCATGGGAAAGTGACCAGAGGGTGTGGGGCTTCAGATGACCCTATATGGGAAATGGCCGAGGGAAGATGGGGTGGGTGGCGCATGGGGTAGTCTACCCATATTTGAAGGTCAGTTGTATGAAAAGATGTTAAACTTATTTCAGCCTATGGGGAGAAAGATGAGGATTGGTGAGTGTGAATCAGACACATTTTGACTCAAGATGAAAAAGAACTGTTACAGTAAAGAAAGTTTCCTTGGAAAATTACAAGTTTACTGGCAGAATTCGAGCCAGGGCTGGGTGTCTGAAAATACCTCTCAGAATGATTTTTAAGGTAACAAGGGCAGAGCTTGGCTTGGAATGTAGTTTTCCACTGATATCACATACTAAAAAAATGTCCTTTGCAATGGGACATTGCTCAGTGATGCAGGCTGAGCTCTCTATGACAGTTACTTTCAGTCATGTGGGCAGCTGTGATTCTCTCCAGTCTGTGACTTGGACTTCACCAACTAGCTCTGTTCCTGCCCCTGCCAGCCCTATCCCCTCCTTTACCCCAGGAGTTAGGGGCATTAACTGATGATGGCCACAAGGTGGCAGTGCTGCTTTTTTTCTTTTTCTGAGACGGAGTCTCACTCTGCTGCCCAGGCTGGAGTGCCGTGGTGCCATCTCGGCTCACTGCAACCTCCGCCTCCCGGGTTCAAGCGATTCTCCTGTCTCAGCCTCCCGAGCAGCCGAGTAGCTGGGATTACAGGTGCGTGCCACCACACCCAGCTAGTTTTTTGTGTTTTTAGTAGAGACAGGGTTTCACCATGTTAGCCAGGATGATCTTGATCTCCTGACTTTGTGATCCGCCCGCCTCGGCCTTCCAAAGTGCTGGGATGACAGGTGTGAGCCACCGCGCCCGGCCCTCTCTGGTGTTTTCTAAAACCTCTACCTGAATGTGGGCAAACCAAAGAGGCTTTTAGGATTAAGAAAAGGTCACGAATGAGGTGAAAGGTAAACTTCATTATTATTTTTCTCTTGTGAGGTGACATAGTTGAGTGTGAAATAGTTGCATTTTAGAACTGGAAGACACTGGAGAGAAGTGCTTCACAAATCTTAATGTGTTCATGGGTCACCTGAAGATCTTGATTAAATACAGATTCTGATTCTTTTGGTGGGGCCTGAGATTCTCAATTTCTAAGGCGCTTTTGGATGATGTCATTGCTGCTGGTTGGTGGACCACACTGTGAGTAGCAAGGCTTGAGGGTCATTTAGAGATTAATTCTCATTCCATGTGATTTATGGCTGAAGAGAGACCAAACTACAGAGAGAGAATATAACTTGCCTTCCGTAGCCATGCCCTCACTGCATGACTTTTTGCATTTAAACCTAGGGCTTCAGCTTCTCCGTCCAATTCTCGTTTCATGCATCACATGGCCCCTACGCTGTTGTTGGTGCCATCTCTTTACCTTAGGAACCCAGAACCCCATTTCCACCACCCACTGATCTTGGCTCAAGGTTTCACTTTGATTGGTTCTGCCCTTACTCAAAACCTTGAGGGGCTCTTCTATAATCACAAGATCAAGTTTCAACCTCTGTGTCTACTGTTCATGCCTCTACAACATGTGATTCCCCCTTTAGCAAGCTTACATAACTTCCCTGTTTTTTTTAACTGACTCTTTCTGCTCTAGCTCTCCCTGCTCCTTCCTGTTCCCCACACATACTTCGTTCAGGTCTCTCAATGTTAGTGGTGGTTACATGGTCTCTGGTGTTAGACTCACCGCGTTTCTAATCCCATATCCACCACCGACCTTGGCAAGTTACTTCCCCTTTCTGAGGATGAGCATCCTCCTCTGAAATAATATCATGTATTGATTGAGAGATTAAATAAAGTAACATTTGCAAGCCCACTTTCCTTGTCATTCCTCGGACCCTCTTTAAAACTAGCATCTACACAGGGTGGGGAGCATCACACACTGGGGCCTGTCGTGGGGTGGAGGGAGCGGGGAGGGATAGCACTAGGAGATACACCTAATGTAAATGACGAGTAAATGGAGTGCAGCACACCAACATGGCACATGTATACATATGTAACAAACCTGCACATTGTGCACATGTACCCTGGAACTTAAAGTATAATTAAAAAAAAACAAACCAAAACCAAAAAAAGCTAGCATCTACAGTGGTGCCTGACACCTGGTTCCCTGGCTTATGTTTCTCCATGTCTCTGCTTTCCTAAGGCTGAACCATTCAAGGCCTAACCTGAACCCTGTCTCTTTTGTGAGCATTTCTTTCTTTCTTTCTTTTTCCTTTTTTGTTTTGTTTTGAGACGGAGTCTCACTCTGTCGCCCAGGCTGGAGTGCAGTGGCACAATCTCGGCTCACTGTAACCTCCACCTCCCGGGTTCAAGCAATTCTCCTGCCTCAGCCTCCTGAGTAGCTGGGATTACAGGTGCATGCCACCATGTCCAGCTAATTTTTTTTTTTTTTTGTATTTTAGTAGAGATGGGGTTTCACCATGTTGGTCAGGATGGTCTCGAACTCCTGACCTCAAGTGATCCGCCCGCCTCGGCCTCCCAGTGTTAAGATTATAGGCATGAACTACGATGCCCGGCCTTATGAGCATTTCTGACCCAACTGATCCCACCATTCTATAAATTGTTTCACCCATGTACTGGCATTTAATTATGTCCCAGTGAGACCCCATAGGGAGGCTGGAAGAGTATTGGCTGTGTGAGAATTGAAGGTGAATTGAGTGAGCTCCTTTCTTACTACCCCGTGAGTGTTAGAGCTGCCATCTCTTTTTTTTTTCAGCTATTGCCAGCAGCAGTTACTCCTGCACCAGCTGCACCAGGCCCTGGGCAGGCAAGTGAATACCTCAGGGATTGTTCCTGTCAGGGTTCTTCCTGCCTCTGGGTTTTGGTGAAATTGGCGTTTTCTTTTGCATCTTATCAGATGGCCCCTTTGAGGAGGTTATTGATGATATCCCTTTATGGAAACCCTAAGATAATAACTCCAAGGAAGTTGAGCACGGTAGTTTCTAACTTAAACAGCTTGGTGGCAGGAGATGTGTACACTTTCCTATTTCATAAAATTTACAACAGATTCAGAAGAGATTAAGGACAAAGGACCAAATGGGGAGGACAGGTTTGTTTAAGGGAGGTCATGTACTTTCAATCTGGAGTCTATCAATTGTTCATTCAACTCTATGTGGAAGTGTGCATCTTTGCATGTGTGGTCATATATTTGGATCACATGATTCATAATTCTGTCCCTGTCAGTGGCAATTAGGAGCTCATGTCATTCTTATGAGAATAAACTATATGGGTGTGCACTATTACTGAAGCCAGGGCTTCTGATATCTGGAGAGAAAATAGGCCAGGAGGGCTGGTCACTTTACTTAGTGCCCTGCCTTTCTCTCTCTCTCTTTTTGAGATAGAGTCTCACTCTGACACCCAGGCTGGAGTGTAGTGGAGTATAGCTCACTTCAACCTCCACCTCCTGGGCTCAAGTGATCCTCCCATAGCAGCCTCCTGATTAGCTGGGACCACAAGCACATGCCATCATGCCCAGCCTATTTTTTGTTTTGTTTATTTGTTTGTCTGTTTTTGTAGAGATGGGGTTTCACCATATTGCCCAGGTTGGTCTTGAACTTCTGGGCTCGAGTGATCTAGCCATTTTGGCCTCTTCCAAATGCTGGGATTACAAGTGTGAGCCACCCTGCCCAGCCCTGCCTTCTCTTTTTATTAGACAGCAGTCTACTCACTTGTCATGTTCCCAGTAAAGGGATTTTTAACCTTCTCGTTTTCCTACCAGGGGTCCATGCCAAAGTCCATATGTGTTTAATTGTGTCTAGAATTGGATGTTCTTTTTGAAAAGAGCAGCCCAATTAATGGCTTCTTAGCTGATTTCCAGGATTCTAATCTTCATTGTCTAAACTTTGGGTTTCCATTCCTGGATACTGGTTAGAGTCACTTGTAGGGCATTTAAAATGTACCAATGTCTGTGCCTTCCCCAAGTATGTCTGATTGGATTGGTGCATTGTGTGGTCCAGGCATTGGTTGTTTAAGAATGCTTCCAAGGAAAATGGTCATTTTATTGTGGAGGAATTTTAGCCCAGGGCTCAAAGTTAACATCCCATTAATTAGAGATATCGACGTCTTAGGGCATCCTAATATAATGGATGGAGAAGGCACAAAATCACCTCTTTGGTTTTCTTGACCGAAGTGTATAACCTCAGTTTAATCATGAGAAAAAATTAGAAAAATTTAAACTGAGGGTAACTCTACAAAATAACACGCCAATGCTTTTAAAAAATGTTAAGGTCGTGAAGGCAAAAGAAATTCTGAGGAACTGTCCCAGATTAAAGGAGACTGAGAGGACAAAACAATGAGATGCAATGTGTAATTGTATATTGGACCCTGTTCCAGAAAAAGGACATTAGAGGGAAGATAAAGAGGATTTGAATAAGGTCTGCAGATTCATTCATTATATGATGTCAGCGATAATTTATTGATTTTAATGTTTGCACTGTGGTTATCTAAAACAATGTTTGGGGAAGTTGAGTGAAAAGTATATGGGGACTCTATTTTTGGAACATTTTTGAAAGTCTGAAATTATTTCAAAATAAAAGTTTGAAAAAAAAAAGGAGAAGAAATCTAGATATTTCTATTAAGTTGCCAGAGTTGAAGGCCATTTCCCAAGTTATCTTGCCTAATATTGCAGAGTAATCTTCATGGAAATGCTGTTTGTCACGTTTGTGAGCTTCTCAGAGCTTTCCAGTGACTTCTCTTATCTGTAGGACGGAGTTCCCATAACTTTGGCTGCCACTCAGAGCCCTCATAGCCCGGCCCCAATCTACTCCCTTGATTTACATTGAAGGACCTGACCCACATTTTACTTTCTCATTTCCAAACATTTTCTAATTCTTTTCCCTGTTCATATCATACCCTTGCCTGTCTTCTCAGCCTCCTGAGTTGTTCTTTGTCCTAAAGGCCCGTTTCAGACCCTGTCTCTTCATTGAAGCCTGTATAGTTATTTCTGTTAGAAGCAGTCATCTTTCCTTTCTTTGAATTCTTATAGGTACAATGGTGTGGAGTGAAACATGAGTTTTATTTTATTATATTATATTTTAGAAAAAAATCAATTTATTCTGCTCATTAAAAGTTTTTCTTTTAAAAAAAATCTTAAAATTTTGATTGGAGAAGGATTAGAGATTAAATTGTTGATGTTTGAATTTCGTTGTGGTTTAAAAAAACTTTTATTTTAGGTTCAGGGTACATGTGCAGCTTTGTTATGTAGGTAAACTTGTGTCACAGGGGTTTGATGTACAAATTATTTCATCACCCAGCTACTAGGCCTAATAGTAGTTGTTTCCTGCTCCTCTTCTTCCTCCCACTCTCCACCCTCTGGTAGGCCCCAGTGTCTGTTGTTCCCCTTTTTATGTCCATGTGTTCTCATCATTTAGCTCCCATTTATTTTTTAATTTTAATTTAATTTAATTTAATTTTTTTTTTTGAGACAGAGTCTCTCTCTATCACCCAGGCTGGAGTGCAGTGGCGCGACCTCAGCTCATTGCAAGCTCCGCCTCCCGGGTTCACGCCATTCTCCTGCCTCAGCCTCCGGAATAGCCCGCCACCATGCCCGGCTAATTTTTTTGTATTTTTAGTAGAGACGGGGTTTCACTGTGTTAGCCAGGAGGGTCTCAATCTCCTGACCTCATGATCCACCCACCTCAGCCTCCCAAAGTGTTGGGATTACAGGCGTGAGCCACCGCACCTGGCCTTAGCCCCACTTATAAGTGAGAACATGCAGTATTTGTTTTTCTGTTTCTGTGTTAGTTTGCTGAGGATAATGTCCTCTAGCTCCACCCATGTTCCTGCAAAAGAGATGATCACATTATTTTTTATGGCTGCATAGTATTCTGTGGTGTATATGTACCACATTAAAAAAATGCAGTTTTCCATTGAGAGGCATTTCGGTTGATTCTATGTCTTCTCTATTGTGAACAGTGCTGCAGTGAACATTCATGTGCATGTGTCTTTATGATAGAATGATTTATATTCCTCTGGGTATATACCCAGTAATGACATTGCTGGGTCAAATGGTAGTTCTGTTTCTAGCTCTTTGAGGAATTGCCATACTGCTTTCCACAATGATTGGGATAATAATTGACACTCCCAGCAACAGTGTATAAGCACCCCCTTTTCTCCACAACCTTGCCAGCATGTTACTTTTTTTGACATTTTTTATAATAGCCATTCTGACTGGTGTGAGATGGTATCTCACTGTAGTTTTGATTTGCATTTCTGTAATGATCAGTGATAGTGAGCTTTCTTTCCTATGCTGTTGGCCACATGTATGTCTTCTTTTGAAAAGTGTCTGTTCACCAGGCGGAGTGGCTCACATCTGTAATCCTAGCAGTTTGGGAGGCTGAGGTGGGTGGATCACTTGAGGTCAGGAGTTCAAAACCAGCCTGGTCAACATGGTGAAACCAGCCTGGTCAACATGGTGAAATTAGTTGGGTGTGGTGGCGGGCACCTGTAATCCCAGCTACTTGGGAGGCTGAGGCAGGAGAATTTCTTGAACTTGGGAGGTGGAGGTTGCAGTGAGCTGAGATTGCGCCACTGCACTAAAAAAAAAAAAAAGTGTGTTCATGTCCTTTGCCCACTTTTTAGTGGGTTTTTTTTTCTTGTAAATTTGTTTAAGTTCTCTATAGATGCTGGATATTACATTTTAGTCAAATGCATAGTTTGCAAATATGTTTTCCCACTCTGTAAGTTGTCTGTTTACTCTGTTGATAGTGTATTTTGCTGGAAGCATGAGTTTTGGATTCAGAAATATGTGAGTCTGAGTCCTAGTTCCACCTTTTATCAGGTGAGATAAGGGACAAGTTAATTGATGTCTTGGAATAGAGGGATAATAGTGCCTATTTAAAGGGTCATTGTGAGCATTGGATGAGGTACAAACATAAAGGTCCCCAGCATGTAGCAGATTACTTCCTCTTCATTCCTGTAGCTCAGTGGTTCCAAAGGTATTGTGGGTGGTGTGAACTTTCTTATCAAAATTTTCTATAGATCCTTCAACTAGGATGACCTTGAACTGAACTGAATGCTTAGGACTTTAAGAAGTTCAACTGACATTTGGATTTTTGTGAACACAACTCAGTAAATAAGTTATCTGTCAACAGAGGAATGTAACTCAACAGAGGAAGAAGGTAATGACAATGGGATTGTAAATGGGAGAAAGCTGTGATGCCTTCCACATCCATCCCTTTGTTCTCAGTCAGACAATATCAAGGAAGTACGACTTCTAAAATTATGTAAAGGAAAATAAACACCTCAGGACTGCCAAACTCATTACACCAAAGGGATACTTCAGCCTGGAGATTGAGTCATGCAAGACCACCATTTTTTCCCCAAATGAACAACTGTTACTTTACAACCTTGTGTCAAAGCATTGTACATTAGCAAGAACCCCAGGAGAAGACGAAAAGGCCCTAGGCATATCTGGATGACCTCCCTCACAAATTGTTTTTTTGCTGTCCTCGAACCACATTTGAAGTATATTTGTGGAACAGACTCTTACAAGTACTCTTAAATATTGACTTCTCATAACTATGGAGATCATGTCATTGGACTAGGAAAAAAAACCCAGGACTTTAGTTAAAAATAAATGCATTCATGATAATTGCTAACCCAACATCAAGCAGAATTACATGAGGGTAAATTGATACAGGACTAAAATGATTTTTTCATGACCTTTTTTTTTTAAAACAATTGCTGACTTTTTAAATGTTTTGTTCTCCAGAGTCAAAAAAGCTTTTTTTTTTCTTTTGAGCTTTTTAGCTTACAACAAATTGGGTAAAGTATAATTTTGTGAGCAAAATTTGAAAGATTTATCTTTCTCTCTACCCAATTTCTACAAAAATAAACTGTGCATATTCTTAATTTATGGCAATATAGATATTTGCATAAATTCCATAAGAATTTATTTTCTTTTATAACAGGACACAATTGGAGACATTGGTTATTTTACCGAGGCTTTGAGTGAAATGGTATATTTTCAGATATGACCAGAATGTTTTGAGAAATTGAGATTGACTTTATAGAACTGACAAAAGGCCTCTTGGACAGACTGACCTAGTTACCGTGTCTATGCAGTTTCTATAAAAAGTTAATGATCTGTGGTAAGTAGAGAATGTCACTTTCTGATAGGCCCAGGAACCCCCAAGTTATTTTGAGACCTCAAGAAAAGAGGAATTCACCAAATTCATACAGGTATCTACAGACGCAGATAAATTCCTGGCTTGCATAGCCTTGAGAGGCTTTTGGAAGTCTAATCTGAGATTCCTTATGGAAAAAAAGTCTCAGCAAAGCCAATTTAAAAAGACTATGCTTTCCCTTTCCCTTTCCCTTTCCCTTTCCCTCTGTGGCCCGGGCAGCAATCTCCTCGTCTCCCTGCTGCCCCGCGCCGCGGACTGCCTGGGGCTGCCGGCGCGCGCCACCGCTGCCTGTTTTTTCTCCTTTGCCTGCCGGCGCGCGTTCGCCATCTTGGCCACGCTAGTCGCCAGCTCCTGACCCCGAACGCTCTGCCCGCCTCGGCCTCCCAGGGTGCTGGGACTACAGACGGAGTCTCGCTCACCCGGTGCTCGGTGTTGCCCGGGCTGGAGTGCGGTGGCGTGGTCTGGGCTCGCGGCAGCCTCCGCCTCCCAGCCGCCTGCCTTGGCCTACCAGGGTGCTGGGATTGCAGCCCCTGCCCGGCCGCCGCCCCGTCTGGGAGGTAGGGAGCGTCTCTGCCCGGCCGCCCCTCTGCCCGGCCTCCCCATCTGGGAAGTGAGGAGCGCTTCTGCCCGGCCACCCATCGTCTGGGAGGTGAGGAGCGCTTCTCCCCGGCCACCCATCGTCTGGGAAGTGAGGAGCGCCTCTGCCCGGCCACTCCGTCTGGGAAGTGAGGAGCGCCTCTGCCCGGCCACCCACCGTCTGGGAAGTGAGGAGCGCCTCTGCCCGGCCGCCCCGTCTGGGAAGTGAGGAGCGCCTCTGCTCGGCCGCCCCGTCTGGGAAGTGAGGAGCGCCACTGCCCGGCCGCCCCGTCTGGGAAGTGAGGAGCGCCTCGGCCCGGCCGCCCCGTCTGGGAAGTGAGGAGCGCCTCTGCCCGGCCACCCATCGTCCGGGAAGTGAGGAGCGCCTCTGCCCGGCCACCCATCGTCTGGGAAGTGAGGAGCGCCTCTGCCCGGCTGCCCCATCTGGGAAGTGAGGAGCGCCTCTGCCCGGCCACCCCGTCTGGGAAGTGAGGAGCGCCTCTGCCCGGCCGCTCCGTCTCGGAGGTCTACCACGGAGGCCAGAAGCAATGTGGGGGCTGGGCGTGGTGGCTCACGCCTGTGGTCCCAGCACTCTGGGGGGCGAGGCGGGTTGATCACTTCGGGCTAGGAGTTCGAGACCAGTCTGGCCAACATGGCGAAACATGAAAAATACAACAGACAAACTAACCAACCAACTCAGTGACAACAAAACAGGTCTACCCTGGAGTCATACTCTAATTTTTTCTATTTTCCTCCCTTTCTGATCCTTTATCCCACTTTCTTTTTCTTCCTCTTCCTTCTCCCTCTTCTTTGTCAAATAGAGGATTGAGTTATTATCACTGATCCATATAAAGTCCCTCTCTCATTTATTTTAACTCCCACCCCCCATTTCTATTCCCCGACTTCCCATGTGCAACCTTCCTAATATGTTTGATACGCATCTTTTTGTTTGTATGTATTATTAGAAAATGTTTATTGTTTTTGTGTGCAAAAATTAATTAAAAAAAAAAAACAAAAAACAAAACAAAACAATACATCAGAATCAACTGGAAAGCTTTAAAAAGTTATAGATTCCTGGCCAGGCACGGTGGCTCACGCCTATAATCCCAGCACTTTGGGAGGCCGAGGTGGGCGGATCCCGAGGTCAGGAGATAGAGACCATCCTGGCTAACACGGTGAAACCCCGTCTACTGAAAATACAAAAAAAAAAAAAAATAAAAAATAAAAATAAAAAGACTCTCTATGGCCAACCACTATTCTTGCCATACTTTATGCAAATAATCAGGCCAGGTATAAGACTAAAACTTATTTTGCAAATACATTTGTCCTACTATGATTTGTCTTTCATAAAAATGGGAGCCTGGAGAGAGAAAAATTTGTGTTTCAAAAGAAAACTTCAGTACAACTGTTATTAAATTCCAGGCTTGTTCATTATTTTTGAGTTTTATTATTTGCCTATAATTTGGACTGAATCCTAAATTCTTTCCTGGCTATAAGTATCAAAAGTAATGATTTCAAGCTTTTCTTCCATTTTGGAATATTAGAAATTAAAACTGCTTTTCTTCAAGCCCTGCAAACTGAAACTAGACAAGTTAAGTGAACTTTTGGAGAAATCACAGCAACTTATATATAAACAACCTTTGTGCCTGTTGACTACACAAAAGGGTCACATGAGTACTGGATTTGGACTGAGATTCAGAGAAATCTGTGAGATTGTCACTGCAGTTAGAAGATGCTTCAGAGACTCTAGAAAAATGAGTCTATAGGCTGGGCGTGGTGGCTTATGCCTGTAATCCCAGCACTTTGGGAGGCTGAAGTGGGTGGATCACGAGGTCAGGAGATCGAGACCATCCTGGCTAACGTGGTGAAACCCCGTCTCTACTAAAAAATACAAAAAATTAGCTGGGCGTGGTGACAGGAGCCTGTAGTCCCAGCTACTCAGGAGGCTGAGGCAGGAGAATGGCATGAACCTGGGAGGCGGAGCTTGCAGTGAGCTGAGATCGCGCCACTGCACTCCAGTCTGGGCGACAGAGCCAGACTCCTTCTCAAAAAAAAAAAAAAATAAAATAAAAAAAGAGTCTATAGACTGCTGTAGACAATAGAGGTGAGCCAACATGCAACTGAAAGTGTTAGTGATCATGGCCCAAAGAATTGCTCTAATTGAGGAGGCAGTTGTGTATCCTTAATTGGAGTCCAGGATTATACTTTTTTTTTGTTGTTCTTGCTGTAATTAGTCCTTGGTCCTTTTCTGATTTGACTTCACCCCCTTTTCCATGGGAGATGACTTCCTAGGAATGAGCCTTCATAGTGATGTAAGATCAGATGAAACAGCCACAAAGTCATGTATTTAACAGTAATTTCTCTGAAAGATTTAGAAGAATGTTGGGGGTGGGCAGGTGTGGTGGCACAGGCCTGTAATCTTCACATTTTGAAAGGCCGAGGTGGAAGGATTGCTTGAAGCCAGGAGTTCAAGACCAGCCTGAGCAACAAAATGAGACCACATCTCTACAAAAAATAAAATAAAATAAATTAGCTGGGTGCAGTGGTGCATGCCTGTAGTCTCAGCTATTCGGGAGGCTGATGTGGGAGGACCTCCTGAGCCCAGGAGTTCCAGGCTGCAGTGAGCTACGATCATGTCACTATACCCTAGCCTGGGTGACAGAGCAAGACCTTGCTTCTTAAAAAAAAAGCGGGAGGCGGGGTGGGGGGAACAGGAAGGCAAAAAGCCTCAGGGATCTCCAGATGACTGCCCTCTAAATAGTTCTTTGCTGGCCTCAAAATCTTTCAAGATGTATAGCGTTTCATAAAACAAGGCATGTCAATTATAACTTCAGGTGTGCAATCAAAATCTAGCTCCTAAAACAAAAGCCTGTTAAGTTTTATTCTGATAATATTTATCTTCCCAGGCACAGAACAAAGGCAAGATGAGATCAATTATTCTTCCACCTATCCCATCTCTTTCTACCTGCCTTCCCCCCGTAAGAAAATATATAAATACTAAGCCTTCTGCAACCTCTTCAGAGAGAACACACCCACAGAGGTTTTCTGTGATTCATGTTTTCCCAGGGTGCACCCTCAAGCTCTGGCTCAATAAACCTTAACTGGTCAAGACCCTTGCCTCAGTCAGTCATTCTGGATGACCACCATGAGTCTTGCACAGGCCTTCACTGATCCCTTTACTGCCCAGGTGATGTGTACCTAGGTGAGTCAGGTCCCCACGAGTCAAACACTCTTCTCCCTTTCTGCCTCCTCTACCTCCCTCTCCTCATTCAGTGCTGTGTGCCCTGGTCTGGCCCCAGCTCCAGGCCATTAGTATTAGCCTAAGAAAGCAAGGCCAGGAGGAACAGGCTGAGAAGGAAATCAGAGGCCAACAGGCATGAAAAGAGGCAGATAGGACTGTCATTTCTCAGAGCCACCCACTCTGGGTGTGTTTTATGACTGCTACTGGATTTGGAATCTTTTCCTCTTTGTGGCCATAATGGGAACTCACCCTTCTCCTACTTCCTTCCCATTACACTTTCTATTCATAGGGAACTCCTTTTATGACCAGAGAAAGGCTGTAAAAATAGTTGACAATTGAGTAAAACTGATTTTATAATGACTGGGAACCTGGCTCTGTTTTTTTCCAAAAGAGACTGACATTCCTCAAAGCCAGCTTTTATGCAGGGCTGTGCAGTTGTGAGTGTGGCATTAGGGAACAGGTACATAAGTGAAGGGTGAGACAGAAAACAAAATGCTGGCTCTTTGTCAAATCCTGAAAGTAGAGGGGGCAAAAATCATTCTGGAAGGTGTATGTCATTCAGGAGACCTTGGAAATCTCAGGGTATCCTCTTCCCAGATGAAGTGGAGGATGAGGTTAAATTATGGAGTTGGGTGGGTGATACTGGGTACATTACTTCTCTGCCTTGTTGTTTTTTTTTTTTTGACGGAGTCTCGCTCTGTTGCCCAGGCTGGAGTGCAGTGGCACGATCTTGGCTCACGGCAAGCTCTGCCTCCTGGGTTCATGCCATTCTCCTGCCTCAGCCTCCCGAGTAGCTGGGACTACAGGCATCCGCCACCACGCCCGGCCAATTTTTTTGTATTTTTAGTAGAGATGGGGTTTTACGATGTTGGCCAGGATAGTCTCGAACTTCTGACCTTGTGATCCACCTGCCTCAGCCTCCCAAAGTGCTGGGATTACAGGTGTGAGTCACTGCACCCAGCCTGCCTCATTTTTTTAATCTGTAAAAATGGGGATAACATCCAGGAATTTTTGTGAAGATGTTAGCTACACGGAAAGATCTTAGGATAGTGCCTGACATATAGTGAGTTCTAAGTCAGTGCAAACTATTATTTTTATGGGAATAGGAAAAGGTGCCACCCTGGACGTGTAGGGTGAGGAGGTGTTTTCCAGCCAGGGTCCTAGCAGGCCAACTGGAGATGAAGATGGTTAAGCAGAAGCAGCTTAACTTCAGGAGTGGAAGGATTGGGGAGCAGTAGCTCATGCACAAGATTCTGTGAAAATGCCTTTACCTAACAGCAAAAATACCCAGAATGGATGTGGCTTCTGTCACAATTATTGTCTAAAAATGTGTCCTAGACTCAAATGGCTTTGATGTAAGCCAAGTACAGAAAAGGGCTTCAGGGCTGCCTTGCACATAGCATTCATCTCGTCAAAGGAAAGCATTCATCTTGTTAAAGGAAAACATTCATTTTGCTAAAGGAATCCCGTCTTGTAGCCCTGGTTATTATTTTTGTCTCAGTACTATTCTTGTTTATAGTTTGTAAAGAGAAAGACTGAAGAAGTGTGAGATATGGAAGTGCATATATGAATTAACAGGGCAGAACTGGGACTGGTACGTGTAAGTTAAGAGAAAGTGCGTATAAATTTATGTGAACATAAAGAGGACTTCTTGTTTTAAGCAGACCTCTTTGTATAAATAATGTGGGCTGTCTTGAGTGGATGGCAGACTCTATCACAAGAACATTCCAGCAGAGTCACGAGAGAATGGGGAGCATGACTTCTTTCTAAATGGCAAGTTAAGAGTGTGTAAGTCGATGAAGAGAGAGGAGATGAAGGAGAAGATGGGTGAGGATGAGAGAAATGGGATGGAGAAAAGAACAGACTGAAAGGAATGTTTACCGAGGGCTCATCAGGTACCAGCCTCTGTGTCTAATACCTTACACATCTTAATTTACTCTTTGACTGTCATTTTCTGATACAGTAAGAGTCATCTTTGTGCCGCAGATGAGAAAAGGCTGTGGGAGGTGAAGTGAGTGGTCCAGGATCATCCAGCCAGTTCATAGCAGAGCTGGTGTGTTTCACCTCAAAGTTTGTACTCTTGCCTGTGATTCACACAAAACAGTGAGATATAGAAAGAAGGCAAATGAAATTTTTGTTGTGGATGATGTTTATGGAAGTTACCAGTGTTAGGCAGAATAATGGCCTCCCCAAAATGTCCACATCCTTATCCATGGAACCTGTGCATGTTACTTTATTTGGCAAAAAGACTTCACTCTTGAGATGGGGAGGTTATTCTGGATAATCTGGGGTGGCCCAGTGTAATCAGAAGGGTCCTTGTAAGTGAAAGAGTGAGGCAGGAAGGTCAGGGTGAAAATGCTGCAGTCTGAGAGACTCCACTAACCATTGCTGGCTGTGAACATGCATCAAAAGACAGAATTTCAACTAATGTAGTTATAGATCTAATTGGCTTTTAATTGTGATTCAGGATTTGGGGCAGCTCTCACTCTACAAATACAGTGATAGCTGCCCCTGGGCAATACAATAACAAAACAATGGGTTTTGTCAAATTGGAACCAGTAAACAGAGCCATAGAAATAAATGGATTGGTTAACATCAGGGTACTTCAGGTTACTCTTTTTGGGATAAATGTTAAAGCAGAGGGGACTTCCTTATGATGTTGACTCAGGGAGACTGGAATCTTCTGTTTTCAGAAAACATTGGTTTGTTTTGAGATCTGCTTCCTTAAAATTCAAGTTGGAGTATGTAGCATTTAGCATGAGTGGCTCTAATTTGGAGTCTTTAGACTCTCACTTAAGTGAGAGTGTGACCAAAACTTAAAGCATTAGCATTACTCTCAGTTATCATCATTTTTGGCTTCCATTGTTTATAGGTTATGATATCCTCCTGATCACACATTTCTTTGAGTTTATGTAATTCCAGCCAAATATAGACCATTTGATATTTGATGGATGGCAGCACGCAAACATTTAAAACTTTTAGAGATTACAGCACACCAGGGAGACCACTAGTATGACTATGAGGAAGATAATGTTAAGAGTTTGGAGTATGCACCTTTGGTAAGATACAAACCAACTGAAATAGAATAGATAAAAGAATGAACCAGATGAGTGTAGCCATTTTAACCAAGTAGCATGTTTATTAACTTTTGCAACTGAGACTCTATAATATCTGATATATTTATCCATGTGCAACAGGAAGCGTCATAAACTACACAGACTCCTCTCTGATCAGCCAATAGGGAGCAATTTTATTATCTAGCATTGCATGCCTGGGTTAAATTAAAACAGGCAGTGAGAACAAGTGAGTCTAGGAGTCTGACTCTAAAAGAGACCATAGTACATTTGAACAAAGAGTTGTGTTAAAGATGCTGCTAATGTCAGCCATTGGGTGGACTAAAGGATCTCGTACGTAAAAATTTGGGGTTGACACGATAGATTAGACACTCCGTTAATCTATCATTCTCTGTATTTTCTCAAACATAACATCCCAATCAAAGCCTTGATAATATAACCAATGTTTTAAAATATATCCCATTTTAAAGACAGCAGATTCTCACTGAACTTGTGCAAATAACTGAATTACCATAAACATATGAATACTCATGAATAGTTGCCCAGTTCTGTGGCAGTCAGGAGGGAGCAAAAGTAAATGTTATAATTTTTGTTCACAAAAGTCTACTTTACCAAATTGCAGTAAGGTATAGATAGCTTAAAAGATAAAGAAATTCATAAATCTGAAAAAGAAAACAAAGAATTGGCAATTTTTCAAATAAAAAAATCTTAAAAATGGGCCAGGCGTGGTGGCTCACGCCTGTAATCCCAGCACTTTGGGAGGCCGAGGCAGGCGGATCACGAGGTCAGGAGATTGAGACCATGGTGAAACCCCGTCTCTACTAAAAATAGAAAAAATTAGCCGGGCGTGGTGGTGGGTGCCCATAGTCCCACCTACTCAGGAGGCTGAGGCAGGAGAATGGCGTGAACTCGGGAGGCGGAGCTTGCAGTGAGTGGAGATTGTGCCACTGCACTCCAGCCTGGGCGACAGAGCGAGATTCCATCTCAAAAAAAAAAAAAAAAAAAATCTTAAAAACATTATCCTCATTATTATTTAGTTCAATGAAATTGATGTTTTTTTCCTTCTGTGTGTTTTGGTCGGCAACTTCACGAAGGTATCAGCCTGTTTGCAAGTTCTTAGGTTCTTAGACAGTCCAGTAGCATGATCTTAAAGTTATCAGAAACTTGTGTTCAAGAGTACTTGTCAGAGTCTTTTCCATAAATCTTGAAGAAGAAGCAATTTTGAACGGTAGCTGGTTGCAAATGCTTTGAGGAAGAATAAAAACAACTGTCTGTGAATGACAAAGATTGAAAATGACTGTGGTTAAAACTATGAGGGGAGTTCATTATGATAAAGACACAGCTCACATAGAAATTTAGTTACTTCTGTGGCATATGACATTATGACTGATAACATATTTGATTTCTAGGAATCTCATATAATTTTGGAACACTTATATCAGTAACATAACCATAAATATAACTTAGAGAAGGTTTAGCACCACTTATCAATTGACAATGCTTTCCATGTAATTTAACATATCAAATAAGGTGGCTTTTCCACTTAGCTTCTGTTTCTCAACTGGATTACTGTTTCTTGGTAGAGCCCATTAATGAACAGGGCCAGCAAAGTATAGGCTTGTATATGTTGAAAAAGTTTTCTAGGAAATTCTAATACTCCCAGCTAAAGAACCATTGTTTTAGCCTCATATTGTACGTATTAGAACAGGAGTTCTCCATCCTGGTTACATGTTAGTAGCATCTGGGAAGGCTTAAAAATTACCAATGCCTGGGTCCCACTCCAGACAGTAGGTCAGAATTTATGGATGGGGCTTTAGCATCATTTAAAAAAACATTTCTCAGTGATTCCAATGTGTAGCTATATTTCCCATCAGGTTTCTCTGATTTCTTGTGGCATTCACTTTTTTCTACTTTGGTATCATGATTGTTTTTCATATCTTATCTCCTGTCTTAGGTTGTATGTTCTCTGGGTTAGGGACCTTGCCTTCTTCAGTTCTGTATCTTCATGAACACATGAATTGGTCATCAGGAAAAGGTTCTCAACCACACGTAGGCTGTGTCCTGAATCTCAGGTTCACACATTAATGCTAGAGTCATTGTTCTCCATGAGGTCAGAGGTTGCTTGCTTTGAAGGGTATATGGGTAACTCCACAGTTCAGATACTGGATGGGAGATTACCCTGTTTCTAGGCATAGCATTGGAACTACGAATTCTATGTGTATATGGGGTAGAGGGGCAGGGATGTGTAGGAAGACAGTTCTAATTAGGATGGAGGAATTATACTAGGGAGTAGAGGGAATGGAAGTGAGAAGAATTAGTAAAGAGAAGAAATGTGAACTTATCAAATAGGCCAGAGTAGGCCTCTGAAGATTCTTGAGTAAGTGAGTGAACTAGATTTTAGGAAGGTAATGAGACAGTCATATGCAAGGAAGATTTCAAATACTGGAGACAAGGAGTCAAGCAGGACTTGGAGCAGTTGTTGAGGTCTATGGGAGTGGAGAGAATGACACAAGTGAGAGATGTTAAGAAAGGATCAAAAGACTTTCGTAGTGCATTGAATCTGGGAAACAAATGAGCAGAGGCTGGGGATAATCACAGCTAAGAGACAGTGGGGTACAGGGAGCATGCAGACCAGGGAAGAAGAGACCTGCAGGAATTAGTGCTGAGAAGCAGGAGTTTATTGGGAGGAGGAGGAGATCCATTCCCAGGATACAGGTCCCTCTCCCAAGCATGGCGGTCAGCCCTGCAGGAAACAGGACAAGAGGAAAGGCCATCATACCTGCCAGTCTTCCTGAAATGCAGCAACTATACCAGGGCTACTATATCAGAGCCACCCTGGCCAGTACTCCAATCATGATGCTGACAGTGGCCCTAGCTGAGAGGCCAGGAGAACTTCCTTGTACTAAAGCATCTGTCATGAAAAGAAAAGAAGAGAAGGAATGAAGTTGATGCCATTTTACAGTGGGGTACCCCAGGAACCAGCTCCTAGCATGAAGTAGTCTCTACTTGTTTTTTCAAGGAATACATTATTTTTGTGGGAAGGTTGTTGGGACGTGATTAGGCAACTATATTCTTGCAGGATTTTTTCCTCTCACCATGGTTGACGATCAGTCTTCTGTCAATTTCATCCTGGCATTTCTTTACTCAGATATTTTGAAGACTTTGTGATGTGAAAAAGCTGATTGCTATTTTATGTGTCATTAGAACTTTCTACCTTTTCACGGTTGCATCTTTGTCTCAGTGTCTAGTTGTGGCAGGTCTCTTTGGCAGGGAGCTGATTGACAGAAGGCCCAGGTCAGTGCATTCCAAATTGACCGCCTCCTTTGCACAGAGACCTCTCTTCCCAGGAGCTCCCAGCAGGAGTATGGAAGCAAGCCCAGTTTTGTGAGATTCTGTTTAACTCTGATGGGTGACTAATTGGAGGACGCCCCATCAGCCTTGCCTAAACTCACTTAGAACTGCACTGCTATCTAAAACTTCTTTTTCTTTCTCCCTCACAGGAATCAAATCTGCATCGTGGTCTGAGGGCTCTCCCAGGCTCCTCTCACACCCGCCCCATTTCCCTCACGGGTGTTTTTCCTAATAAATTATCTTGCATGTCTAATCCCATCTTGATTGCATCTCAGTGGGTAAAAACTAACATACCAGGTTTGATTCTTTGCGCTTAGCTTTTTTTTCTCTCTCTTTCACATGTAACCAGTAACCATGTCCTCATGTTTTCTGTGTTGCCTCTTTTTTTTTATATGTGTGTGTATTTACCTAAGATACCTTTTACACACACACACACACACACACACAATTTTTTGCATCTGTTTCTTTATTTCTATTGGAACCATTTACTTTTGGCCCTCACCAGTCAACTTGGGCTGATGATTAATGCTATGTTAGCTACTGTTGAGGGGTACCTCCTATGGGACAGGCCCTGTGCTAAATACTTTACTTGTATCTCATTTGATTTATACAATAACCCTGTCAGGTAGACATTATTTCCGTTTTACAGATGAGACGACAAAGGCTTAGAGTGGCAAAAAATCTCTACTGATGTCATATGGCTGGTGAGAAGTAGACTTGAGATTTGATTCTAGGAGTACCCAACTTCAAGCTAATGATAACAGTAGTAATATACCAGCTAAAATTTATGAAACATTTCCTCTGTGTGGGGTGTTTTGCTAAAGGTTTCATTGATGATTACATTAAACCCTTAAAACAATGCTATGAAGCAAACACTGTTACTGCAATTTTCAGTTGAGGAATCAGAGGCTCAGAGAAGTTAAGAATCTTGTGCAAGAAATTTATAACTGTAAACGCTTACATTAAAAAAGAAGAAACATCTCAAATCAACAACCAAATTTACAACTTCATGGTATAGGAGAAAAACAAACTAAACCCAAATATATTGAATGAAGGAAGTAATAAGGATTAGAGTGGATATAAATGAAATGGAGAATGGACAAACAATAGAGGAAATCCATGAAACCAAAAGTTGGTTCTTCAAAATAAGATCAGCAAAATTGACAATCATTAACTAGATTGACTAAGAAAAAAAGAGAGAAATGGAAATTACTAAAATCAGAAATGAAAATGGACTCCTGGCATGGTGGCTTACACCTTCAATCCCAGCACTTTGGGAAGCCAAATCGGGAGGATTGCTTGAGGCCTGGAGTTTGAAACCAGCTGGGGCAACGTAGGGAGACCCTGCCTCTACGAAATTAAAAAAAAAAATCCGCTGGGCATGATGGCATGCACCTGTAGTTTCAGCTACCTGGGAAGCTGAGTTGGGAGGATTGCTTGAGCCCAGGAGGTTGAGGCTGCAGTGAGTTTTGATCGCACCTCTGCACTCCAGCCTGGTCTGGCCTAAAGAGTGAGACTCTGTCTTTCTCTCTCCCATTCAATGGGGAAAGTGCAGTCTTTTCAGCAAATGATTTTGGGAAAGCTGGAAATCCATGCAGAAGGATGAGCTGAACCTTTACCTGACACCATATACAAAAAACTAACCCACAGTAGATCAAAGACGAAATGTAAGAATAAAAACTATAAAACTCTCAGAAGAAAACACAGGGAAAAAAACTCCATGACATTGGATTTCACAGTGGTTTCTTGGTTATAACAACAAAAGCATAGGCAACAAAAGAAAAAATGGATAAGTTGGACTTCATGAAAATCAGTAACTTTTATATATCAAAGAACATTGTCGAGGAAGTGAAAAGGCAACCCTTGAAGTGGGAAAAATATTTGCAAATCACGTATGATAAGGGATCAGTTTTCAGAATATATGAAGAACTACTACAAATCCACAACAGCAAAAATCCAAAAACCCAGCTAAAAAAGGACAAAAGATTGAAATAGAGATTTCTCCAAGGAAGATATACAAATGGCCAATTAGCACATGCAAATATGCTCAACATCACTAATACTTAGAGATATGCAAAACAAAACCCCAATGATAGAATACCTCAAACACATTAGGATGGCTTTTATTAAAAAAAAAAAACAACACACACACACACACACACAAACAACAAGTGTTTTTAAGGAGGTGGAAAAGTTGGAGCTCTAGTGCATTGCTGATGGAAGTGTGAAATGTTATAGCCCTGTGGAAAACAGTATGGCTGTTTCTCAAACAGTTAAACAAAGAATTACCATTGGATCCAGCAATTCCACTTCTGGACATATATGCAAGAGAATTGGAAGGAATTTGAACAGATATTTGTACACTGATGTTCACAGCAGCATTAGTCACACAATAGCCAAAAGGTGGAAACAACTGAAAAGTCCATTGAAAGATAAGTGGATAGAAAAATGAGGTGTATCCGTACAATGGAATGTTCTTCAATCTTAACAAGGAAGAAAATTCTGATACATGGTGCAAAATGGATGAACCTTAAAAACATTATGTTAAGTGAAACAAGCCAGACACAAAAGGCCAACTATTATATAATTCCATTTATATAAGGTTGTTAGAATAGTCAATTACATGGAGACAGAAAGTAGAATGGAGGTTGCCAGGGGTTAGGGGGAGAAGGAGTGAGAGTTACTGTTTATTGGGCAGAGAAATTTATTTAATATGGTAAGATGAAAAAGTTCTGGAAATGGATGGTGGTGATGGTTACATAACACTAAATTGCACGCATAGAAATAGTTAATGGTGGCCGGGAGCAGTGGCTCATGCCTGTAATCCCAGCACTTTGGGAAGCCGAGGTGGGCAGATCACCTGAGGTCTGGAGTTCAAGACCAGCCTGATCAACATGGAGAAACCCCATCTCTACTAAAAATACAAAATTAGCTGGGCGTGTTGGCACATGCTGGTAATCCAGCTACTTGGGAGGCTGAAGCAGGAGAATTGCTTGAACCCAGGAGGCGGAGGGTGAGCCGAGATAGTGCCATTGCACTCCAGCCTGGGCAACTGGCCCTACCCCTTCCCTTTCATGCAGAGACCCTGTGGCTGAATCTCCCTGTGTCTCCAAGTGTGCATCACTCACTGTCCTCTGTGCTGTGTCCACAACCTCATACAGCTGTTGACTTCAGAGCCAGGGCACAGCTCAGGAGTCTTCACGGAGGCTCCCTGTCTTCCCATTTTTGTGCAGCCTGACTCGGGGGAGGCTTGGCTTCAACTGGCAACTTGATTTAGCCAGATTTGGGACAGGCCACCTGGGCACCTTCTCCATACACTCGGGTCCCACCCCAGGTGAAGTCAGGGCAGGCCCTGTCACCAAGGGAGCTGGGAGTAGAGTCTGAGCTGCTCCTCCCTCATCCAAGGGGCTTCTTCCTCTTATTTGGGGAACGTTGTGGGCTTGTTTCAAAGCTTTGAATGTTTCTTGCAGCTAATGGCATAGGTAAAAGAAAACAAAGGGGTAACGGAAACATAGGGGTGCCATGTGTTGGTGACAAAGAAAAGCAACTTGACCTTGAGGACCCTCCTTCTTCCCCCTTTGTGGAGTCCTTTCCATGACATAGGGCTCTGGGGCTGATGAAGTCCCCTTTCCACGTTTCTCAGGTTAGCCCCAAGGTCAGCCAAGAGAAATCAGAAAAACAGGCAGAAGAGCGTCTATAGAGATAAACTGGGAGGGTTTAGGAGAAAAGTTGGGGATTTGCTTGTGCATTTGGACACAGGCTGGGAATGAAACTTTTTTTCTGGCTCGTCTCTGAAAGCCAGATAGACTCTACCAGAAAACATACTGCCAATGCTCCAGGGATCCACTTACCAGAGACTGTGATCATCATGACTGTGGTCCTGTTGCGGCCAGTGGCTGAGTTAGTGGCGTGGCAGGCATAGGATCCGCTGTTCTTTGCAGTGATGTTGGGGATAAAGAGCTTTTGTGTGTGTTGCTGGAATGTGCCATTGACAGACCAAGAATACTGTGAGGGTGGATTAGAGGCCGCATGGCAGGAGAGGTTGAGATTTACTCCTGCATGGTAATAGGTGTCTGAAGGGAAAATGGTGGGGGCATCTGGGCCATCTGGAGCAAAAGAATAAAGTCATAGGTGATGTCATCAGAGGGAAGGGGAAGCTCCTGGTCTGTGGAAGAGCCACAGTGTCCCTCTGAGCTAAGTCACAACCCTGAAGTCCCAACCAAACCCCTGCTGTTTCTATTGAGACAGAGTCCGAGACATTTACCTGTTTCTCCCATCAGAAGATATGGACTCCAAGTCTCCCATGACAGGAGCACCCCCTCCCCTCTTATTCTTGGTCAAGGCTGGGCCTACCCATGTTTGCCTGGGGCAGAAAGTCATGACCAGCTGGGTTTCTAGGGGTGGGTGGGGATCTGCATTTTTGGAGCTGAGAGGGACTGAGAGGCCTGGCCTCTGGCTGTGTGGATTTGGGCTGGCGGCCTGGGCCACAGAGGAACAGAAGATACTCACAGAGGACATTCAGGGTGACTGGGTCACTGAAGTTCGCACTCGCTGGGTTCTGTATTTCACACTCATAGGGTCCTGCGTCATTCCTTGTGACACTGAGTAGAGTGAGGGTCCTGTTGCCATTGGAGAGCTGCAGCCTGGGACTGACCGGGAGGCTCTGACCATTTACCCACCACAGGTAGGTTGTGTTCTGAGTCTCAGGTTCACAGGTTAAGGCCACAGCATCCTTGTCCTCCACAGGGTTGGAGTTGTTGCTGGAGATGGAGGGCTTGGGAGTCTCCGCTGTGCAGATAACAGAGAGAAGATTGCCCTGTGTGGCACCTTTGATTCCTCCACAGGCATCTTTCAATCAGAGTTGGCATCTCCCACCTCTCAGCCTACTCAAGTCCTTAAAAGCCCACGGCAGGTGTGTGTGTCACAAGACAGATGCACAATGATCAGGGCTCGGAGACCATGAGGCCGCCTTCTCTGTGTGGGAGAAGCACAGACTTTCTCAAGTGTGAATTGAGCAGCAGCGCTGGGTTGTGGACAGACCCAGGACTGGGAGTTACAGATCCCGGTGCCTCTTCTGGTCCCTCCCTAACCAGCCTGCCTGCCTGGCCCACCTAGGGGTCCTCACCTGAAACATATAGGTGCTGGGTCCCTTCCAGCTTCACAGTCCTACTTTGCCCTTTGAGGTGTGTTTTTGAGGGTTCTGTTTCCAAGAACATTCTAGAGATGGGAGATGATGGGACTTGCCACTATCCTTAATTCCTGACTGGATGTTTCAACAGAAATAACACAGGGGAGGCCGGGGCAAGCCTGGAGGTCGGTTCCGTCATCAGGCAGTGGAGCCACAAGGTGGGGCAGTTTTTCCCAGGTGTTTCATCTTGACTTACTTGAGCCAGTGACCTCTAAAGATAGAGCAGAGTCCAAGGAATGATCTAGAAGGAGTGAAGGGGACAGGCAAGAGCAGGTGGCTTTGGAGCAGAACCCTGTTTCCTTTCCTTGGTTTTTAATGTCCCTTCTTTCCCTGCAGGGGGCAGGTGAGGAGCTGTGGATCCTCCCATAAATACATGTGGACATTTGCAAATGCAAACTGACTGGTGGGAAGGGGGAGCATGAAGTGCTGGAAATTTGGCCCTCATGGACCATGGGTGTTTGACAGTTATGAGAGAGAAATTTGGGAAGAAGTTTTGCAAATATTTTCTCCCACTGGACATTATGCAAAGTGAAATAAGTCACTGACAGGACAGATACTGTAGGATTCTACTTACACGAGGTTCCTAGGGTAGTCACACTCATGGAATCACGTAGTAGAATGGTGGTTGCTATGGGCTGGGAGTGGGGGGAATGGAGAGTTGTTCATGGGTCTGCAGTTTCAGTTACACAGGATGAGGAGGTTCTAGAGATCTGCTGTACAGCTTTGTGCCTATAGTTCATACACAGTATTTGTTATGCATAAGGCTTAGGACCAAAAGTGTTTTGAATTTCTAACTTTTATAAATTCTTGAACATTTGCAGTATACTTACTGGTTTAGCATCTCAAATCTGAAAATCCCAAATCCAAAATGCTCCAGTGAGCATTTCTTTTGAGCATCACGTTAGTGGCCAAAAAATGTGGAATTTTGGAGCATTTCAGATTTGGGATTTTTGATGGTCAACGTGTAACTGTAATTTACATTTTAAAATTTGTCAGGAGTTTAGATATTATGTTCTGACTATAGTCAAAAACAAAATTGCGGGAAACATGAATTTTTTTTCCATAAGTAGAAATGGCTATTAATTGTCCACAGATCTAAAATCAATTGGTGGAAGGAGTATTTCTCTTGATAACAAAATAAGGTTTAGGCGTCCTGTGAATTCCAGCAGGATCACATTATGCGCAAAGGAAGATCCTGAAGTTCACTTGAAATTAGCAACTTCCAGGTAGAGGGAGGCACGTGAGTCCTGTTAGGAGGACAGAACTGGTCAGAGAGGAACTCTTAGGTGTGTCAATTCCATAAAGGGAGGAACAATGCCAAATTAGGAGAAGCGATGTGTGTTATGTTAGTAAATTTAGAAAGCTTCCTGCCCCTAATTCCTACGCAGAGTTAGGCAAAATTGGGAGGAACCCAAAACAGGCATGCGCAATGCTTTCTTCATTTTCTCTTGACCTCAGAAGACACAAGTAGAGTTGGATTAGGTTTTTGTGAATTGCACAGAGTCTAAGTGAGATGCCAGTGGCTCATGCATCTCCCCACCTGAAGGACCCCATCTTATCACAATGGTGCCATCATGAGGACACAGATTTGTGTGGAACAGGCAGTAAGCCCATCAGATAGCACCTGCCTGGCCATCCAGGATCTAGTCTCTAAAGAGGTTTTGGATCATTCATTCTCTCATTCATTCCCTTTCTCCTTCATAAGAGAACGATTGAGTGTGTGTCACATGTTAGGCCTGTCCTGGTGCAGGGTGTGAGTGGGGAGAGAAAGCAAAGTCCTCTCTTTTGTCCTCCCATGGGAGTGACAGCAACACATCAGGAAACAGGATTTCAGGTTCAGTGAGGGGGGTTAGGATCTTAGAGGGAGCCTGGACATTCCTCACACTGGCTCTGACAGTTGGGGCAGGTGATTTAGTTCTGGAGTACAAATTAATCAGTTGCTTATTTGCTCTCACTTCTCTGAGCTTTGGATGCTCAGGAAGAAAGAAAGGATTTGAGCCAATGGATGACCATGGGGTCCATGGGACCCAATAAACCCTGCCTTCTTGTGGAAGAGAGGATGGGGCTGTGGCTGGAGAGAGACCTCATGCGACCCTGATCTGTCCCTTGTGTTTGTGTGACCCTGGTTCAGTGACTGTGTCTTCCTGTGCCTCTGTTTCTTCTCAATAATAAGCTTCTATTAAAAGAAATAATAGGCCGAGCACAGTGGCTCACGCCTGTAATCCCAGCATTTTGGGAGGCCGAGGCGGGCGGATCATGAGGTCAAGAAATAGAGACCATCCTGGCCAACATGGTGAAACCCTTTCTCTAATAAAAATACCAAAATTAGCTAGGGGTGGTGGCATGCACCTGTAGTCCCAGCTATTCGGGAGGCTGAGGCAGGAGAATCGCTTGAACCTGGGAGGCGGAGGTTGCAGTGAGCCGAGGTCGCACCACTGCACTCCAGCCTGGGAACAGAGACTCTGTCTCAAAAAAAAAAAAAAAAAAAAAGAAAAAGAATTAGAAAAAGAATTATTATTTCTTTCTCAATAGGAAAATGATATTTTCTGCCAGGTTTTCTATGAATTAGCATTAAATTATTCATAGTCACTTGGCCTGAAACTTGCACAGAGGAGGCGCTCACACAAACCGCACGTGTTATTATTTGCCTCCATGAGAGTGTCCCCTTGGCATGATCCCTGCTGGACAGGTTGCTATTAGGAACGTCTTTCTTCTATTTCTGCCCCTGGGGACACTGAACTTCCTATGGAGTCTCCTAAGCCTCCCAGGCCAGTTGGCTGATGACCTAAGAAGCTTGCCTATCTGTCCTCTCCACTCTGAGTCTCAGGTGAAGGACAAGACTCTGTCCTTGCCCAGATGAGGCTCTGGAGTCTGAGCCCTGGCTGGTGAGCAGCTCCAGGAGCCACAGCCCTTGGACGGCTGGTAAATCTTTGCTCCTAGTTGGCCCTGCCCAGGAGGCTACAACCCAGTGCTAGCATAGGTTTCCCGGGGTTACCTGGAGTCAGGATCCTGGGACAGGGGTCTGGAGCAGGGGCTTCCAGGGATGAGCTTCTCTGTGAGGATCCCAGGGGGCCCCTCAGGTCAGGCCCTGACCCAGTTCTTCAGAGTCTTTCTCAGGGTCAGGTCCATGGGGAGGGCACGGGGTGCCTGGCTGAGACTGATCTCCTTCTGCTGAGTCCCCCCATCAGACTGTCATTCCTCTGCCGTGAGTGTCTGCAGGGTCTGGATGCAGGAAAGGAGTTCTGATCTGTGGAAGTCTGTCTCCCCTGAGTGTGTCCTGCACTAAATGTCCAAACCCTAAAGTGGGATGTAATGCAGAGAGGGACACAGGCACAGCCCAGGCCTAACAATCCTGTGTGTGTGAAGAACTGACCCCCAACACCCAGAGGTCATGGGGAATCACTCACGATGTACGCTGAACTGGCCAGTTACTTCTTCATTCATAAGATTTAGCTTTATGACTTGCAGGATGTAGGATCCTGTGTCATTTCTGGTGACGTTCCGCATCAGCAGGGATGCATTGGGGTATATTGTCTCTCGACTGCTGTACGCAGGCCCTGGGGTAGTTAGTTGATTTGGTATTACATATCCTATAATTCGACGGTTGGCGTCCACTGTTTCCCCTCTGTACCAGTTGTAGCCAAGAGGGTCCTGGGGCAGATTGTGGACAAGTAGAAGAACCTCCTTCCCCTCTGCAGCATTGGATGGCACAGCTTCAATAGTGAGCTGGGCAGTGGTGGGCGGGTTCCAGAAGGTGAAAAGTGAGGCTAGGAGAGGGAGAGAGCATCAAGCAATATTGCAACTTATGTATTGGAGTGGAAAAATGGGGACATCAGCTTTGGAGTTTGTGTGTTTTTATGTGTGTGTGTATGTGTGTGTGTGTGTGTGTGTGTCCTACTGAGTCAATCAATGTCAGCAGCACAGTCCCCATTTCTTCAGTACCTCTGACCTTGGCATTTCCCTGTGTGGAATCTTCTTCTTCAGGGTTCTGCACAGCTCCCTCCACACTGCCCTCAGATCCTGCTCACATCAGGGCGTCCTTGGGAGACCCTTTCCATGACACCTCCTCTGGAGACCCTGGGTCTTCCCTTTCTGACCTTTCCCTGCTGTGTTCCCTCCAGGGCTCCTGTCAGTGCCTGACCTCACATTCTAGATGTCTTTGTGTGTCTGTCTTCCTCCCCAGGAGAGTGTGAGCTCTGTGAGGACAGGGACTTGTGTGATGTTGGCTGCACCCCAGTGCCTGGGACAGACTGCAGACTCCTGTGGATGAGTTCCTGAGCATTCCCTGGGCCCTCTGCTTCCTGGGGTTTATTTGCCAATGTCTGACGTTGTTGGCTGAGGACAATGTTTCATATCCTGGTTATGCTTTTATTTGAAGTGTCATCTGGTATGGTTATTATTATCATTTTTCAAAATGTAGTGGCCAGTGATGATTAACCAGGAATATGGAACACTTGAGATGTTCCTGCTTCTTACCAAGTCCAGTTCAATGTGATTTTCCTGTTGTGACCCCTGCCCCTCTCTTGTGTCCTCTCCTCTATTAAGGCTCCAACAGAAGCCCTCTGTCCCCTCTCAGAGCCCTGTCTTCCCCAGGAGACCCCAGCCAGTCACTGCTCTTCCTCCTCATGTCCTCTCCCAAGAAGTCCTCTCCTCACCTGTGAGCAGGAGCCCCTGCCAGGGGATGCGCCATCTGCAGGAAGGGGCTGAGATGGGCCCCATGGTCTCTGCTGCCTGCGTGTTCTCCTCTGTGGAGATGAGCCTGGGATCCAGAAACTTTCTGAGCACGGCTGTCAGCTTTGCTGTCCTTCCTCCTTTTGTGCTGAGCCTCTTCCCGGGGCAGGAGCACTTCTCAGGCTCATGGGCGGGGTCTGTGCCCAGGACACCTCTCTGTCCCCTCCCCTCTCAGTCCTGCCTCCCTGTCCCTCCTTTCTCTTTATTTTCTGTCTGTGTTTCAGGCCCCTGGGAATTGCTGAGGTCTCTGACTCCTTCAGCAATGATTCTCTCACCCAACCTCTGCACACACTATGCAGACACACACACACAGAGAGACACACACACACACACAAAGAGACACACACAGTCACACACACCCTGGAGATTCGATGAGCACAGCCCTGTGCCCTCAGCATCCTGCAGCCCATGTCTCCAGGTCGGGATGCACAGTCGCTCCCCCTGCCCTCTCCCATCCCCATCTGGCTCTTCCCTTCAGATCAGGAGGTCAGGGCTCCGCAAGGACCCTGTCACAGGGACACCACCACTGAGCTTTGGGGAGGTGTGTGCTCACTGGTGAGAGTGATTCTCCCCCTCTCTCATTGTGTCAAGCTTGGTTGCAGCTTCCAAGGATGGACATTCAATGTCCTGGATATCCCAGAGGAGACTATCCTTACTGGTGGTGTGCAGGGCAAATAATCTCTTATGCCTCCTGAGAGAGAGGGCTGTTCTGGTTGGTCAGTGGGGACTGTGGGCCTAGTGGTCATCAGGGACAGGTATCAGCCATTTTCTTGCTCTTTGGGTTCTGGCAGCTGAGCTGGGGCTTGGGCCTTCCATGTTCTCTCTAACCATCTTGGGTGTCCTCTGTTTTCGCCCAGCTGACTGTCCTGTGGTCACCCCACCTTCCCTATGGTTAGTGCAGCAGGAAGTGGGGAGTTGCCCAGGGGCCCCACAAGACAGTGCTCTCTGAGATCCAGGAGAGGGAGCCTGGGACAGAGCAGGGGCTCAGAGCTGGAGAGACCCATCCCAACTTACTCTGCAGCCAGGATGGGCTCAGCCCTCTCCATGCTGATATCTCCTGGGGTCTGTCCTAAGGGTTTGGACCTGGCCAGGCCCCTCTGTGTAGAGGAAGGATGGGCAGTGGCCGGAGAGCCCGTCTGGGGGGACGTTGCTCACACCTGAGAGGGCAGGTAGGGGTGGGCCATGTTCTGGGAACAAAGGGAGCTCATCCCTTGCTCCCCAGGTTGTGTACATGAGAGAGCGCTCTCCTTCCTCCTGGCTTCACGAAGGACAGCAGGGAGCAGGTGGCCACATCCCAGATAGTGCCTGGGCGTGACCATCACATACTCTCCAAGCCTCCTGGGGTGCAGAGGGAAGGTCATAGGGTGCCTGGCTGATTCCCCAGAGGCACTGTGGGCCCTCAGGCAGCTGTGGTTCTGTCAGCGCTGGGCTCAGCCTGTCATGCCCTAGAGAACAGGACACACGGAGCAGGGGCGGGCATTTAGGGAGCAGTCACAGAAAGAGTTGATGAGGATAGAAGGAGGTCACGAGGGGAAAGCGCCCAGTGTGGCGTCGCGTGCACCAGCGCTGCCCTGGGAGATGCCTTTAGCTAGGCCCAGGGAAGGATTGGGTGTGTGGGGCAGGAGCTGCCTGCAGAGGGAGCGGCCTCATGTTGCCGTCTGCCTGGCTGCAAGGAGGAGCTGACAGAGTCCGTATGGGGAGCTTGGAGGGTAAGGAGGACGTGGGCCGAGGTGCCCTGGTGAGGGTGGACCCTGCTGGGCTGTGGGTTCTGCTGAGGGAGGTCAGCAACCCCTGGGAAGGCTCCAGGCTGGAGGGACTCTGCCGCCCTCTGGTGGACTGGAAGGGAAGTGTGGGTGGCCGCAGTCCCAGGCCAGGCTGCGTGTTTTATTCCACATGGATCTGCACATTTCACACGAGGTCACCCACATGTTATGTCAGAGCTCCATCACATTCCAGCCACACGAGTCCCAGTCTCTGTGGTTGCAGGTTCATTGTCCTCCCCCTTTCACAATCAGATGTCCCAGACACAGATTTCTGTTACCTGTGAGTTTGTGTTTGTGTGCAGTGGGCTGCACTGTGTATGCCCTGGTGCAGTGATGTCTGGGTGGGGCTGAGCACTGGGCAGGGAGAAGACCCCCTTCTCCAAATTTCATCACGTTAAGGATAAAGGCTTCAATAATTTTGGGGGGACATACTCAGTTTCCAGCAGGGGAGCTGGGAGCTGCTTCATTTCCCGTTCTTGAGACTTGGCTTTCTTTGCTGAGATGGCTTCACACTCACAGTCCCACTCTGGGCTGTAGCCCCACAAAGCCTGTTTCCTCCTCACTTTTTCTGCCCATTCCTGGGTTTTCTTCCTGTGCTACCATCTCCCTGTGGCTTCACCTGCTCCCGTTCCAAGCAGCTTCCCCTAGGTCGCTGCCCCCCCTCACCATCTCTGGCCTCATTGGCCTCTGCCATTTTTTCTGAGGCCTGAGCTCAGAGTTCTGAGCCCTGATCCCAGGAATGGTGAAGCTGGGATGGGTGCTGCCGAAGGTACTGTTCTCTGTGGACAGCTTGACAGTGAGGCACCCTGATGTGTCACCAAGGAGGAGGCCATTGAAGAAAGCTGTTCTTCAGGGGTGCTTGCATCACAGTGGGGGTGGGGGGTAGACACTCTGGAGTGGGCTGGACCCATGAACTGCAGGGACCCTGTTCTATCTCAGGGACCAGCTCCTCCAGCCCCGTGTTTTTCTCTGTGGCTGATTCTCTGGTGTGATCTCTGAGCCTGTGTTAGTCCTCCTCACAATGGTCACAGCTGTGTGTGGAGATCTAATGGGGTGTGTGTGGCTCATGTGCTCACATAGAGTGTCCTGGGGTCAGGCTTTATGACCTACCCTGCCCCAACTCCACAACAAGATCTGAATAATGTGCCAAGTAAGATAAAGTCAGAATCCATGGGGGAGGGTGAGAGTCCTGGCAGTGCTGAGGTCTGTGCCTCCAGCTTAACTCTCAGTCTCTTTGCAAATACATTTATGTTGTGCATCTGCAGTTGGCTGGGCAGTTTCATGTCTCTAAATCCTTGAATCTCTCTGTGGATAAGGTCACGAAGGGTCTGCATGTAAGTGCGTGAGGGCTATCTGATTAGGGTGGGTATGTTTTACATAGTAGGTTTTCTTCACCAAAGACTTTTCAAAAAATTGTGATAGAGTGTATATATGTACATTCATATATATTTGTATGTGTAAGATAAATATATATTTATAAATATATCTGTAAATATGCACATTTATATATGTATAATGTGCCATTTTAACCACTTTAAAATGTGCAAACGAATGGAATTAACCACATTCACAATGTTAAATAACCATCACTAGTATTTTTCCTAGAAAATTTTCATCATTCTAAACTGAAACTCTGTATCTTTTAAACAATAACTCCCTATTTCTTCCACCCTAGACCTTGATTATCTCTAGTCTTTCTGTCTCTATGAATTTGCCTGTTGTTGGGGTTTCTATAAATGGAATCATACACATATTTCATTTTGTTTCTGGCATATTTCATTTAGCATAATGTTTCCAAGGTCCCTGCATGTTCCAGCGGGTGTCAGAGCTTCATTCCTCTTTATGACTGATTCACATTTTGTTTTTATGTATCACCATATTTGTTTATCCACATTCATGTGTTGATGGACACTTGGGTTGTTTCCATATTTTATCTATTGTGAATAATGCTGCAGTCAACACTTTCATTTGAGTACCTGTTTGAGTCCCTGGATTCAATTCTTTGGGTATAGGGCTGGGCGCGGTGGGTCACGCTTGTAATCCCAGCACTTTGGGAGGCCAAGGCGGGCGGATCACGAGGTCAGGAGATCGAGACCACGGTGAAACCTCGTCTCTACTAAAAAAAAAAAATACAAAAAAATTAGCTGGGCGTGGTGGCGGGCACCTGTAGTCCCAGCTACTTGGAGAGGCTGAGGCAGGAGAATGGCATGAACCCGGGAGGCAGAGCTTGCAGTGAGCCGAGATTGCGCCACTGCACTCCAGCCTGGGCGACAGAGCGAGACTCTGTCTCAAAAAAAAAAAAAAAAATTCTTTGGGTATAGAGCTAGGAATAGATGCTGTTTCACATAATAATTCTATGATTAGCACTTTGAGGAATAGCACAACTGTCTTTCATAGTGGCTCTACCTTTTTATATTCTCACTAGCAATTATGAGGATTCCAAATTCTATGTAAGGCTGCCACACATTATTTAACATTTTAAAAGAATGATAGCCATTGTTGTCAGTGTGATATGGTATCTCATTGTGGCTTTGACTTTGCAGTTTTCTAAGAACTAATGATGTTGAGTGTCTTTTCATGTCCTTATTGACTATTTGTATTTCTTCCTCTTCCTCCTTCTCCTCTTCTTCTTCCTCTTCTTCTTCTTCTCCTTCTCCTTCTTCTTCTTTTCTTTTTTTTTTTTTTGAGATGGAGTCTCACTTTTTTGCCCATGCTGGAGTGCAGTGGTGTGATCTCAGCTCACTGCAACCTCCACTTCCTGAGTTCAAGCGATTCTCTTGCCTCAGCCTCCCAAGTAGCTGGGACTACAAGCGTGCACCACCATGCCCAGCTAATTTTTGTATTTTTAGTAGAGATGGGGTTTCACCATGCTGGCCAGGCTGGTCTCAAACTCCTGACCTCATGATCTACCTACCTCAGCCTCCCAAAGTGCTGGGATTACAGGCATGAGCCACTGCACCTGGCCTGTATATCTTCTTTGAAGAAATGTCTATTTGAGTTTTTGCCCATTTATAAAGGGGGTGGTTTGTCTTTTTGTTATTGAGTTGTAGCAGCTCTTTATATATTCTGGACAGGAAGCTCTTCTATATGTAATTTGCAAATTTTTTCTCCCATTCTGTGCCTAGTCTTTTCACTTTCTTGATAATGTCCTTTGATGCACAAAAGGCTTGCATCTTTATAAAGCTTAATTTATCTATTTTTCCTTGTTGTTGCTCATGCTTTTGTGTCATATCTAACAATCCATTACCACATTCGAAGTCATCAAGATTTACCCCTCTTTTTCTTTTTCTTTTTTTAAAAAATATATATTTTATTTACACAGGTTTTTGGGGGAACAGATTGGTATTTGGTTACATGAGTTTTTTAGTGGTGATTTGTGAGATTTTGGTGCACCCATCACCCAAGCAGTATACACTGAACCCAATTTGTAGTATTTTTTCCCTCACTCCCTTCCCACCCTTTTTACCTGAGTCCCCAAAATCCATTGTGTAATTCTTATGCCTTTACATCCTCATCACTTAGCTCCCACTTATGAATGAGAATATACGATATTTGGTTTTCCATTCCTGAGTCACTTCACTTAGAATAATAGTCTTCAATCCCATCCAGGTTGCTGAGGATGTCATTAATTCATTCCTTTTTATGGCTGAGTAGTATTCCATCATATATATATATATTATATATATATATATATATGATGTATATATATATATGATGTATATATACACACACACATACACATACATATATACCTACCAAGTTTGTTTATCCACTCATTGATTGATGGACATTTTTGTTGGTTCCACATTTGTTTTGGTGACTATGGCTTTATAGTATAGTTTGAAATCAGGTAATGTGATACCTCCAGATTTGTTCTTTTTGCTTAGTCTTGTTTTGGCTATGTGGGCTCTTTTTGGTTCTATATGAATTTTAGGATTTTTTTTCTAGTTCTGTGAGATATAATGGTGGTATTTTGATGGGAATTGCATTGGATTTGTAGATTGCTTTTGGCAGTCTGGTCATTTTCACAATATTGATTCTACCCATCCATGAGCATGGGATGTGTTTCCATTTGTTTGTGTCATCTATGATTTATTTCAGCAGTGTTTTGTAGTTTTCCTTGCAGAGATCTTTTACCACCTTGGTTAGGTATATTGCTAAGTATTTTTTTCCAGTATTGTAAAAGGAGTTGAGTTCTTGATTTGATTCTCAGCCTGGTCGCTGTTGGTGTATAGGAGAGCTCCATCACATTCCAGACCCACGAGTCCGTCTCTGTGATTGCAAGTTCACTGCCCTGCCTCTTTCACAATCAGATGTTCCAAATGCAGGTTTTGCGTCACCTTCTGTGAGTTTGTGTTTGTGTGCAGTAGGTTGTACTGTGTATGCCCGGGGTGCAATGATGCCTTGAGATGAGCACTGGGCAGGGAGCAGAAGAGGGAGGTGCAGGGCGGGAATATCAATGTTAGGGGAGCAGATGGGGAGCAGGGACAAATCATCTTCATTTCTTGTTGTCAGGGACAAATTCTGGGGCACATCACCTGATTCTGGGGCACAGCAACCCACTGTTCGTGTTCCTGGGTGTCGTGAGTGCTCATAATTTCATGTGTCCTTGGCATCCATTTCTTAAGGTGTAAGCTTAACTGCCTCTTATCAGAGGCAGGACTTGGTCACCATGACAGTTTCCAATACTGTACCCAGTCAAAAAGGCTCCAGTTAGTGGCCAGAGATAAAATCTTAGAGGCATCTCTCCTGCCTACTGTGCTGAGATCCCCTCCCTCCAGCTGCTTCCTTTAAACTGATCGTTTCGACATTTGTCTTCAAATTTAAAGTGACCACCTCTCAGTCATAGTATGACCTCCTTGACCCAGTGTTCACTTGTTTTAAACCCGCCCATTAAAGCTCCCTGTTGTAAACCTGTCAGACAACACTCTGGACCCAGTAAAGCCATTGGCCTACCAGGACCCTTCTCTCCTCCCTCCCTGGGCTCCCTGACCTCTGCGTGGTCTCCAGGTGTGCTGTGTGCTTCCCCATGTCTGTAAGTAGTAAAACTCTTACACTTTATTTTATTATTATTATTTCTAGTTTTTGAGACAGAGTTTCTTTCTGTCACCCAGGCTGGAATGCAGCGGTGCAATCTCTGCTCATGGCAACCTCTGCCTCCTGGGTTCATTTTTGCCTCAGCCTCATGAATAGCTGGGATTACAGGCTTGTGCCACCATGTCTGGCTAATTTTTTAATTTTTAGTGGAGATGGAGTTTCATCGTGGTGTCCATGCTGGTTTCAAACTACTGACCTCAGGTAATCCACCTACCTCTTAAAGTGTTGGGATTACAGACATGAGCCAGTGCATCTGTCCAAAACTCTTACACTTTTGCATTGTGGTTGTGTCACTCACTGAAGCCTCACCTGCCATCTGGGGCCTGACATCGAGGCTGACCCAAGGGACCCATGCAGGTTGAGCCCCTGCTGGAGTGCTTTTCTTGAGGCCTTGGTGCTGCTGGGGACAGGAGCTGCCAGCTAATATGATAGAGAACCTGAAGAGTTTCACTCAAAACCCTGGGCTAGATGATGTATTCCTGGGCTTGGGCTGCTATAACAAACACCATAGCCTGGGTGACTTAAACAATAGAGATCTATTTCTCATCGTTCTGGAGTCTGGGAAATCCAAGGTCAGGGAGACAGGTGACTCAGCCCTGGTGAGGGCTTCCTTGCAGATGCCTACTTTCTTTTTGTATCTGCACATGGTGTGGGTTTTTGAGGGGGTGGAGAGACAGCGAGGGAGAGGGAGAGATGCCATTCTCTTGTATTTTCCTTTTATTATAAGGGAATTAATTCCATCATGAAGCCCCTAGCTTTATGACCTAGTCATTCTCTAATTACCTCCTAAAGACCCCACCTCCAAATTCCATTTCATTAAGGATGAGGGTTTCAACAGTTTTGTGGGGACACATTCAGTTTCTTTTTTCTTTTTTTGAGATGGAGCCTCACTCTGTCATCCAGGCTGAAGTACAGCAGCATGATCTTGGCTCACTGCCACCTCCGTCTCCCAGGTTCAAGTGATTCTCCTCCCTCAGCATCCCCAGTAGCTAGGATTACAGGCATGCACTACCACGCCTGGCTAATTTTTGTATTTTAGTAGAGATGGGGTCTCCCCATGTTGGCCAGGTTGGTCTCAAGCTTCTGATCTCAAATGAGCCACTTGCCTTGGCCTCCTAAAGTGCTGGGATTACAGGCTGATTTATTCAGTTTCTAGCAGGGGAGGTGGGAGCTGCTTTCCCTCCTGTCCATGGGACCTGGCCTTTTCTGCTGAGATGGCTTCACACTCACAATCTCACCCTAGGCTGCAGACCCACAGAGCCTGTGTCCTCGACTCCTCTCCTGCCCATTCCTGGGTATTCCTTCCTGCACCACGTTCTCCATGTGGCCCCACCTGCTCCTGTTCCAGGGAGCTGCCCCTAGGTTGCTGCCCTTCTCACCATCTTTGGGCTCACTGGCCTCTGCCATTTCTTCTGAGCCCTGAACACTGATCACTGGCAGGGAGAAACGGTGAAGCTGGGATGGGTGCTGTCCAAGGTGCTGCTTTTTGTGGACAGTTTGACAGTGAGGGAACCTGATGTGTCACCCCAGAGGAGGCCCAAAAGCTATTTCTCAGGGGTGCCTGGATCGTGGTGGGGTGGGTACATTAGAGTAGGCTGGACCATGGACTGCAGGGACCCTGTTCTGTGTCAGCGACCAGCTCCTCAAGCTCCATGTTCTTCTCCGTAACTGACTGCCTTGTGTGCTCTCTGAGCCCAAGCTAGATTCCTTCCCACAATGTCCAGAGAGTCAGAGCTGTGTTTGGAGACCTAATGGGGGGTCTTGTGTGCTCACGCAGAGTGTCCAGAGAACAGGCTTCGTGACCTCCCCTGCCCTACCCCCACATCAAGATCTGGATAGTGCGCTAGGTCAGATAAAGTCAGAATCCTTGGGGAGGGTGTTGTCCTGGGAGTGCTGAGGTCTGTGCCCCCAGCTTAATTCTCAGTCTCTTTGCAAATACATTTAAGTTGTGCATCTGCAGTTGGCTGAGCAGCCTCATGTCTCCAAATTCTTGGATCTCCCTCTGGATAAGGTCATGAAGGATCTGCATATGTGAGGGCTATCTGATCAGGGTTTTACATAGTGGTTTTTTTTTTTTTTTTGAGAGGGAGTCTTATTCTGTCACCCAAGCTGGAGTGCAGTGGTGCGATCTCGGCTCACTGCAGCCTCCACCTCCCGGGTTCAAGTGATTCTCCTGCCTCAGCTTCCTGAGTAGCAGGGATTATAGGTGTGTGCCACCACGCTCAGCTAATTTTTGTATTTTTAGTAGAGATGGGGTTTCACCATATTGGTCAGGCTGGTCTTGAACTCCTGACCTTGTGATCCGCCCACCTCAGCCTCCCAAAGTGCTGGGATTACAGGCGTGAGCCACCACACCTGGCTGTGTTTTTTTTTTTTTTTTTTTAACTAAAGACTTCTAAAAAATTGTAGTAGAGTGTATGTATGTGTATATATGTAAGATATAAATATATATAAATATACATTTATATACAAATGTAGCATGCCATTTTAACCACTTTAAAAGGTGCAATCAAATGGAATTAACCACATTCACAATGTTAAATAACCATCACCACTGTCTTTCCTAGAAATTTCTCATCATTCCAAATTGAAACCCTGTATCTTTTAAACAATAACTCCCTATTTTGTCCACCCTAGACCTTGATAATCTCTAGCCTACTTTCTGTCTCTATGAATTTGCCTATTCTTGATGTTTCATATAAATGGTATCATACACATATGCCATTTTGTTTTGGGCCTATTTCAAGAGCATAATGTTTCCAAGGTCTGTGCATGCTCCAGTGTGTGTCAGGGCTTCATTCCTCTTTATAGCTGATTAACTTGCTGTTGTATGTATCACCATATTTGTTTATTTATTCATGTCTTGATGGACACTTGGGTTGTTTCCATATTTTATCTATTGTGAATAATGCTGCAATCAACATTCCCATTCAAGTACTTCTTTGAGTCCCTGGATTCAATATTTTGGGTATATACCTAGGAAAGAATGTTGTTTTATATGGGAAGTCTGTGAATAGCTCTTTGAGGAAGAAAACAACTGTTTCCCATAGTGGCTGTACCTTTTTATATTCTCACCAGCAACGTATAAGGATTCCAAATTCTACATAAGGCTGCCACTTGTTATTTAACATTTTAAAAGAACAATAACTATTTCCCGAATGATTAATGAAGTTGAGTGTCTTTTCATGTCCTTCTTGACTGTTCGTATATCTTCCTTGAATAAATGTCTATTTGAGTCATTTTCCTATTTATAAATTGGGAGGTTTGTCTTTTTATTATTGAGTTGTAGCAGTTCTTTATATATTCTGGAGATGATACCCTTGTCTATATGATTTGCAATTTTTTTTTCTCTTATTCTGTGTCTGGTCTTTTCACTTTCTTTTCTTTTTCTTTTTCTTTTTTTTTTTTTTGAGATAGAGTCTTGCTCTGTCGCCCAGGCTGGAGTGCAGTGGTGTGATCTTGGCTCACTGCAAGCTCCGCCTCCCGGGTTCATGCCATTCTCCTGCCTCAGGCTCCCAAATAGCTGGGAATACAGGCGCCCGCCACCACGCCCAGCTAATTTTTTTTTTTTTTTGTATTTTTTTAGTAGAGACGGGATTTCACCATGTTAGCCAGGATGGTCTCGATCTCCTGACCTTGTGATCTGTCCACCTGGGCCTCCCAAAGTGCTGGGATTACAGGCGTGAGCCACCATGCTTGGCCCCCTTTTCACTTTCTTGATAATGTCCATTGACATAAAAAAGACTTGTGTCTTGATAAGCCCAATTTATCTACTTTTCATTTTTGTGTCTCATGCATTTGTGTCATATCTAAGAATTTACTGTCACATTTGAGGTCATCACGATTCACCCCTATATCTTTTCTAAGACATTTTTATGGTTTTAGCTCTTATATTTAAGTCACTGATCAATTTTGAGGTAATTGTTTGGTATGGTGGGATGAAGAGTTCCATAAGTTCATTGTTTTTCGTGTGGTTATCCAGTTGTCCCTGCACCATTATTTGAGAAGACTATTCATACCCCATTAAATTATCTTGACACTCTTGTCAAGGAGCAATTGACCGTAAGTATGAGAGTTTATTTCCGGACTCTCAGTTTTATCCCATTGGTCTCTGTGTGTATCCTTATGCCAGTAGCACACCCTTTTAATAATTGTACTGTTCATGAGCTTTCAAATAAGAAAGTACAAGTCCTCTAATTTATTTTGGCAAGATCGTTTTGGCTATTTAGGGGTAGTTTTTTCTTTTGAAAAACAACTACATCAATGGTTCACAATTGGGGAAAGCTTTTCTCTTTCCTCCTGGAGGGAATTTGGCTGTCTAGAGACCTTTTTAGGAACCTAATCTAAGTAGATAAATTATCCCCACTTCCCTTGCTGAGGTGTTGTGTTAAAGTGTGCATTGCCTCCCGTGGAAGAATTGAGAGATCCTGGAAGCACTTGGCCACATGGTAAGGGACAGTGAGTTCCATGATAATGGGCACAGAAGACATTGTTTGGAACACAGTGTTGTTGGAGGAGCTGTATGCATCTCTACTACTTTATTTCTCTGTACAACCAACATCTCCACCAGACACAGTAGGTATTAAAATCATTGTTTATCCTCTGTTGCACGGATCTTGGCTGACCTGTCAGCAGGAGCTAGAAGTGATACCTGGCAAGGCAGGGGAGGAGCAGGGCTCAGCAGGGTGAAAGCATCTGGGACCCAGAGAAGCCAGAAAGGTCTGACTCTTAGAAACTAGGGGCCAAGAGGTGGGTGTCCTCAGGGGCAAATGGATCACAGTGGTACCCATTGCAGTGGACTGGAAGAAGGTAAGAGACACTGGGTATCCTATGTCCTCTCTCAGCTCCCTAACTGAAGATTTGGGGTCTGGGCTGTTTCTGTCCTGTAGCAGGCAGGGGGTAGACAGGGATGGCTGCATATCAGGCCAGAGTCCATGTCATCTTGTCAGGCACTGTCACTGCAGATGGAGAATTCTATTCAGACACCTGGCCTGGGCACATGTGAGGGACCACCTCCTTCTTTTAAAATTATTTTAAGAAAACAATATCAGCAAATGTGATCAATGTTTATTTTTCTAAAATCATTATTAACGTCATGTTTTACAATATGTCTCTTAGGGAAATGGTGAGAACCATGAACACAATGTGTGTTTTAAGTGGACTCTCCTATAATTTCAACTTTTATACATTCTTATAGAAACTATTTTCTCTTTGAACACAAAGGTAATATCTCTGTGTTCATTTCTACTTGGAACTCTGTATTTGGGGTGGAGCGAGTCACATTTCCCCACAAAATATGGAAAGCATTTGACTACCAGAAAAAGTGTCCAAAACCTGCTGGTAATATGATTATAGGGCTGCAGGTGGAGGTCAGTTCAAGAGATGTGAAGGAAACTAATGTTGAGTAGTTTTTCTCAAAATCATGTGCAGAAGGAACAACCTCCGCCCACCTCATATTGGGATGAATGAGGGACAGAAATAGAGGTCAGTAATTTAAAGATCAAATTCAAGAGTGGGCAACAGGTTTGAGATGTGAATGGGTGTGAGAGGTGGACGGGTGAATGGTGAAGATGTTCAAAACACCTTCCTACCCCATATTGAGCCCCTGAGGTTGAGACAGTGTCCAGAGCAGAGGCAGCAGAATGCTGTGAGCTCACAGGGCCGGCATGAGACTTTAGCACAGTCTAGCTACTAGGTCTATTTTGGGATGGATTCATATTTAAGGAATAATCTAACAGTATGCAATTTTGAAAATATATAGAAATTCCTTTGCTATGAATTTTTTCTTCATAAGATATTTCTTCTTAATGAGAGAATTGATTTTTTTTTGAGATGGAGTCTCAATCTGTCACCCAGGCTGGAGTGCAGTGGCATGATCTCGGCTCACTGCAACCTCCACCTCCCGGGTTCAAGCGATTGTCTTGCCTCAACCTCCTGAGTAGCTGGGATTACAGGCGTACACCACCAAGCGCAGCTAATTTTTGTATTTTTAGTAGAGACAGGGTTTCACCATATTGATCAGGCTGATCTCGAACTCCTGACCTCGTGATCCATCTGCCTTGGCCTCTCAAAGTGCTAGGATTACAGGCATGAGTGAGGTGGACTGTAGACCCTTTTGATTTGTGGTTACAGACCCTTGGAAAAGCCTCACCCTTCCTGCTGTGAGGTACAGGTAGTCATGTGGCATCACCTCTAAACGTGTCTTCTCCTGAGACATCAAGTTTCTGATTAAGTCAAAGTCATTTCAACAGACATTGAAGATGTCAGTTTTACTCTCACACTCACAATTCTTCTACCAAGAGATGAAAGATTTTACTGGTGACTTGTTTGTAGATATTAAGGTAGATCAGTGGTTCGGACAGGGGAAATTTTGCCCTCCAGGGGGCATCTGGCAATGTCCGGAGACATTGTTGGTTGTCAGAGCTGGGGGAGAGCCCCCAAATGGTGCTGAACATCCTAGAGCTCACAGACAGCCCCACCAGCATGACCACCCCAAATGTCAACGCTGAGGAGTGGAGAGCCCTGCGGTGCCCTTCCTCAGCTTCCCTGGGGCTTCCTCTCACCTGCTCCTCCCCTCTCTCCCGACCACTCCTTCACCTTAGTTTCGTCGTTGCCCAACAGTCCCCTCCACCTGAACTTGCTCTTAGTCCAAGGCCAGCCCTGATATCTGAACTCTCCTGGCTTCATTTTGCTCCTTAGCAGGAGGTGCCCACTAGAGGGCGCACTCGCCCTTCCCGGCACTCAGGCTCTACCTTTCCTTTCTAACACGAGCGTGGCTGGCCCAATCCCAGCCCTCAACAGTCTTTAGGTTTGCCCTCGGGGCAGCTCTTGGACAGGCATCAGGAACCCCAGGGAGGAGCCTGACTCTGGAGATTTTTGTGCATGGACTGGGGACCCGGAGCCACCCCAGGACCCAAGTCACTGGGGAGGGGCTGGGTCCATGCATGGGGCGGCACACTCAGGGTCCGGACACTCCTGCCCTGTGTGGGTGCTGGGGACATGGCCATGCGCCTGTGTCCCTAAAGGCTCTGTCACTCAGGATTTGTGCCTGAGGGCCTTGGCTGGGCTGCTGTGTAAACTTCCAGATGGAGCCTTTCCCAGTGGGGCACGAGTCCTCCCAGAGATTTCAAGGAGGGCCTTCACCAGGAAGAATCAGGAGGGACGTGACAGCCACCGGGGTGTAGTTTCCCCCCAGGGCCTGAAAAGAGGGACCTCTTTTCATCATTTGCCCAGAGTGTTTGTACTGTCTCCATCATGATGGAATGATGTGGAATTTCATGCAAGGCCATTTTGCTTCTGTTCTGCTAATAATAATTTTGTTTCTAGCTAATCTGTTGATGTAGTAAAAACAATTGTTAACGTTGCTATGTTAAAGTGTGGCATTTTAACATGATGTTAAAACGCTACATTAAACCTTGCATTTCTGGGGAAGCAACTCAACGTGGTAAATTCTGACTCATTTTGGTCGTACTTCATTTGTGGATTTTCCCTCTTTGTTTCTGAGTAGGGCCTGCAATTTTACTTTTTCATTGTTTCCTGGTTTGCCTTTGATAAGAAGGTTCTACTTCCACAAAAATGAGTTAATGAGTATTGTTTATTTTCTTTTTCTCTGGAAGTGTTGTGTAAGGTTGATAGGAGCTGGTCTTTGATTGTTTTGTGGATTTTAAAAATTTAAACTGAAGAGATTTTATACTTCTTGTTTGGTGAAGTAACATGGACATAGCATAATGTCTGTATGTTTGTATGTGCCAATGACAGCCCTGTCCAGATCAAGACAGAGCACATTGTCTGCACCAGGCAACACTTCTGCGCCCCTCCCAGCCATTGCAAGCACCAGGTCACTGTCATTCTGATCTCTATCACCAGAGATGGGTTTTGCCTCTTGGGAACTTTATAGCTGTAGAATCGGGCTTCATTTTCCCTTCTGCATTGGCTCCTTTCTTGCAACTCGCTGTGTGAGATCATCCATGTTATATGTAGCAGGAATCCATTTATTTTCATGTTGTAAATTATCCCTTAGTTTGAATACACCACTGTTTTATCCCCTGTATTGTTGCATATTTGGACTGCGACACTATTTGGGTCTTCTGAATCATGCTGATGTGGACGTTTCTACACATATATTTTGGTGGCCTTGCTCATTTCCTTGAGTGTAGAGACCATTGTATATGCTGGAACTTCTAAGATAGCTACACATTGTAATTTTCCTGTTAGAGAGTTGATCACATCTAAATTCCCACCAGCAACATCTCTGTGTCCAGTTGTTTCAACTCTTGGTATTGGCAGTCTATTGAATTTTAGCCTTTCTTATGTTGTTGGGATGAGATTTCATAATGGTTTTAATATACCTTTCCTAAATAAACAATAGCGCAAATGCATCTTTTCATGTCCTCATGGGCTATTACACATGTTCTACCATCTGGTGCCTCTTAGAGTTTTCTGCCATTTAAAAACATTGTGTTGTCAGTCTTTCTCTTATTGTTATTTTGTTATGTATCTTGGGTATGGCTTCTTTGTCATATAGATAGATACACATGTCTGTCTCTGTATGTCTTGTGTATGCAGGAGAGAGAGAAAATTGGGAACCTTTTGTAGAACAGACATTCTCAATGTCAATGAATTTTATCTGTTGTTAAAAGATTATCATGTCATGTGAATTAGAGATGTAGATTTATCTTTTTTTCTCTGTAGAGATATTCACGGTCATCTCAAATCATCTGCTTTTTGTGAGTATGCACACGAGTGTGCATGTGTTTGCATGTGTGCAAATATTTTAATTATTAAGTAAGATTTTAAGATGGGTGGCTGGGCATTGTGGCTCATGCCTGTAATCCCAGCACTTTGGGAGGCTGAGGCAGGATTTGAGCCTAGGTGGTGCAGACCAGCCTGGGCAACGTGATGAATCCCTGTCTCTATTAAAAATATGAAAAATGGAATACTATGCAGCCATGAAAAATGATGACTTCATGTCCTTTGTAGGGACATGGATGAAGCTGGAAACCATCATTCTCAGCAAACTATCACAAGGACAAAAAACCAAACACCGCATGTTCTCACTCATAGGTGGGAATTGAAATGAAGGGAGGACCAAGTGGCATGTTTCGCTTTTGTTAAAAATATTTTGTGACATGTACCTAAAATTGAGGATAATTATTAAGATTATTGGAGGGACCCAAATTTTGCTAAAATGTAGGCATAGTTTCTGCAATCCCTTACTGCTCAGGACTCGTGTACAGAGGTCACAAGATTTGTGACTTCCCTAATTGCTCCTATAGATAACATCACTATTGTAGAACTCGAGATTGGTCTTTTAAGATGTTCCTCAGACTTTTGCGTTTTGGCAACCAGCAGAACTCATCCAGACCCATGATTAATGATTCATCCATTCATGTGGCTTCCATCCAGAGGCAGATTTAACACAGATAATTTTCCCCACCTGCATGATTTCATCCCCAGCCAGTCAGCAGTACTCATTCCTTAGACCTCTGCAGCTGAAACTATCCTTGAAAACCTCTAATTTCTGAGCCACTAGGGAGGCTAATTTGTACAATAATAAACTTCTGTCCTCCTGTTTGACAGTCTTGGCCTAACTAAAATCTTTTGTAACTGCAAGTCGCCATCTCAGTAAATTGGTTTTGTCTGTGCAGGGTGCAAGAGGAACCCATCAGGTGATTATAAGAGTGGATTGAGGAGTTGCTCATTTCTTTCCAGTGGCCTGTTTCATGTTTTGGCTCCTGGAGGAAGAGATCCCTGGATGGGGACACAGTGGAAGCTTGTTCTCCTGGTGACCTGGGACATTGGCTCATGATGGAGCCTGGCAGAGGTGACTGCTCTGGCTGATTTCTGTGCCTTTCCTATTGTCCAGCAGGTGGGCCAGGCCACAGTGTGAATAGGAAGGGAACAGAACAGTCAGCCTTGTTAGAGGAGTGTCTGGGGAAGGCCTATGTGTGGGGGAAGCTGTGCAGGGTGGGGTATCCTAGTTGGAATGAAGGGGGAGGAAAATGAGGGACCTGGAGGAACAGAGACACCCATGGCAGTGAGCAGTGGGGGCTACAGTGGCCTAAGAGACCTCAGGGTCCAGGGGCCCCCACTTCCTTAGTCCAGGACCAGGGAGCCCTGGAAACCCTTCCATGCCCAGGGAGCCTCAGTGTCACATGAGATGGGGTGGCTTTAGGGGTAAGGGTTCATAGGGATAGAACATGGGTCTCAGGCCCTGAGGGACAGAAAACCAGTGTGGACAGAAACTCCTAGGATCCTGTATCCAGAATCAGGTGTCTAAAGAGGTTATAGATTATTCATTCCTTCATTCATTCCCTTCCTCCTTCACGAGAAAGCTACTGAGTGTGTATGTTACATTGGGCCTGTGCGGCTGCAGGGTGCCAGTGGGGAGAGAAAGCAACGTCCTCTCTTTTATCCTCCCATGGGAGTGACACCAACACATCAGTATACAAGATTTCAGGTCCAGTGAGGGGCATTAGGATCTGACGGGGAGGACTGGACATTCCTTGCTCTGACTTTGATCGTTGAGGCAGGCAATTTAGTTCTGGAGTAAAAACTTATCAGTTGTCCATTTGCTCTCACTCCTCTGAGGTCTAGATAAGTAAGAATAAAGGATTTGAGCCAATGGATGACTGTGGGGTCCCTGGAACCCCAAAATCCCCACTTCTGGTGGAGGAGAGGATGGGGCTGTGGCTGCAGCCAGACCTCTAGTGACTCTGATCTGCCCCTTGTGTTTGTGTGACTCTGGTTCAGTGACTATGCCTCCCCGGGTCTCAGTTTTCTCTCAGTCAAATAAGCTAAATGGCAAATGGTCTGTGGCTTGTCACGTTGTCTGTGAATGAAGTTTAAATTATTCAGTCACCTGACCTAATGCTTGGCACAGAGGATGTGTTCACACAAACAATGTTTATTATTATTTGCCTACATGAAAGAGCATATCTAGGCCTGATCCATGATGAACAAGATGCTACCAGGAACATCTCTCTTCTGTTTCTGCCCCTGAAGACATTGAATTATCTACGGAGTCTCTTAAGTCTCCCAGGGCAGTTGGCTGATGGCCTAAGAAGCTTGTCCATCTGTCCTCTCCACTGTGAGTCTCAAGTGAAGGACTAAGCTCTGTCCATGCCCAGATGAGGCTCTGGGTGCTGAGCCCTGGCTGTTAAACAGCTCCAGGAACCACGGCCCTTGTACAGCTGGTAAACCTTTGCTCCCAGTCAGCCCTGCCCAGGAGGCCACAACCTAACCCTGGCACACATTCCCCAGGGTCACATGAAGTCAGGATTCTGGGACCAGGTTCTGGGGCTGAGGCTTCCAGGGTTGAACTTCTCTAAGAGAATCCCCGAGGGCCCCTCAGGCTAGGCCCTGACCAAGTTCTCCAGGGAATTTCTCAGGGTCGTGTCCATGGGGAAGGCACGGAGTGCTTGGCTGAGACTGACCTCCACCTTCTGTGTCCCTCCCATCAGACTGTCCTTCCTCTGCAGTGAATGTCTGCAGGGTCTGGATTTGGGAAAACAATTTTGATCTGCAGATGTTTGTCTCCCCTGTGTGTGTCCTGCACTAAATGCTCAAACCCTAAAATGGGACATAATGCAGAGGGGTACACAGGCACAGTCCAGGTCTAACAGTTCTGAGTGTTTGAAGTAGAACTGACCCCCAACACCCAGAAGTCATGAGGAATCACTCACGGTGTATGCTGATCTGTGCACTCATTCAGTCGTAAGATCTGCCTTTAAAATTTGTAGGGTGTAGGATCCTGAGTCATTCAGGGCGATGTTCCAGATCTCCAGGCATGCATTGGGGTATACTGTCTCTTGGCCACTGTATGCAGGCCCTGGGATAGTTACTTCCTTGTGTATTACATATCTTGCAATTCAGTGGTCGGCGTCTATTGTTTCCCCTTTGTACCAGTTGTGGCCAAGTATATCCTGGGGCAGATTGTAGACAAGTAGAACAACCTCCTTCTTCTCTACAGCATTGGATGGCAGAACTTCAACTGTAACTTGAGCAGTGGTGGGCGGGTTCCAGAAGGTTAAAAGTGAGGCTAGGAGAGGGAGAGAGCACCAGCCAACATTGGGACCTATGTATTGGGGGGAAAACATGGGGCCCTCGGTCCTGAGAAGGTCTCTTCACCCCTCAGCCTTTGAGTGTGTGTGTGTGTCCTACTGAGTCAAGGTTAGCAGCGTGATCCCCATTCCTTCAACGTCTCTGACCTTGGCATTTTCCTGTTTGGAATCCTCTTCCCCAGGGGTCTGCATGGCCCCCTCCTCACTGCCCTCAGGTCCTGCTCACATCAGGGCATCCTTGGGAGACCCCTCCCCTGACACCTCCTCTAGAGACCTTGAGTCTTCCCTTGCTGACCTTTCCCTGTTCTGTTTACTCCACAACTCCTGTCAACACCTGACCTCACATTCTAGATCTCTTTGTGTGTCTGTCTTCTTCCCATGAAAGCACGAGCTCTGTGAGGGCAGGGTCTTGTGTGATCTTGGGTGCACCTCAGTGCCTGGGACAGGCTGCAGACTCCTGTGGATGAGCTCATGAGCGTTCCCAAGGTCCTCCATGTCCTGGACCAATTTCTGAGGTTGGAGGCTGAGGATAATGTTTCATGCCCTGGTTATGTTTTTATTTGAAGTGTCATCTGATATAGTTATTATTATCATTTTTCAAAATGTAGTGGCCAGTGATGATTAACCAGGAAAACAGAATACTTAAGATTTTCCTGCCTCTTACTAATTCCAGTTCTATATGATTTTCCTGTTGTGACCCCTGTCCCTCTCTGGTGTCCTCTCCCCTATCCAGGCTCCAACAGAAGCCCTCAGTCCCCGCTCAGAGCCCCGTCCTCCCAAGGAGACCCTAGCCAGTCACTGTGCTTCCTCCTTGTGTTCACTCCCAGGAAATTCTCTCCTCAACTGTGAGCAGGAGCCCCTGCCAGGTGATGTGCTGTGTGCAGGGAGGGGCTGAAAGGGGCCTCATGGCCTGTGCTGCCTGCGTGTTCTCTTCTGTGGAGATGAGCCTGGAATCCAGAAACTTTCTGAGCACGGCTGTCGGCTGTGCTGTGCTTCCTCCTTCTGTGCTGAGCCTCTTCCCGGGGCAGGAGCACTTCTCAGGCTCATGGGCGGGGTCTGTGCCCAGGACATCTCTCTGTCCCCTCCCCTCTCAGTCCTGCCTCCTTGTCTCTCCTTTCCCTTTCCCTTCTGTCTGTGTTTCAGGCCCCTGGGAATTGCTGAGGCCTCTGCCTCCTTCAGCAGTGATTCTCTCACCCAGCCTCTACACATGCTATGTGCAGACACATAGACACACACACAGAGAGACACACAGATACACACAGTCACACAGACACCCTGTAGGTTGGGTGAGCCCTGTCCTGGGTCCTCAGCATCCAGCCGTGTTTATGGCTCCAGGTCAGAGTGCACAGTTACCCCTTCTACCCTCTTCCATCCCCATTTGGCTCTTCCCTTCAGAGCAGGGGCTTGGACTGCACCAGGGCCCTGTCACAGGGATCTACCCTCACTGTGCTTTGGGTGAGCTAAGTGCTGGCTGGTGAGAGGGACACTTTTTCTCATTGTGTCAATATTGGCTACAGTTTCCAAGGATGGACATTCAATGACCCAGGTGTCCCAGAAGGGACTGTCCTTCCTGGAGGAGTGCAGGATGAATCTCTCATGTCTTCTGGGGAGAGAGGCCTCTGCTGGTTGGTCAGTGGGGGCTGTGGGCCTTGTGGTCCCAGGAACTGGTCTCAGCCACTCTCTTTCACCCTGGGTTCTGGTTGTTGAGCTGGGGCTGAGGCCTGTCCATGGTTTCTCTGACCATCTTTGGTGTCCCGTCATCTGCCCAGCTGACTGTCCTGTGGTCACTTCACCTTCCCCAAGGCTGATGCAGCAGGGAGTGGGGGGCTGCCCAGGGACTTCACAGGGCATGGCTGAGTCCCAGGAGAGGGAATGTGGGACAGAGCAGGGGCTCAGAGCTGGAGACATTCAATCTGACTTACTCTGTGGCCAGGATGGGCTCAGCCCTTCCTCTGCTGACATTCCCTGGGGTCTGTCCTGAGGGTTTCGACCTTGTTAAGGCCCTCTGTGTAGAGGAAGAACAGGCAGTGGCTGCAGACCCCATGTGGGGGTCACTGCTTACACCTGAGAGGGCAGATGGGGTGGAATTTTGGGATGGATTCGTATTTAAGGAATGATCCAACAGTAGACAATTTTGAAAATGTACAGAAATTCCTATGCTATAAATTTATTCTGCATAAGGTATTTTTTCTTAATGAGAGAATTGACTTTTCATTCATAGATAGCTAAGATGGCCCTAAGATGTTGAGAACATCAGAATGGACTGTTTGGTGTCTTGTGGTGTGGTTTCATGCTTTATTTCTCCCACCCCATATCTACAGAATTCTCCATATCCCATTTTGTAATGTAAGTCAGTGGGTGTCATTCTGGTTCGTGGTTACAGACGATTGGAAAACCCATACCCTTCCTGCTGTGAGGTACAGGCAGCAATGTGGCATCTAAACATGCCTTCTCCCGTGACATCAAATTGCAGATTAAGTAAAATTCATTTCAACAGATATTGAAGATGTCAGTTGTACCCCTCACATACTCACAATTCTTTCACCAAGAGATGAAGGATTTTAGTGGTGAGTTGCTTTGAAAGGTTAGTGTAGATCTATGATTCTGTCGGGGCTAATTTTGCCCTCCGAGGGGGGCATTTGGCAAAGTCTGGAGAAATTGTTGGTTGACAGAAATGGGGGAGGGAGTCCTGTGACATTGAGTAGGTAGAGTTCCCAGAGGGTGCTGAACACCCTGCTGCTCACAGAGCCCCATTAGCATGACCACCCCAGTGTCAGTGCTGAGGAGTGCAGAACCCTGCTCTGCCCTTCTTCAGCTTCCCTGGGTCTTCCTCAGACCTGCTCCTTTCGTCTTTCTGGACTGCTTTCCCATCTCAGCCACCTCCTTGTACCTGGTTCCCTCCACCTGAACTCACACTTAGTCCAAGGCCAGCCCTGATCTCTCAACTCTCTTGGCCCCTTTTTGTTTACCAGGAGGGGACCACTAGAGGGCACCCTCACCCTTCCTGGAGCTCATGCCCTCTCTTTCAATTTTGAGACAAATATGGCTGCTTTTACTGTCACAACTCAAGCCCTCCAGATTCTTTAGATTTGCTCAGGCGGCAGCACCTGGACAGGCATCACGGACCCCACGGAGGACCGTCACTCTGGAGATTTTGGTGGCATGGACTGGAGACCTGAAGCCACCCCAAGGCCCAAGTAACTGGGGAGAGGCTGGGTCGAGGTGAGGGAGCTGCACACTCGGTCCAGATGCCCCTGCCTAGTGTGGGCACTGGGGACATGTCCATTTGTCTGTGTCCCTAAAAGTCCTGTCACTCAGGATCTGTGCCTGAGGGCTTTGGCAGGGCTGCTGTGGAGCTTTCCAGATAGGGCCTTTCCCAGTGGAGCACGAGTCCTCCCAGGGATTTCAAGGAGGGCTGTTGCCTAGAAGAATCAGGAGGAATGTGGCAGCCACCAGGTGCAGGTTCCTCGCAGGGCCTGAAAAAAGGGACCTCCTTTCATCATTTGCCGTTCATGTCTGCACTGTCTGCATCAGGATGGAATGATGTGGAATTTCATGCAAGGTCATTTTGCTTCTGTTCTGCTAATAATTTTTTTTCTAGTTAATCTGTTGATGAAGTAAAGGCAATTGTTGACTTTTGGGTGTTAAACTCACCTTTCATTTTTGGGGAACAACTCAATGTGGTAAATCCTGACTTTTTTTGGGTCATATTTCATTTGTGGATTTTCCCTCTCTGTTCCCAAGTAGGGCATGCAGTTTTACTTTTTCATTGCATGATGTTCTCCTCCCCGTGTCCATGTGTTCTCATTGTTCAACTCCCGCTTATGAGTGAGAACATGCGGTGATTGGTTTTCTGTTCCAGTGTTAGTTTGCTGAGAATGATGGTTTCCAGCTTCATCCATGTCTCTTCAAGGGACATGAACTCATCTTTTTTTATGGCTGCATAGTATTTCATGGTGTATATGTGCCACATTTTTTTTATCCAGTCTATCATTGATGGGCATTTGGGTTGATTTCAAGTCTTTGGTATTGTGAGCAGTGCAGCAATAAACATATGTGTGCATGTGTCTTTATAGTAGAATGATTTATAATCCTTTGGGTATATACCCAGTAATGGGATTGCTGGGTCAAATGGTATTTCTGGTTCTAGATCCTTGAGGAATCACCACACTGTCTTCCACAATGGTTGAGCTAATTTACCCTCCCACCAACAGTGTAAAAGCATTCCTATTTCTCCACATCCTCTCCAGCATCTCTTGTTTCCTGATTTTTTAATGATTACCATTCTAATTGGTGTGAAATGGTATCTCATTGTGGTTTTGATTTACATTCCTCTAATGACCAGTGATGATGGGCTTTTTTTCATATGTTTGTTGGCTGCATAAATGTCTTCTTTTTAGAAGTGTCTGTTCATATTCTTTGCCCACTTTTTGATGGGGATGTTTGATTTTTTCTTGTAAATTTAAGTTCTGTGTAGATTCTGGATATTAACCCTTTGTCAGATGGATAGATTGCAAAACTTTTCTCCTATTCTGTAGGTTGCCTCTTCACTCTGATGATAGTTTCTTTTGCTGTGCAGAAGCTCTTTAGTTTAATTAGATCCAATTGGTCAATTTTGGCTTTTGTTGCCATTGCTTTTGGTGATTTAGTCATGAAGTCTTTGCCCATGCCTATGTCCTGAATGGTATTGCCTAGGTTTTCTTCTTGGGTTTTTATGGTTTTAGGTCTTACGTTTAACTCTTTAATCCATCTTGAGTTAATTTTTGTGTAAGATGTAAGGGAGGGGTCCAGTTTCAGTTTTCTGCATATGGCTAGCCAGTTTTCCCAATACCATTTATTAAATAGGAGCTTTCAACCCTGCCACAGCTGCATTTACACCCATTCTTTCTCACTGCTAATGCAGTTTATTTCTTCTTCTTCTATTGCTTTGCTGATGAATTAGTCCAGAAGTTTAAATAACCTTTTGTCAACTTTTTTAGCAACATTATTTTTGAGTTTATGGATGCTTTGCATTTTTAAATTTGTCTTCTAGTTTATTATTTTCTACTTTTAAGTTTCTTACACTTTTATTCTACTTGCTTTGTTTTTCTCTCCCTTCTTATTTGGACGATTAACTCATTTTTAATCAATGTTTTCAGTAGAAGCATTTTGGGTTGTGAATTCCCTGGGGCATCACTGTGGCTGCATCTTATAACTTTTGGTAGATGTAGCTGTTAATCAAGTACCAGGTACTTAATATGTTCATCACTGTGTCTTGATTGACCTGTGCTTTGAAAATCCCTAGATGTCTAATTTTTCTAATTTCTAAAATTTATGTTACAGAGATTACATCTAGATCGAACTGTATACAAAATAGGTGCTTGAGTAAAAATTATTCAATAATATCTGCTAATATATGAGTAAGCCCAGTCTTCATAAATGTTCCTTGTGGACTTAAAGAGAACATCTGTGGTGCAGGGTAGTTGGCTGTAACGTGCCATTGTCATTGCCTGTTGATTGTGTGGTTGAAATGGTATCATTTGTAGAGATTAGGCATGTTCCTCGAGTATTGACAAAGTCTTTAAAGTGACTTATTGTGGACAACATGGACATTCAGAGTGTTAGGTTGATAACTAGCAATGGTCTTGAACAGAACAATGTATTCCTGGACATGTTCCAAATGAATAAAAATTAAATGTCAAATCAAAGCCACCAAAGCACCTCAAAGTGGGGAAGGGCTTTATTATTGTATAGCCAAGGAAGAAAAGATTGATACCCATGAAAATTTCAAAAAGAGTCTTCATGTCAAAAAGTTCTCTTTAAGAAAAACAAATACTATCTTAAAATATTTGCAATTATAATAAACAATGAGATAAGGTGCTACTATATAAAGAATACACAAAATTAACAAGACCAAAGCATAGCAGAGTAGAGGGCAAATATTTGAAAATCAGTTCACAGAAGAAATGTTAACGCTCACTGTTTTCAAGATCATGATGTTTATTTAACATATTAGAGTTCCTAGCCTAAAGCAATGAGAAATGAAAGATAAATCAGTGGTATGAGGATTAAAAAACTAGAAATAAAACCATCATTAATTTCAAAGAATAACATTGTTTATATAGAAAGATTCAAAAGAATCTAATGGAAATAATTAGAAATAATAAGAGAGTTTAGGGAGCTGAGTAGTATAAGAACAGACTAAAATATATTAACTTAACAACAAACAACTATGGTGTAATTAAAGAGAACATAATAGTGCCAGAGAATATAAAATATTTAGGAGTCAATTCAACCAAAGACCAAAATGCATACAATCTCTTCAGACAAAATTATAACAATCAAGAAACACTAAAGAAGGCCTAACTAAATGGAGAACTATACCATATTTATGCATCAGAAAAATAAATATTCTAAAGATGTCAATTCTATCTGAATTGATGTGTTGATTACATATAAACAGGTTCACCACATTGATCACAAATCTCTGAGACCAAAAAGTTGTAAAACTTTCCTTTTCTTTGTCTCAACATTTATTTTAGATTCAGAGGGTACATGTGCAAGTTTGTTCCCTGGGTATATTGTGTGATGCTGAGGTTTGGGGTACAAATGTTGCTCTCATCCAGATATTGTGCATAGCACTGAACATTTTGTTTTTCATTTCTTGCCCGCTTTCTTCCCTCCCCTCCAGTAGTTTCTAGCTTCTCCTGTTGCCATTTTTTATGTCATTGAATATCCTATGTTTAGATCCCTCCCTCTTATCAGGTTACGGTTTATAGATTTTTCTTCCTGTGTTAATTTGCTTAGGATAATGGTCTCCAGCTGCGAACATATTGCTGCAAAGGAATGATTTTTTTTTTAATGGGTGCCCAGTATTCCATGGTGTATAGGTAGGGATTCCTTATCTAATCTACTCTTGATGGACACCTAGATTGATTTAATGACTCTTAGACATATGAACACAGCTCACCCTCCTATACACAGGAGAAATGAAATTTGAGGTCCAGGGACAGCAAATGTTAAAATACAACCCCAGCCTCAGATGTCCCCAAATAGACGTTTGATCACATAATGTGTGGGAGCAACTGAGGTGATAGCACCCTCCCCTACTTTTCTTGGAAACATAAACATTTGTACACACCGTGTGGAGTAAAATTTCTAAATGCATGTCAAAATTTAAAATATATTTCTTTTGGCCTCCCAAACTTCACTGGGAAGAATTTATTACATTTGCAGTAATGAAAAATGACACCTAATCATAGTTATTCACTGTAGTGATGGTTTCACAGCAAAATATTGAGAAGCACCTAGATTTTTCACCAGTATAATGCTAATTAATCAGGTTGTTTTATATCTACACAATGGATTATGATACAGCTGTATAAAAAGTAGATAATCTTTTGGCTATTCATATGCAAACACCTCCATGTTCTGTTCTGATTGTAGCATATAAACAACATAAAATGTGATGCATTTTTTGAACTAGATCTTATCTTAAAATGTTATCTTTATTTATTTTTTCAGAGACAGGGTCTTGCTCTCCCACCCAGGCTGAAGTTGCAGTGGTGTGATTATAGCTTACTGTGGCTTTGATTTCCTGGACTCAAGTGATCCTCCCAACTCCCACTTCTGAGTAGCTGGGACCACAGTATGTGCTATCATGCCCATATAATGTTGTGTTTTGTTTGTTTTTATAGAGATAGAGTTTCATCGTATTGCCCAGGCTGGTCTTGAACTCCTGGGCTCAAGTGATCCACCAGCCTTGGCCTGCCAAAATGCTGGGATTACAAGCTGGAGCCACTACATCTGGCCCTGCATTCTTTTTTTATGGGACAGCAGTCTACTCACTCATTACTTTCCCTATCAGGGGATTTTTTTTTTTTTTTTTTTGGAGACAGAGTCTTGCTCTGTCGCCCAGGCTGGAGTGCAGTAGCTCAATCTCGGCTCACTGCAAGTTCCGCCTCCTGGGTTCACGCCTTCTCTTGCCTCAGCCTCCCCAGCAGCTGGGACTACAGGCGCATGCTGCCATGCCCGGCTAATTTTTTGTATTTTTAGTAGAGACGGGGTTTCACCCTGTTAGCCAGGATGGTCTCGATCTCTTGACCTCGTGATCCGCCCATCTCGGCCTCCCAAAGTGCTGGGATTACAGGCGTGAGCCACTGCGCCCCGCCTCATCAGGGGATTTTTAACCTTCCCATTTCTCTACTGTGGGTCCATGCCAATGTCCAGATGTATTTATTTGTCTAGAATTGGATGTTCTTGTAAAAAGAGCGGTCTAAGGAATGGCCTCCTAGCTGATTTCCAGGATTCTAATCTTCACGGTCTAAGCTGTAGGTTTTCAACCATGGATACTGGTTAGAGTCACTGTAAGGCATCTAAAACCTACCCATGCATGTGACTTCCCCTAAGAGTGTCTGATTTGATTGGTGTGTGGTATGGCCTGGGCACTGGTTTTTAAAAAATGCTCCCAAGAAAAATAGTAATTTTGCAGTGGAGCAACCTTAGCCCAGTGCTCAAAATTAACATCCCCAGTAATCAGTGATATGGACATCTTAGGGCATCCTAATATGATGGATGAATAATGCGCAGCATCACCTCTGTGGTATTCTTGCCCAAAGTGCATAACCTGAGTTTAATTATGATAAACAATTAGAAAAGCCTAAACTGAGGGTTATTCTACAAAATAACTTGCCAATACTCTTCAAAAATGTTAAGGTCATGAATGCTAAAGAAATTTTCAGGCACTATCCCAGATTAAAGGAGACTGAGAGGACAGAACAAAGAGATGCAATTTGTGATCCTAGATTGGATCACGGTCCAGAAAAAGGACATTAGTGGGAAGATAGGGAAGATTTGAATAAGGTCTATAGATTCATTAACTGTGCAGTATCAGATCATTTATTGATTTTGATGACTGGGTAGATATCTATAATGTTAATATTTGGGGAAGTTGAATGAAAAGCATATGAGGACTCTGACTATTTTTGGGATATTTTTGAAAGTTTGAATGTATTTCAAAATAAAAAGAAGAAAAAGGAAAAAAAGGAGAAGAAATCTTCCAGATATTTTCATGAAGTTGCCAGAGTTGAAGACCATTTCCCAAGTTATCTTGCCTAATACTGTCAGAATAATCTTCCTGGGAATGTTGTTTATCATATTTGTGTCCTTTTGAAAGATTTCCAGTGACTTCTCTTATCTATAGGATGAAGTTCCCATTCCTTATCTTGCCATTCAAAGTCCTCATAGAATGGCCCCTTGATCAGTCTACTTCTTTGATCTGCATTGAAGGACCACATTTTACTTTATCGTGTCCAAACATTTTCCAGTTCTTTTCCTTGTTAGTATAGCACCCTTGCCTGTCTTCTCAGCCTCTTGAGTTGTTCTTTGTCCCAAGGCCCACTTCAGACCCTGTCTCTTCATTGAATCCTGTATGGTCATTTCTATTAGAAGCAGCTAACTTTCCATTCTTTGAATTCTGGTAGATATAATGGTGTGGAGTGAAGCACGAGTTTTATTTTATTATTATTATTATTATTATTATATTTTAGAAAAAAAGAAGCCAATTTAGTATACTTGTTAAAAGTTTTCCTTTTTTAGGGCAGGCATGATGGCTCACGCCTGTAATCCCAGCACTTTGGGAGGCTGAGGTGGGTGGATGACTTGAGGTCAGGTGTTTGAGACAAGCCTAGCCCACATGGTGGTACCCTGCCTCCACAAAAAAATATAAAAATTAGATGGGCATGGTGGTCCACACCTGTAATCCTAGCTACTCTGGAGGCTGAGGTAGGAGAATTGCTTGAACCCGGAAGACAGAGGTCGCAGGGAGCCAAGATCGTGCCACTACACTTCAGCTTGGGTGATGGAGTGGGTGAGACTCCATCTCAAAAAAAAAAAAAAAAAAAAGGAAAAAAAGGTTTCCTTTGTAAAAAAATTTTTTAAAATTTAATTGGAGAAGGATTAGAGATTAAATTGATGTTTGAATTTCATTGGGATTAAAAAATTTTTATTTTAGGTTCAGGGGTACATGTGCAGGTTTGTTATGTAGGTAAACCCATGTCACAGGGATTTGATATACAGATTATTTCATCACTCAGGTACTAAGCCTAGTAACCAATGGTAATTTTTTTCTGCTTCTCTCCCTCCTTTCACCCTCCACCCTCTGGTAGCCTCCAGTGTCTGTTGTTTCCCTTTGTGTTCATGTATTCTCATCATTTAGTTCAGACATATAAGTGAGAGCATGTAGTATTTGGCTTCTTTTCCCACATTAGTTTGCTAAGGTTAATATCCTGTAGCTCTATTCATGTTCCTGCAAAGGACATGATCTTATTCTTTTTTATGGCTGCATAGTATTCCTGTCCCCACACCCCATGTTTCCTGGGGCAGTGCTGGTGCACGTGATGCCACACTGAGCACTTTCCCCTCGTGACCTCCTTCCATCCTCATCAACTCCTTCTGTGACTGCTCCCTAAATGCCCGCCCCTGCTCCATCTTTCCTGTTCTCTGGGGCATTCCAGGCCTCCAGAACAGCATCTGCCTGAGTGCCCACAGTACCACTGGGAATCAACCAGACACCCTGTAACCTGCCCTCTGCACCCCAGGAGGCTCAGGGCACATGTGACAGTCACACACAGGCGCCATCTGGGATTTGTCCACCTGTCCCCTGCTGTCCCTCATGAAGTCAGGAGGGAGGACAGAGCTCTCCGGTGTGCACGGGGTGGGGAGTAAGCATGAGCTCCCTTAGCTTTTAGAACACAACCCACCTTCACCCACCCTCTTAGGTGTGAGCACCATCCTCCCAGATGGGCTATCTGACCACTACCTGTGCTTCCTCTACACAAAAGGGCTTGACTAGGTTCAAATCCTCAGGACAGACCCCAGGGGATGTCAACATGAAAAGGGCTGAGCACATCCTGGCTTCAGAGTAAGTCGGGACTAGTGTCTCTAGCTCAGAGCCCCTGCTATGTCCCAAGCTACCTCTCCTGGGTCTCAGAGAGCTGTGTCCTACAGGGTCCCTGGGCAGCTCCCCATTCCTTGCTGTGCCAGCCATGGGGAAGGTGGGGTGACCACAGGACAATCAGCCATGCAGAGAACAGAGGACACCCAAGATGGTCAGGGAGAACATGGAGAAGCCTGAACCCCAGCTCAGCCCCCAGACTCCAGGGAGCAAGAGAGTGGCTGAGACTTGTCCTTGGTGACCACGAGGTTCACAGCCCCCGGTGAATAACCAGCACAGGCCTCTCTTCCCAGGAGACATGAGAGATTAACCCTGTACACCTCCAGGAAGGACAGTTCCCTCTGTAACACCAGGGTCCTGAAAGTTTATCCTTGGAAGCTGCAGGAAGCTTGACACAATTAGAGAAAGGGAGGGTCCTTCTTGCTAGCCAGCACTCAGCTCACCCAAAGCACAGTAGGGGTATCCTTGTGGCAGGGTCCTGGTGCAGCCTGTCCTCCTGCTCTGAAGGGAAGAGCCAGATGGGGATGGGAGAGGGCGGGGGGAGTGACTGTGCACCCCAACTTGGAGCCATGAAAATGGCTGAATGCTGAGGGTCCAGGGCTGGGCTCACCCAGCCTACAAAGCGTGTGTGACTGTGAGTGTCTGTGTGTGTCTCTTTGTGTGTGTGTGTGTCTTTGTATGTCTGTGTGTGTGTGTGTGTGTGTCTGCACATAATGTGTGTAGAGGCTGGGTGAGAGAATCACTGCTGAAAGAGGCAGAAGCCTCAGCAATTCTGAGAGGCTTGAAACACAGACAGAAGGGGAAGGGGAAGGAGGAACAAGGGGGCAGGACTGAGAGGGAGGGGACAGGGAGGTGTCCTGGACACAGAACCCACCCATGAGTCTGAGAAATGCTCCTGCCCTGGGAAGAGGCTCAGTGCAGAAGAAGGAAAACAGCACAACTGACAGCTGTGTTCAGAAAGTTTCTGGACCCCAGGCTCATCTCCACAAAGGAGGACAAGCAGGCAGCAGCGACCATGGTGATTTCCTCAGCCCCTCCCTGCAGATGGCATGTTTCCTGGCAGAGGCTTCTGTTCACAGGTGAGGGAAGGCCTTCCTGGGAGAGGACGGGAGGAGGAAGCACAGTGACTGGCTGGGGTCTCCTGGAAGGATGGGGCTCTGAGAGGGGACAGAGGGCTTCTATTGGAGTCTGAATAGGTAAGAAGATACAGAAGAGGGACAGGGGTCAAAACAAAAAAATCACATTGATCTGGAATAGGTAAGAAGCAGGAAAATCTCAAGTGTTTTATTTTCCTGGTTAATCATCACTGGCCACTATATTTTGAAAAATGATATTAATAACTATGTCAGATGACACTTCACAAAAAAACATAACCAGGGCATGAAACATTGTCCTCAGCCACCAACCCCAGAAATTGGAACGTAAACCCTGGGATGCGTATAGCACTGGGAACGCTCATGAACTCATCCACAGGAGTCTACAGCCTGTCCCAGGCACTGGGATGCAACCAAGATCACACAAGCCCCTGTCCTCACAGAGCTCACACTCTCCTGGGGAGGAAGATAGACATACAAAGAGATCTAGAATGTGAGGTCAGGTGTTGACAAGAACCCTGGAGGGAGCAGAGCAGGGAAAGGTCAGAAAGGGAAGACCCAGGGTCTCTAGAAGAGGCTTCAGGGAAGAAGTCTCCCAAGGACATCCTGATGTGAGCAGGACCTGAGGGCAGTGGGGAAGGAGCCATGCAGACTCCTGGGGAAGAGGATTCCACACAGAGAAATGCCAAGGTCAGAGGTGTTGAAACAATCAGGGTCATGCTTCTGACCTTGACCCAGTAGGACACACACACACTCTAAGGTGGAGGGTTGAAGAGACCTTCTCAACACCCAGGGTCCCATCTTTTGATACCAATACATAGGTCCCCAAATTGTCTTATGCTCTCTCCCCTTCCTAGTCTTACTTTGAATTTTCTGGAACCTGCCTACCACTGCCCATGTCACTGTTGAAGCCCTGCCATCTGATGCTCAGAGGGGCAGGAAGTTGTTCTACTTGTTTATCAATCTGCCCCAGGATTATCTTGGCTACAACTGGTACAAAGGCGACCAAGTGGCCACCAACGACCAAATTATAGGATATGTAATTGACACTTAAGTAACTACCCCAGGGCCTGCATACAGTGATTAAGAGATGGTAAACTCCTGTGCATGCCTGCTGATTCATAATGTGACCCAAAATGACACAGGATTTTACACCCTTCAAGTTATAAAGCTAAATCTTATGAATGAAGAAATAACCTCACAGTTCAGCGTATACCGTGAGTGATTCCTCATGTCCTCTGGGTGTTGGGGGTTCAGTTCTACCTTGCACACGCAGGACTGTCAGGCCTGAGCTGTGCCTTATTTCCCTCTGCATTATGTTTCATTTTAGTGTTTGGGTATTTAGTGCAGGACACATACAGGGGAGACAAACTTCAGCGGATCAGAATTACTTTCCTGCATCCAGACCCTGGAGACATTCACTGTAGAGAAAGGACAGTCTGATGTGGGGACTCAGCAGGAGATCAGTCTCAGCCAAGCACCTCATGCCTCTCCCATGGACCTGACTCTGAGAAAGACCCTGGAGAACTGGGCCAAGGCCTGACATGAGGGACACCCTGGGATTCTCTTAGAGAAGCTCAGCCCTGAAAGCCCCAGCTCCAGACTTGCATCTCAGGATCCTGACTCCAGGTGACCCTGGGGAGCCTGTGCCAGGCCTGGGTTGTGGCTTCCTGGGCAAGGCTTACTGGAAGCAAATATTTGCCAGCTGTCCACGGGCTGTGGCTCCTAGAGCTGCCTACCAGCTATGGTTTAGCTCCTAGAGCCTCATCTGGGCAAGGACAGAGCCTTCTCCACCTGAGACTCAGAGTACAGAGGACAGAGGGACAAGCTTCTTAGTCCATCAGCCAGCTGCCCTGGGAAGCTTAGTAGACTCCATAGAAAGTTCAGTGTCCCCAGGGACAGAAACAGAAGAGAGAAGATGTTCCTAGCATCCCTTGTTCACAGGGATCAGGCCTATGGGTACCCTCTCATGGAGGCAAATAATAATAAATGCTGTTTGTATGAACACCTCTTCTGTGCCAAGCATTAGGTCAGATGACTGTGAATGATTTAAATTTCATTTACCAAAAACATAACAAGCCATAGACCACTTGCCATTTAGCTTATTTGACTGAGAGAAAACTGAGCCACAGGGAGACACAGTCACTGAACCAGAGTCACACAAACACGAGGGGCAGATCAGAGTCACATGACCCTCTCCTCCAGCAGAAGTGGGGGCTTATTGGTTTCCAGGGACCCCCACGGTCATCCATTGACTCACATCCTTTCTTCTTTGGCATCCAAACCTCAGAGGAGTGAGAGTAAATGGACAATCGATTAGTTTGTACTCCAGAACGAAATCACCTGCTTCAGCTATCAGAGTCAGTGCGAGGAATGTCCAGACTTCCTCCTCAGATCCTAATCTCCCTTACTGAACCTGAAATCCTGTGTTTTTCAGAGTGTCCATGTCACTCCCACGGGAGGCTAAAGGAGAAGACTTTGCTTTCTCTCCCAATTCACACCCTGCCCCAGCACAGGCCCAACGTGAGACACACTCTAGTTCTTGTAGGAAGGATAGAGGGATTGAATGAAGTATCCATAATCTCTTTAGAGACTGGATCCTGGATGCAGAATCCTAATATAATAGAAATTGCCGGCCATACCCATTCCCCGTTTCTCAGGGGCTGAGACCCATGTTCCATTTCTCTGAACCCCTGCCCCTAAAGCCATCTCACCTCATGTGACTCTGGAGTTCCTTGGCCATAGGAGGGTTTTCAGGGCTCCCTGGTCCTGGTCTGGGGCACTAGGTGCACCTGGTCCCTGGAGTCACTAAGGTCATTGTAACCCCCACTGCTCACTGACATGGGTGTTTCTGGTTCTCTCTGCTCCTCTGTGCCTCTCATCTTCTTTCTCCTTAATTTTAGCTGCCATGCCCTGTCCTGCACAGCCTCCTGCACCCTTGGGACTTCCCCCGACATTCTCTCTAAAAAGGCTGACCATTCTGTTCCCTTCTTGCTTACATTGTGGCCTGGCTCAGCTCCTAGGAAATAGGAAAGGCACATAAATTCAGCTGGATCTATGGCCCCTGCTAGACTCCATCATGAACCAGTGTCCCCAGGTCACCAGGAGAATGAGCTTCCATTGAATCCCCATCCAGGGCTCTTTCCCTTTATGAGGCCAACATGTGGAACAGGCCGCTAGACAGGGATGAACGGTTCCTCCAGCGACTCTTATAATCACCCGACAGGTTCTTCTTGCCCTGCTGCACAGACAAAACCAATTTGTTGAGATGGTGATTTGTAGAAAAGGAAGATTTTAATTACTCTGTTTGCCAAGCAGGAGGACAGAGGTTATTATGACTCAAATCAGCCTCCTCAGTTGCTCAGAGGTTATAGTTTTTCAAGCATAGTTTCAGTGGCAGAGGTCTAAGGAATGGATACTGCTGATTGCTTGGGTATGAAATCATGAGGATGGGTAAAATGGCCTGTATTTTCTGAATCCACCTCTGAGTGGAGGCCACATGACTGGTTGAGCCATTAGTCATGGGTCTGGATGAGGTCAGCTGGTTTCCAGAATGCAAAAGTCTGAGAAACATCTCAAAAGATAAATCTCAGGTTCTACGATAGTGATGTTATCTATAGGAGCAATTAGGGGATTCACAAATCTTGTGACCTCTGTACACATGAGTCCTGAGCAGTAAGGGATTGCAGAAACTATGCCTGCATTTTAGCAGAATTCGGGCTGCTCCTGTAATCCTAATCTCGTGGTCTTTCATTAGTTTTATAAAGCCAGTCCCTGAGCAAGGAGGGAGTTAGTTTTAGAAAGGGACTATTATCATCCTTGCTTCAACATTAACCTATAAACGAAGTTCCTTCCAGCGTTAGCCTGGCTTATTCCCAGGAATGAGCAAACACATCCAGTCAGGATAGAGGCCAGATGGAGTCAGCCATGCTAGCTTGCTCTCACTGTCCTAATCTTTGTAAAGGTGATTTCACTCTCTACATTGACTCAGCAGGGGGGTCAGAGGCAGGAGTACAGGTCTGCAGTCCCCAAAGCCCACGAGCTCCTTTCACCATTTCACTTATGACTGCATCCTCATCCTGCTAGCTATGAGGCTCACATCCTCCAGTCACTTCCTGGAGACTTCTGGTTTCCTGTTAGGCCTATAGCAAGCTTGAAATTTGTCACTCAGTTCTAACAACAAGTAAAAAGCTGAACAAACTCAAAATTCAACAACTCTTTTAGATCCCTCAGAGAAGTGAGGTCTCAGTGCTAATTGACCCATATATTGAAGAGACCAACAGGCAAAGACAGACAGCATGCCTTACCTGGGCAGAAACCCCTGGCACAGAAGCCTCAGTGGGAACCAGCGCTGGGGTCAGAAAAACCTGACCTGTAAATAATGAATTGCTGGAGGGTCAGTGTGAACTGTGAACAAGACCCAGAGTTAAACACTCAGGGGAATGGATTACTTCTGGGGTTAAGGGGACATGTTTGTGACTCTTAGCTTCTGGAGCCCTACCAGGTTCCTACAGTAATACCCAGTAAAAATCAGCTCATCCTTCCTGCAGGGGAAGGGGGAAAGAAACCACTTTGAAAGATGCCAGTGAATTCTATTCTGGGCAAGACCTGCCTTTAAGAGAAACTATTTTACCAGAGTCTAATCAGCTGGGGTTTGATCAGAGCCTAAATGCCCCGGGGAAGGGGAAATATCCAACTCCAGCCCCCTGTAGCCATCATGTCCTACCTAAGGGAAAGAAAAAACTGAGAGGCACTTACGATGTTCACAGCCCAGGCCACAGCTCTAATCCAATACCACAGAATCCTTCCCTCCATGGCATCACTGAATGCCTCACTCACCACAGCATTACTAAATGCCTTCTCACCCAAGTTTCTTTTACCCAGTACATCATGTCTGGTTTGCAAAAAAAAACCATACAAGACAGACTAAGAGGCAACATTAGGCACTACGCAGAAACAGATGGGTGACATAAGTAGAGAGATGGATATTCTAAGAAAGACCCAAGAGAAATGCTAGAAATGAAAAACACTGTAAGAGAAATGAAAAATGCCCTTGATAAGCTTTTGAAAGTGTGTATACTGGTAGGCTTAACACAGCTGAGGAAAAAATCTCTAGCTTTATGGTGTGTTAATAGAAACTTCAAAAACTGAAACAGTAAAGTTTAAAAAGAGTGACAAAAAGTGGAAGAACATATTCAAGTTCATATTGAATATTCTGTATTGACAATAGTGTATTTTATATTTTGTAGTTGTGAGACAACTACAAAGACTGTAACATACACATAATGGGAATATTGGGACCAGGCGGAGGTGGCCAGGTGGGTACTATCTGATGGGTTTACTGCCTGTTTGACACACATCTGTGTCCTCATCGTGATGCCATTGCCATAAGGTGGGGTCTTTCAGGTGGGGAGATGCACAAGCCACTGGCATCTCACTTAGACTCTGCCCAATTTAAACGAAATTAATCAAACTCTAATTGTGTTTCCTGAGGTCTAGGGAAAATGAAGAAAGCATTTCACATGCCTGTTTCAGGCTCCTCCCCATTTTTCCTAAGTCTGCACAGGAATTAGGGATAGGGAGGTCTTTCTAAATTTGCTAATATAACACACATTGCTTCTCCTAATTTGGCATCTTTCCTCCCTTTCTGTATTGTAATTGACACATATAAACTTCCTCTTTGACTGGTACTGTCCTCCTAACAGGACCCATGAGCCTCTCTCTGTTCAGGGAGTTGCTAATTTCAAACCACCTTCAGCATCTTCCTTTGAGCATAATGTCTTCCTGCTGGAATTCACAGCACATCTTAACTTTATTTTGGTATCTAGAGAAATACTACTTCCAGCAATTGAACTTAGATATTTGCACTATTAATAACAATTTCCACTTATGGAAAAAATTTAATGTTTCCTCCAATTTTTTTGTTACTATAGTCAGAACATAACATGAGTTCTAAACTCCAGACAAAATTTTAAGGGAAAATTACAGTATTACACACGGAGCTCCCCAAATTCAAAAATCCAAAATCTGCAATACTCCAAAATTCAACATTTATCAGCTGCGGATGTAATGCTCCAAAGAAATGCTCACTGGAACACTTTGAATTTTAAAATGTTCAGATTCAGGATGCTAAACTAGTAAGCATACTACAAATATTCACAAATCTAAAAAAGTTAGAAATCCAAAACACATTTGATCTTAAGCCTTATGCATAAGAACTACTCAGTCTTAATGAACTATAGGAACCAAGCTGTACAGCAGATTTCTAGAACCTCCTCATCCTGCATAACTAAAATGGCATATCCATTGAAAAACTCCCTATTCACCTCAGTCCCAGCTCCTGGCATCCACCATTCTACTCTCTGATTCACTCTGGAATCCACTTTTATGAGGTCCCTAGAGTAGTCAAACTCATGAAATCTGAGTGTAGAATGTCCAACAGGAGAAAATATTTGCAAAACTTCCTCCCACATTTCTGTCTCATATCCATCAAACACACATGGTCCATGAGGACCAGATTTCCAACAGTTCATGTTCCCTGTCTCCACCCGTCAGTTCTGCATTTACAAACATCCACATGTATTTCTAGAAAGATCCACATGGTCCTCACTGCCCTCTGCAAAGGGAGAGGGAACATCAAAAACCCAGGATAGGGAATATGTTTCTGCTCCAAAGCCACCAGCTTTTGCTTGTCCCCTTCACTCTTTCTAGATCATTCTTGAGACTCTGCTGTATCTTCAGAGGTCACTGGTTCCAGTCATTCACCATGAAATATTTGGTGAAAATTGTTCCACCTAGTGGCTCCACTGCCTGATGACTGAATTGGCCTCCAGGCTTGCCCCTGGTCTCTTCTGTGTTAGTTCTACTAAAACATCCAGTCCCAGGCTAAGGACAATGAAAAGTCCCATTGTCACCCATCTCTAAGATGCCCTTGGAAAGGGAAGCCACAGAGAAAACAAATGGGTGACGGTGGGTGGGGGGCGGCAAAGTAGGACTGTGAAGCTGGAAGGAGCACAGCACCTGCACATTCCAGGTGTGGATACCAAGGTGGGCTAGGCAGGCAGCAAGTCAGGGAGGGACCAGGAGAGGCACCAGGAGTGGTGACTTCTGCTTTTGTGTTTGTCCAAGACCCAGTGCTGCTGCTCAATTTATACTGGAGAAAGCCTGTGCTTCTCTAAGACAGAGCAGGCAGACTCATGGTCTCTGAGCCCTCAGATCATCATGCCTCTGTCTTGTGACACACATACCTGCCATGGGTTTTTAAAGAGTTGGGTGGGCTGAGAGGTGGGAGAGGCCAACTCTGACTGAAAGATGCCCATGGGGGAATCAAAGGTGCCACACAGGGCAATCTTCTCTCTGTTATCTGCACAGCGGAGCTGCCCAAGCGCTCCATCACCAGCAACAACTCCAACCCCATGGAGGACAAGGATGCTGTGGCCTTAACCTGTGAACCTGAGACCCAGGGCACAACCTACCTGTGGTGGGTAAATGGTCAGAGCCTCCCAGTCAGTTCCAGGCTGCAGCTGTCCAATAACAACAGGACCTCACTCTACTCAATGTCACAAGGAATGACACAGGACCCTATGAGTGTGAAATCTGGAATCGAGTGAGTGCCAGTCACAGTTACCCTGTCACCCTGGTTGTCCTCTGTAGCCCAGGCTGCCAACCCAAATCCACATGGCCAGAAGCCAGGCCTCTCAGTCCCTCTCAGGTCCAAGAACAGAGACTCTCAGCCCTGGACATCAAAGCTGTCCATGACTGCCTGCCCCAGGCAAATTTTGGTAGGCCCAGCCTTAACCAAGAATAAGAGAGGAATGGGATGCTCCTGTCATGGGAGACTCGATGTCCCCAGTTTGTGATGGAGAAACAGGTGGATGTCTCAGACTCCAGCTCAGTGGACACAGCAGGAGTTTGGTTGGGACTTAAGGATTCTTCTTCTTTGGCTCAGAGGGACACTGTGGCCTTTCTACAGACCAGGAGTATTCTTGGCTTATCAATGAAAAGCTCCAGCAATACACACAAGAGCTCTTTATCCCCCAAATCACTGCAAAGAATAGCGGGGTCTATGCCTGTTTTGTCCATAACTCAGCCACCGACCTCAGTAAGTTCACAGTCAAGAGGATCACAGTCTCTGATAAGTGGATCCCTGCATGATTGGCAATATGTTTTTGGGTGGAGTCTATCTGGCTTTTAGAGAAGAGTGAGGAAAAATATTTTATTCTCAGCCAACGTCCAATGGACAAAAGGAAATCCCCAATTTTTCTCCTGGACCCTCCCAATGCATCTATATGACTCCCTGCCCCTTGTTTTTCTTTCTCATGGCTGCCCTTGGGTCCAGCCTGAGAAATATGGTGGGGGGCTTTGTCAGCCCTAGAGCACTTCACTGAGGGTGAAGGAGGAGGATTCTCAAGGCCACGTTGCTTCTCTCTATTACCAACACATTTTTTTCTGTTACCTCTTTGTTTTCTTTTACCTACTCCTTGAGCTACAAGGAACATCTGAAGCTTTGAAACAAGCTCACACTTTTTCCCAAATGAGAGGAGGACGCCCCTTGGATGAGGAAGAAGCAGCTCAGACTCTACTCTCTACTCTGCTTCAGGCTCACTTGATGACTGGCCCTGCCCTGACTCCACCTGTTGTGAGAATGGGGTGGTGGAGAAGGTGCCTGGGTGGCCTGTCCTGAATCTGGCTAAATCTAGCTGCCAGAAGAAGCAAAGCCTCCCCCAGGTTAGGCTGCAGGGAAATGGGAAGAGAGGGAGCCTCAGGGCAGACTCCTGAGCTGTGTCCTGACTCTGAAGTCACCAGCTGTATGAGGCTGTGGGCACAGCACATGGGACACAGCACAGAGGACAGTGAGTGATATGCAATGGAAACATTTGGCGATTAACCCTTGGGCCTTGGGGGCAGGGAAGGGGCAGTGCCAAAAAGTGTGTATTTGTAGAAAGGGTAAGACTACCAGCCACTATATATATGTGTATATATATGTATATATATATATATAAGATAAGACTTACCATTAACTATTTCTAAGCATGCAATTTAGTGTTGTGTAACCGTTATCACTATCCATTTCCAGAACTGTTTCATCTTACCATACTAAACCTCTGTACTCAATACATGAAAACTCTCACTCCTTCCCCCCCAACCCTTACTACTCACCATTCTACTTTCTGTGTCTATGTGATCGACTATTCTAACTATCTTACATAAATGGAATTATATAATGGTTGTCCTTTGGTGTCTGGCTTTTTTCACTTAGCATCATGTCTTCAAGGTTCATTCATTTTGCAGCTTGTATTGGAATTTTATTCCTTGTTAAGATTGAATAACATTCCAATGTGTGGATACACCTCATTTTTCTATCCACTTATCTTTCAATAAACTTTTCAGTTGTTGCCACCGTTTTGGCTATTGTGAGTAATGCTGTTGTGAATGGCATTGCATAAATATCTAATCAGATTTCTTTCCATTGTTTTGGGTGTATGTCCAGAAGTGGAATTGCTGGATCAAATGGTAATTCTTTGTTTAATTTTTTTGGGAAATAGCCATACCATTTTCCGCAGCAGCTATAGCATTTCCCATTTCCATCAGCAACGCACTAGAGCTCCAGTTTTTCCACTTACTTGAAGATACTTTTTGCTTTGTGCTGTTGTTGTTTTTGTCAAAGCTATCCTAATGTGTGTGAGGTGGAGTATAGTTGTGGTTTTGATTTGCGTATCTCTAAGTATTAGTGATGTTGAGCATCTCTACATGTGCTTATTGGTCATTTGTATATCTTCCTTGGAGAAATCTCTATTTTAGTCCCTTGTTCAGTTTTTAATTGTTTTTTTTTTTTTTTGATTTGTGCTGTTGTTGATTTGTAATAGTTCTTCATATATTCTGGAAATTAATCCTTTATCAGATATATAATTTGCAAATATTTTTCCCATTTCACAGGTTGCCTTTTCACTTTTTCTCAATAATGTTTTTTGAAATTTGAAAGTTTTGGCCAGGCGCAGTGGCTCACGCCTGTACTCCCAGCACTTTGGGAGGCGGAGGTGGGCGGATCACGAGGTCAGGAGATCAAGACCATCCTGGCTAACATGGTGAAACCCCGTCTCTACTAAAAATACAAAAAAAATTAGCCGGGCGTGGTGGAGAGCACCTGTAGTCCCAGCTACTCGAGAGGCTGAGGCAGGAGAATGGCATGAACCCAGGAGGCGGAGCTTGCAGTGAGCCGAGATCGCACCATTGCCCTCCAACCTGGGCAACAGAGTGAGACTCTGTCTTGGGGAAAAAAAAAAAAAAGAAATTTGAAAGTTTTTAGCTTTTATGAAGTACAATGTATGCATTTTCTCTTTTGTCCCCTATGTTTCTGTTGTTATAACCAATATATCATTGTGAAATCCAATGTCATGAAGCTTTTTTTCTTTGTTTTCTTCTAAGAGTTTGGTAGTTTTCACTCTTCCATTTAGGTCCTTGATCCATTGTGGATTAATTTTTGTATATGGTTTTAGGTGAAGGTTCAATTCATTTTTGTCCATGGATATCCAGCTTTCCCAGTATCATTTTTTGAAAAGACTGTCCTTTCCCCATTGAATGGTCCTGGCACACTTGTTGATAATCATTTGGCCATATATGCGAGCATTTCTTTCTGAGCTCTTTATTCTATGCCATTGGTTTCTACATCCTCCTTTATGCCAGTAGCACACTGTATTGATTACTGTGGCTTTGCTGAAATAAGGAAGTGTGAGACTTCCAGCTTTGTTCTTTCTTTTCAAGGTTGCTTGGTTATTTAGGGTCCTGAGATTCCATATAAATTTTGGGATAGATTTTTCTATTTCTGTCAAAAGTGTCACTAAAATTCTGGTAGAAATTGCATTGAATCTGCAGCTCACTTTGTGTATTGTCCTCCTAACAATATTGAGTCTTCCAATCCATATAAAATGAAATGTTTTTCCGTTTATTGATGTTGTCTTTAATTTCTTTCAGCAATGTTTTGTAGTTTACAGGGTACAATTCTTTCACCTCCTTGGTTAAACTTATTCCTAAATATTTTATTCTTTTTGAGGTTAATGTGAAATGAAAATTTTTTCTTAATTTCCTTTCAGAGTGTTCATTATTGGTTTATAGAAATACAACTGATGTTGCATGTTAATTTAGCATCCAGCAACGTTACTGAATTTATTTATTAGTTCTTATAGGTTTTTTTCATCTTTAGGTTTTTCTACATACAAGGTAAAGTTACCTGTGAACAGAGAGATAATATAACTACTTTTTCCAATTTGAGTCTTTTTTTTCTTGCCTAATTTCTTTGGCTAGGACATCTAATACTATGTTGAATAGAAGTGGTGAAAGCAGGCATCCTTGTCTTGTTCCTGATCATAGAGAAAGAGCTTTCAGTTTTTCTCCATTGAATATGATGTTTGCCTTGGGCTTTTCACATATTGCCTTTATTATGTTGAGGTGTTTTTTTTTCATTCATATGGAGAATGTTCTTATTATGAAAAATTATTAAATTTTGTCAAATGCTTTTAGTTATTCAATCTTCTTACTAATTATAGGTCTATTCAGATATTTTTTGTGTCTCTAGGAATTTGTCCATTTCATCTAGTTTATCCAATTTATTGGTATACAATTATTCCTAGTATTTTTCTAATCATTATTTCTGTATAATTGATAGTAATATCTAAATTTTCCTTTCTTTTCTGTTTGCATAGAGAGAGAGACAGGCTTGTACTCTATAGGCCAGACCATGCTGGAGTGCAGTGGCATGATCAGGGCTCACTGCAGACTCAACCTCCTGAGCTCAAGTGATCCTCTCACCTCAGCCTCCCAAGTAGCTTGGACTACAGGTGCATGTTACCTTGCTCCGCTAATTTAAAAACTTTTTTTGTAGAGACACCGTCTCCCTTTGTTGCCCAGACTGGTCTCAAACTCCTTACCTCAAGTGATCCTCCCACTATGGCCTCCCAAAGTGCTGTGCTGTGCCCCCTGGTACCAACAAGAAAGCAGAGGCTGGGGTGGGGTCAGCAACCAAATTCCAGTTTAGAGGTGGATTTGAATGTGGACTGGTCAGCCACCTCAGAAAAATTGGAGAGGATTATTTTGCATTGAATAAACTTATAGCCAAAAAAAGTAATTATAATACCAAAATAGAACAAAGTGAATGCCATAAAAATTGAGATAAATCTGATGGGAAATACAGCCACACATTGGAATCACTGGGAAACATTTTAAAAAAATGGATGCTGAAGACCTCACTCCCTATACATTCTGATTTAGTGGTCTGGTGTGGGACCCAGGCATTGATAATTTTTAAGCTTCCCCAGATGCTACTAATGTGTAACCAGTATGGAGAACTCTCCTGTTTAAATAGGTAGGACGTAGAGCTAAATTAATGGTTTTTAGCTAGATGACCTAGGGAGGTTTTTCAACATACATAAGCCTATACTTTGTTGGCCATATTCGTTAATGGGCTACACCAAGAACTCAGTAATCCAGTTAAGAAACACAAGCTAAATGGAAAAGCCACCTTATTTGATATGTTAAATTATATGGGAAGCATTGTCAAGTGATAAGTGATGCTAAGTATTCTCAATGTTAATTTATGGGTATGTTACTGATACGAGTGTTCCAAAAATTGTATGAGATTCATAGAAATCTAATATCAGTCATAATGTCATATGCCACAGAAGCAACTGGATTTCTATATGAGCCATGTCTTTATCATAATGAACTCTCATCGGGTTTTTAACCATAGTCATTTTAACTCTGTCATTCATAGACAGTTGTTTTGATTCTTCTTCAAAGCATTTCCGATCAGCTACAGTCCAAAATTGTTTCTTGCTTCAAGGAGATTTACAGAAAAGACTCTGACAAGGACTCTTTAATACAAGTTTCTGATGAATTTAAGATACCACTGGACTATCTAAGAACTTACAAGTTCTTCTGATAACCTTCATGAAATTGCCAGCCAAGACCAAGCAGGAAAAAACTCAATTTCACTGGACTAAATATTAATAAGGATGAGAATGTTTTCATGACTTTGTGTTTGGAATTTTGCTGATTCTTTAAATGGTTTTTTTTTTCCAGATTTATGGAATTTTTCCTTTTAACCAATCTGTAGCACAGAGTAATTTGACAAAGTATACTTTTGTGAACAAAAATTGAAGCATTTACTTTTGCTCCCTACCTGACTGCCTTAGAACTGGGCAACTATTCATGAGTATTCATATGTTTATGATAATACAGATATTTGCTTAAGTTCAATAAATATCTGCTCTCTTTATAACAGGATACATTTGAAAACATTGGTTATATTACCAAGGCTTTGACTGGGATATTATATTTGAAAATATAAATAGAATGAAACTACATATACTGCAGGCAAGTGTAAAGTAAGCCTTGGTTTGGCTTCCTGGTCTTGAGAGGTTTTTGAAAATTTAATCTGAGATTCCTTATAAAAAATATCCAATAAAGTAAGTTTAAGAAGAGCCTATGTGATCCATTACAACTCTTTCTGCACTTCTGTAAACAGTCAGGCCAAGTTTGATGAGACTCAATCTATTTTGCAAACAAATTTGCCTTAGTGGTATTATCTTTGGTAGAAATAGAGATGCCCATAGAGAGAAAAATTATGTTGAGAAGAAATACTGAAGTACAACTTTTATGAGATTTCAGCTCTGTTCACTGTTTTTGAGTTTTTATAATCCCCCTGTAGACTGGACTGGACCCTGAATTCTTCTAGTTTCTCCAATCCAATTTTCTCCTATGGAATCAGTAAGAACAAGATCTGCTGTGTTCCTGAAGCCCTATAAGCTGGAGGGGGACAACTCAATGTAAATTTCATGGGAAAACCTTCGTGTCTGAGGTGTGGGCCACTCAGAGCTGACCAAAATGTTTGACACCATAACTAGAGACACTTAACTGCAAACCAGGACAAGAAGTTGATGACCTCACACTGTGGACAGCTTTTCCCAAGATGTCAGAACAAGACTCCCCATCCTGTTGAGGCTCTTGCCCCTGTTAATTTGTCCTTGCTCATGTCTGCCTCTTTTTCTTGGTGAGATAATGCCGTCATTAGAATTTCACAAGAAGTATCTTCTGAGGGTAGCTTAACAGAGTGTTAAATCTATCATTCATTTCCTTATTTCCACATAACATAAGAGATCCTTTAGTCCACCCAATGGCTGACATTAGCAGCATCTTTTTTTTTCCTTCAGCAATAACCACTTTTAATGATTTAGTGTATATTTTTATAATCATAAATTTTACTTGTTTGAACAGATAATGCATTAACAGTACAAATTTCAACAGATAGAAAAGCATATACTGAAAGTGTCCCTCATAACACCTATCCCTCCTCCATCCTATCACCTGGTTTCCCTCTGCAGAGGCAACCAGGAATATCTGTTTCTTATGTCTGATCCAGACATACTCTACGTGTTAGGTTGGTGCAAAAGCAATTGCAGTTTTGCCTGTACTTTTAATGGCAAAAACCACAATTACTTTTGCACCAACCTAATATTTACAAGCACATTGGAAGTCAGCTATGCTCCCCACTATACCACCGACACATCTTATAAGCACATTGGTCTAGTCTTTCTTCTTTTTTTCAAAAGTAAATGGTAAACATTTGATGCACACTGTTTGCATCTGGCTTCATCATTTAACAATACATCTTGCAGGTCATTCCACATCAGGATATAAAAATCTTAGTCTTTTAACAGCTGTATACTTGTCTTAGTCCATTTTATGTTGCTATAGCAAAATACCTGAGACTGGGTAGCTTATAAAGAAAACAGGTTTATATGGCTTATGATTCTGGTGGCTGTAAAGTTCAAAATTGGGCATCTACCTCTGGCGAGAGCCTCAGGCTCATTAGCAGCATCTTTAACACAGCTGTTTGTTCAAATGTACAGTGGTCCCTTTTAGACTTTAGACCTTCAGACTCACCTGTTCTCACTCCCTGTTTAACCCAGCCATGGGATGCTAGTTAATAGAATTGGTCACTATTAGCTGAACAGGAAGGAGTCTGTGCAGTTTCTGACACTTCTTATCATACATGGATAAATACATCAGATATTATAGAGACTCAGTTGCAAAAATTAACAAATGTGCTGCTTGGTTAAAATGGCTAGGCTCTTCTGGCTCACTCTTCGATGTATTCTATTTTAGTTGGTTTGCATCTTGTCTAAGGTGCATACTCCAAACTCTTTGTATTATCTTCCTGATAGTCATATTAGTAGTCTTCTGGTGTGTTGTATTCTGCAAAAGTTTTGGATGCAGCCATCCATCCAATATCAAATAGTGTTTCTTTGGCTGGAGTTACAGAAACTCAAAGAAATGTGTGATCAGGAGGACATTATAACCTATGAATGATGGAAGCTCAAAAGGATGGTGACAGAAAGTAATGCTAATGTCTTAAGTTCTGGGCCCTTAGTGAGAGCCTAGAGACTCCAAAACCGAGCCACTCATGCTAAATGCTACATACTCCAACTCAAAGTTTAAGGAAGCAGATGGATTCCAAAACAGACCAATTTTTTTTTTTTCTGAGAACAGGAGATTCCAGTCTACCTGAGTCAGCATAATAAGGAAGTCACCTCTGCTTTAACTGTTACAAAAAAAGTGACCTGAAGTGTATTGATGTTAACCAATCTATTTCTATGGCTCTGTTTACTGGTTCTCATTTAACAAAATCCACAGTTGTGTTATTGTATTGCCCAGGGGAAGCTATCAGTGTATTTATAGAATGATTTCTGCCCCAAATCATGAATCACAATTAAAAGCCAGTTAGATCTTGTCAGGTGTGGTGGCTCACGCCTGTAATCCCAGCACTTTGGGAGGCTGAAGCGGGCAGATCACAAGGTCAGGAGATTGAGACCATCCTGGCTAACATGAGGTATTCTTTGTACTAAAAATACAAAAAAAAAAAAAAATTAGCTGGGCATGGTGGCAGGCACCTGTAGTCCCAGCTTCTTGGGAGACTAAGGCAGGAGAATGGTGTGAACCCGGGAGGCGGAGCTTGCCGTGAGCTGAGATGGCGCCACTGCACTCTAGACTGGGCGACAAAGTGAGACTGTGTCTCAAAAAAAAAAAAAAGCCATAACTATAACTAATTTCGTTATAGATCTATAGTAATTTTGTCTTTTGATGCACGTTCACAGCCAGTGATGGCCAGTGGTGTCTCTCAGGCTGCATCATTCTCACCCTGACCCTCCTGCCTCCCTCTTTCACTTACAAGTACCCTTATGATACACTGGGCCCACTGAGATAATCCAGAATAACCTTCCCATCTCAAGATTCTTAACCTCATCACATCTTTGAAGTCTTTTTGCCTAATGTAGTAACATGTACTGGTTCCAGGAGTCAGGATGTGGACATTTTTAGGAGGCCATGATTCTGTGTAACACATATACCCTTCGTGAACATCAACCACAACAAAAATTAGCTTTGCCTTCCTTCTGTGTCTCACTTTTCTGACTGTGCATAAACTTTAAGATGAAACACAGTAGTTCTGCAATGAACTGGCTGGATGACCATGGACCACTGACTTAAATTCCCTCAGCTTCTTCTCATCTGCAGTAGAAGGTGACTCTTTTTTTTTCCACTTTTAAAATTTTCCTTTTTTTATTATTATACGATAAGTTTCTGGGATACATGTGCAGAACGTGCAGGTTTCTTAAATAGGTATACATGTGCCATGGTGGTTTGCTGCACCCATCAACCCATCACCTACCTTAGGTATTTCTCCTGATGCTATCCCTCCCCTAGCCCCCGACACCCCAACAGGCCCCGGTGTGTGATGTTCCCCTCCCTGTGTCCATATGTTCTCATTGTTCAACTCCCACTTATGAGTTAGAACATGCAGTGTTTGATTTTCTGTTCCTGTGTTAGTTTGCTGAAAATAATGGTTTGAGGTTTCATCCATGTCCCTGCAAAGGACATGAACTCATCCTTTTTTATGGCTGTGTTGTATTCCATGGTATATATGTGCCACATTTTCTTTATCCTGTCTATCATTGATAGGCATTTGGGTTGGTTCCAAGTCTTTGCTATTGTAAATAGTGCTGCAATAAACATAGGTGTGCATGTGTCTTTATGGCAGAATAATTTATAATCCTTTGAGTATATACTCAGTAATGGGATTACTGGGTCAAATGGTATTTCTTGTTCTAGATCCTTGAGGAATTGCCACACTGTCTTCCACAATGGTTGAACTAATTTACTCTCCCACCAACAGTGTAAACGTGTTCTTATTTCTCCACATCCTCTCCAGCATCTGTTGTTTCCTGACTTTTTAATGATTGCCATCCTAACTGGCATGAGATGGTATCTCATTGTGATTTTGATTTGCATTTCTCTAATGACCAGGGATGATGAGTTTTTTTCCATATGTTGTTGGTCAATAAATGTCTTCTTTTGAGAAGTGCCTGTTCATATCCTTCTCTCACTTTTTGATGGGGACGTTTGTTTTTTTCTTGCAAATTTGTTTAAGTTCCTTGTAGATTCTGGATATTAGCCCTTTGTCAGATGAATTGATTGTAAAATTTTTCTCCTATTCTGTAGGTTGCCTGTTCACTCTGATGATAGTTTCTTTGGCTGTGCAGAAGCTCTTTAGTTTAATTAGATCCCATTGGTCAATTTTGGCTTTTGTTGCCATTGCTTTTGGTGTTTTAGTCATGAAGTCTTTGCCCATGCCTATATCCTGAATGGTATTGCCTAGGTTTTCTTCTAGGGTTTTGATGGTTTTAGGCCTTATGTTTAACTATTTAATCCATCCTGAGTTAATTTTTGTATAACATGTAAGGAAGGGGTCCAGTTTCAGTTTTCTGCATATGGCTAGCCAGTTTTCCCAATACCATTTATTAAATAGGGAATCCTTTCCCCATTGCTTGTTTTTGTCAGGTTTGTCATGGTTGTAGTTGTGTGGTGCTACTTCTGAGGCCTCTGTTCTGTTCCATTGGTCTATATATCTGTTTTGGTACCAGTACAATTTTTTTTAGTTACTGTAGCCTTGTAGTATAGTTTGAAGTCAGGTAGCGTGATGCCTCCAGCTTTGTTCTTTTTGCTTACGATTGTCTTGGCTATACGGGCTCTTTTTTGGTTCCATATGAAATTTAAAGTAGTTTTTTCTGAGAAGAAAGTCAATGGTAGCTTGATGGGGATAGCATTGAATCTATACATTACTTTGGGCAGTATGCCCACTTTCATGATATTGATTCTTCCTATCCACAAGCATGAAATGTTTTTCCATTTGTTTGTGTCTTCTCTTATTTCCTTGATCAGTGGTTTGTAGTTCTCTTTGAAGAGGTCCTTCAGATCCCTTTAAGTTGGATTCCTTGGTATTTTATTCACTTTGTAGCAATTGTGAATGGGAATTCTCTCATGATTTGGCTCTCTGTTTGTCTGTTATTGGTATATAAGAATGTAAGTGATTTTTGCATATTGATTTTGTATCCTGAGACTTTGCTGAAGTTGGTTATCAGCTTAAGGAGATTTTGGGCTGAGACAATGAGGTTTTCTAAATATACAATCATGCCATTTACAGAGACAATTTGACTTCCTCTTTTCCTGTATGAATACCCTTTATTTCTTTCTCTTGCCTGATTGCCCTGGCCAGAACTTCCAATACTATGTTGAATAGGAGTGGTGAGAGACGGCATCCTTGTCTTATGCCGGTTCTCAAAGGGAATGCTTCCAGCTTTTGCCCATTCAGTATGATATTGGCTGTGGGTTTGTCATAAATAACTCTTATTATTTTGAGACACGTTCCATCAACACCTAGTTTATTGAGAGTTTTTAGCATGAAGGGGTGTTGAATTTTATTGAAAGCATTTTCTGTATCTAGTGAGATAATCATGTGGTTTTTGTCATTGGTTTTGTTTATGTAATGGATTACATTTACTGATTTGTATATGTTGAAGCAGCCTTGCATCCCAGGGATGAAGCTGACTTGATCGTGATGGATAAACTTTTTGATGTGCTGCTGGATTCGGTTTGGCAATATTTTATTGAGGATTTTTGCATCAATGTTCATCAGGGATATTGGCCTGAAATTTTCTTTTTTGGTTGTGTCTCTGCCAGGTTTTGGTATCAGGATGATGCTGGCCTCATAAAGTGAGTTAGGGAGGAGTCCCTGTTTTTCTATTGCTTGAAATAGCTTCAGAAGGAATGGTACCAGCTCCTGTTTGTACCTCTGGTAGAATTCGGCTGTGAATCCATCTGGTCCTGGGCTCTTTTTTGGTTGGTAGGCTATTAATTACTGCCTCAATTTCAAAACTTGTTATTGGTCTCTTCAGGGATTTGACTTCTGCCTGGTTTAGACTTGGGAGGGTGTATGTGTCCAGGAATTTATCCATTTCTTCTAGTACCTTTTTAAACTAAGAACACATTCTACTTTTTATAATATACTTTGCATATAGGGTTGTTTTTTCTGTATGTTTTAATCACATATCCTAATTACATAATAAGCTCCTAGTAACCCTTTGATATGGTTTGGATCTGTGTCTCTGCCCAAATCTCATATCAAATTGTAATCTCCAATGTTGGAGGTGGGGCCTGGTGAGAGGTGATTGAAATATGGGGGAGGTCTCTCATGATGTAACTTCATTGCCCTTGGTGCTGCCATAATGATTGAGAATTCTTGTGAGATCTGATTGTTTAACCATGTGTAGCACCTCCCCCTTGCTCTCCTCTTCCTGCTTCCATCATGTGAGATGTCTTGCTCCCTCTTTGCCTTCCTCCACTGTAAGTTTTCTGAGGCCTCCTCAGAGGCAGAGCAGGTGCCAGAATTATGCTTCCTTTACAGCCTGCCAAACCATGGGTGGTGAATTCAACCTCTTTTCTTTTTCTTTTTTCTTTCTTTCTTTGTTTCTTTTCTTTTTTCTTTTTTTTTTCTTGAGATGGAGTCTCGCTCTGTTACTCAGGCTGGAGTGCAGTGGTGCAATCTCAGCTCACTGCCACCTCCGCCTCCCGGGTTCACGCCATTCTCATGCCTCAGCCTCCCGAGTAGTTGGGACTACAGGTGCCCACCACCACACCCAGCTAATTTTTTGTATTTTTTGTAGAGATAGGGTTTCACCATGTTAGCCAAGATGGTCTCGATTTCCTGACCTCGTGATCCGCCCGTCTTGGTCTCCCAAAGTGCTGAGATTACAGGGGTCAGCCGCCGTGCCCGGCCTCAACCTCTTTTCTTTATAAATTACCCAGTCTCAGGTATTTCTTGGTAGCAACATGGGAACAGACTAATACACCCTTATATTCAGTAGAACAAACTAGAAGGTAAGAAGTTCTAACTATGTACCTGATGTGAAGCTCAGGACAAAGAACAGAGCTGTGAAGATAATGCCTGGAATCTCTCCCAGCATGGCCAAGAGGCACAGCTGGGACATGGACTGGCTGTTGTTCCCAGGCTTTGCTATGGTTACATCTCTTGAACTCAGAATCTAAGAGCTCAAATCTAAAGACATGAGCCTACAAACGAATTAAGGAAATGTATATCTGCAGAGCAGCTGTTTGATGACCTTAAAACATCTAGTAGACATTATAAACCTGTCTGCCAGCAGACCCAGGCACAACTATCTAAATTAAATTCTGAAGACATTTCTACTTTATTTTACCAATAATTTAAAAACTATCTTTATTTAAAGATTACTAAAATTGAATGAACTGAAAAGCATTTGTGCTTATTTATTTATGAGTACTCATTTATCTTTACATTAAATTGATACCATGTGTAAAGTATATACAAACATATGGATAGACATATACATATATGTAATGTAACATATTGCATATACATGTACCCATAAAGATAAAGGGTGACAAAAAGACTTTAGAGTTTTAATTTTAGGACTTTAAGCATGGGATGGGTAAAACTCGCTCTTTTAAAAGGACAGTTGGATTCAAATTGTGCCTTTGTAAATGAAAAAGTTAACACTTATCTGAAGAAGCCCTTACTGAGTTTTAGAAAAAATGGATAGCAAATTTACATCTCGAAACACAGAAGGGGATAGAATTTAAGCTTTTACGTGAAGGACTTTGGACGTGTTCAAGAAAGGTTAAAAATAAATGCTACGGTAACACAAAAATGATAAAAATTTACCATAAGATTTTATAAGAAAACTAATTTTATTTTAATAGGTAGCTTTAATTTGGTCTCTGTTTACCAACTGGACCACTGAGCTCAGGACAGAGCCCATTAAAGAAGAGGGTTGACAAAGTCTTTGAAATTTTTAGATCCTAATAATTTAAATATATGAAAAGAAGCACAGTTGGAAGGGAGAGGACCTAGACCTTTAAAAATCAAGGATTTCACTGAATCCCAGGTCCCCAAGAAGAGTAAAATGCCATGGGAACCATAATGTGCAACACTTCCACAGTTTACTTTGCTACAAAGGCATTTTTCTCATTGTTTAAACTATGTCTTTCTTATCTAAACATGCAAAGATATAAGTAGTCTTCTGAAGTAGTAATCATTTATTCTAACCACTGTTAGTCACCTCCAAAACCATAGATTTACCACTGACCCAGCAGCCAGCACACACACAAGATGAAGTATTTGTACAGTACAAAGTAATCTCTGATGACCCTAAAAGCCAGAGGTCAGGTAACACAGCAGAAAACAGCAGAGTTTTAGACCAGAAAGGAATCCATTCACTCACAACTCTTGGGGTTCCATGTGGAAAAACACAGAATCTTCCCAAACAGAAAAGTCTGTGGCATCATTCCTGTTTTTCCTAAGTGGTCCCAGGCTGTTCAGAATTCTTTAGGTCCCCTCATGTGGCATCAAGAGTAGCAAGAGGGAGATAAAGAGAGGAATGAATAAAAGAACAATTGTTAAGAAAGGAATAGAGAGAGTAAGCACGTGATTTAAAATGATTCCAGTCACCTGAAAAAAAAAATTCAAGAAACAAATAAGAAAAGCAGAAAAGTGAAGCAGCATCACTGTCTGGGGTAAATACCCAAGATTTATTGTCTCATGGCCACAGAAAACTAGGTTTAGAGTGAAAGTTTAATAAGTGAAAGAAAGAGAAGAGCTCTCTGCAGCAGAGAGGGGTCCTGGAGAAATGGGTTACTGCTTCTGTGGTGAAATGCAGCAGGTTTTATAGGTGAGCTTGAGGAGGTGGTGTCTGATTTACAAAGGGCATGAGATATTAGTCAGACCAGGTGTTCCATTTGCATAAGGTGCAAAAAACTGGTTAGGGCTAAGTGTGCTATTTGCATAGGGTGTGAAAATCTGGCTGCCCCCACCCTAACCTTTTATTATGCCGATGGGTTTTCTACCTGACTGGCACCATGTTGCCAGTTTCTTTACTGTACATGTGGTGACAAAGAAAAGGAAAGATGGAGCCTCCGTGTAGAACATGTCTGCCCCCCACCTGCCGGTAGCTCCTTGCTATTGGCACAGCTGCTGGCATTCACCTGCGCAAGATTGCAGCTTGCTTATCTATTTCTGCAGTTCGATTTTTCAGGCTGCTCTTTGTTAGAAAAGAAATGATTTGGGGGCTGCTTTTTTATTAAAAGGGAAATTTCACCAAGGACTCTGTTGCTTTTACTATTAGCCTAAATAACTTCTTTTTATCTCCTGTATCATATTTCCCCCCTTAGGAGTAGTAACCCTAACTGCTGTTAAAGGGTGTTGGACAATGATTCTTTCTGGCTACTTCCTGCTGAAAAGGGGTGTCTTGTGGGAAACAACAGTTAAGTCTCCTCCTGAGGTCAATCTAAGTGTCCTCAGAAGAGATGCATGTCCATGTGTGGTTCCGTTATGTGCAGCACCATTTGGAGTTTAATAGCTTCTGGATGAGAAGAGATAAATGTTACAAGATGGTTTAGAGTATAGAGTTTGAATATGAGTATTAAGATTATCATTGTTAGTGGGGGTACTACAGGCCACAACCATGACAGTAGAGTTTGATAGCTGTTAGCTGTTCTGATGGGTTGTAATACTGACTTCCTCCACCAGATGTCACTGCACCTCACCAGAAGCGTTAACATAGAAACTTTTTTTTTTTTGGATAAGTGGCATTGGATTGGGTGTTGAGAGTAACTTTAGTGTTAACTTTGGCTAAATCTTTTCTGTAATGATTAGTCCTACTATAAAGATGATAATTAAGCAGAATATTACAGCAATTAGAATTTTCCATCCAGAGTTTCACATTGTGAGTGCCACAGTGTATAGTCATGCTGCAAATAGTAGAGTGAGTATAACAATTCCCACAAGGGTGGTGTAGTAAATAATTTCCATCTAAAATTTTACTCCCCAAGATATAGAATTTCCCTTTGGGGGTCTATGAAATTACAAATGTAATCCCATGGATAATCAAAATCTCCCTGCAAGTATGTGTCAAAAGGAAGTTCTAGTATCTGGTGGTGAATCTTGAGAGGAAAGGTAGAAATGAGAAAGTATCTGCTGAGGTAGGGGTGGGACTGAGGAGGATGAGGAGACCTCACTCATTTACTTATCATTTATGATTTTTAGCTTAAGTTCTCCTATCTCTTCACATTGATATCTGGGACATTCCTCTAAGATGTCAGGGGTTGCTCCCTCAGCTTTCCAGACTTTGGCTCAAGTGTCACGTATCCAGGAGTCAATACCTGTAAGTTTTACCGCTGAGGGTGTTGAAAGAACAGTGTAAGTTTCTTCCCAGCTTGAGCTTAGGGAAGGAGAGAGAGAAGGGAGAGCTTTCCTAATACCAAATCTCCTGGGTTAAATAAAGGTGGTCTTATTTTCTGTAGTTGGACTTCTGCTGGTTGTGTTAATTTCTGTTGAAAGTGAGCCAGAGAGGTTACATGTTTAACCAATTCAGAGGTTTAATAGAAAATCATTGGTAAGGCCGGGCACAGTGGTTGACACCTGTAATCCCAGCATTTTGGGAGGCTGAGTCGGGTGGATTACCTGAGGTCAGGAGTTTGAGACCAGCCTGGCCAACATGGTGAAACCCCATCTCTAATAAAAAAAAAAAAAAAAATTAGCCAGGCCTGGTGGCAGCCACCTGCAATCCCAGCTACTTGGGAGGCTGAGGCAGGAGAATGGCTTGAACCTGGGAGGCAGAGGTTGCAGTGAGTGGAGATTGCACCACTGCACGCCAGTCTGGGTGACAAGAGCAAAACTCCATCTCAAAAAAAAAAAAAGAAAAAAAAAGAAAATCATTGGTAAGGAAACATCATCCATACAGAATTTCGAAAGGGCTTAGGCCTAACTTTGAAAAGGTATTTCTTACCCACAGTAAAGCCATGGGAAGAAGAGTGACCCAAGGAAAGTGGGTTTCTTGGAACAGTTTTCTGAGGTGTCTTTTGAGAATATCATTTGTCTTTTCTACCTTTCCTGAGAATGGGGGTCTCCAAGCACAATGGAGATGACACTGTATGTCTAATGCCTTTGAGACCCCCTGTGTGATGGCTGCCTTCAATGAGGGGCCACTGTCAATTTTGAGGTATTTATGTAGACCAAAGCAGGGAGTTATTTTATTAGCTAACACTGTTATTACCTCAGAGGCCTTTTCTGTAAGGCGTAGAAATGCATCTACCCAGTTAGTGAAAATATCTACCTATACCAGGAGGTATTGGATGCCCTTTGTCTTTAGCATGTCGGTGGAGTCTATCTGCCTGCCAGTACTCCCCTGCATAGTTTCTCATCCTTTAAGTTTGATGAGGAAGAAACCGCCTATTGGAATTATTTTTAAGACAGACTTCACAAGCATTAACAACACGCTTAACTGTTTTTAATAAGTTCTCTCCTGAAAACAATCTCTGGGCACACTGATAAGTTTTATCATTTCTCAAATGAAAATCTTGGTGAAGGATATTAAGGGTGTTCCACTGGCTGGAGGCTGGCAAGTGGAGTTTGCCATCCTCTGACTATTGACATCCTGAGGGCTGGAAAGTGTACCCTTGAGAGATGGCCCAATCTATCTCTGCAGGGGAGTACTGAGGCTTAATTTTTTCTTATGGAGCCTTCCCAGATTAGAGAGCCTTTTAGTATGTTAAGATCCTGAGGCTTTCTTGCCATTGACTTGGCTGCCTGATCAGCTAACTTGTTTCCTTTGGCTAATTCATCTGTTCCCTTCTGATGTCCCTTACAATGCATTACTGCTACCTCTCATGGAAGGAAAACTGAGGATAATAACCTGTTAATTTCCTGATGGTATTTTATAGGAGATCTATTAGTGGTAAGACTCTTTCCCTCCAAATTGCAGCATGAACATGTGTCAGGGGAACCCGATCTCAATATTTCAACGTAGGTTCTTTCTATTTTTCATAAGTGTTGGCCGGCTGAGAAATAAAGAGTACAAAGAGATCAATTTTACTACTGGGCCTCTGGGGGTGATATCACATATCGGTAGGACTGTGATGCCCACCTGAGCCACAAAACCAGCAAGTTTTTATTAAGGATTTCAAAAGGGGAGTGAGTGCAAGAACAGGGAGTAGGTCACAAGATCACATGCTTCAAAGGGCAAAAAGGAGAACAAAGATCACATGCTTCTGAGGAAACAGGACAAAAGGCAAAACAGAACTACTGATAAGGGTCTATGTTCAGCTGTGCACGTATTGTCTTGATAAACATCTTAAACAACAGAAAACAGGATTTGAGAGCAGAGAACTGGTCTGACCTCAAATTTACCAGGGCAGGTTTTTTTCCCCACCCTAATAAGCCTGAGGGTACTGCAGGGGACTAGGGCATATTTTAGTCCTTATCTCAACCACGTAAGACAGACACTCCCAGAGCAGCCATTTATAGACCTCCCCTGAGGAATGCAATTCTTTTCCCAGAGTACAATCTTGCTACATTATGTGGGGTATAAACAGTGAAGCCATTTCCAAGGGTTAATTTGGTGGCCTTCAATACCAGTAGGGCCATTGTGGCAACTGCTCAGAGGCATGCTGGCTATCCTTTAGCCATCAAATCAAGTTCCTTGCTCAGGTAGCCCACTGGCTGTTGAGTTGGTCCTCGGGCTTGAGTTAAAACTCTCGGGGCCGTTCCCTGCATTTCTGATACATAAAGATTGGAGGCCCTCCCTATGGGAAAGCTGAGGGATGGTGCCTTAAGTAAGGCTTGTTTTAGCTGGTTGAAGGCCTTTTGAGCTTCAGGTTCCCAGGTTAGAAAATGAGTTTTAGCCACTTGAGTTTCTTTAATGAGGTGATATAAGGGATGTTCTATCTCACCATACCCAGGTATCCATAGTCTGCAAAATCCTGTAATGCCCAAAAATCTTTAGTTGCTTGAGGGTTTTAGGGAGTGGGAAAAAGGAAATGGACTTAATCCTTTCTTCCCCTAATGCTCTGGTCCCTTCAGACAATATTAAGTCTAGGTACTTCACTGAGATTTGGCAAAGCTGGGCCTTGGATTTTGAAACCTCTGTCTGCTAAGAAATTAAGAAGAGTTTTCAGTGCCTTCCTGAGAAACTTCCTCAGTTGCAGCACAGAGCAGCATGTCACTCATATATTGCAAGACCCTGATCTGAGGATGGGAAAAGTCAGAGAGGTCCTTTGACAATGCCTGTCAAAAGAAGTGAGGACTGTCTCAAAATCCCTGAGGCAGCACCATCCATGTTAACTGGGTGGTCTGGCCAGAGGGATCTTCAAAGGCAAACAAGTATTGAGAGTGAGGATGTAATGGTATACAGAAAAAGCCATCCTTTATATCTAGGATTGTGAACAATTTAGTTCCCTCAGGTGTTTGAGTTAGCAAGATATAGGGATTAGGGACCACAGAATGAATTGGGACTGTGGCCTTATTAATGAGGAAGAGGTCCTGAACTAGCATCCATGCCCCATTGAGTTTTTGCACTCCTAATATTGGGGTGTTGCAGGGGCTGTTACAGGGTTTGAGGAGGACTCAACCTATCCTTCCTTGAACTGCCCACGGTTCTGGATTAATATTAGCTTCCACTGGGGGAGACAGTGTTTATCCTGGGGCTACAAGGATGTTGGCCCCCGTGTGATGAAAAATATTTCTACCTAATAAAGGAGTGAGAGTTTCAGACATACTTAAGAAGCCATGTATAAATAACAGGTCTCCCACTCTATAACTAAGGGGTTGAGAAAAATATCGAGTTAGAACCTTTCCTGAGATGTCTATCACAGTCATGCTACAGGAAGAGGGCAGGCCTGGATTAGAGAGAAGAGAGAGGCTGGCTCCAGTGCCCAGAAGGAGGTCCACCCTTCTTCTTTGAATTTCCAGTATCACCTGGGGTTCCTGTGCAGTAATGGCTGCTTAAGCTGCTGGAGCCAGGGGTTTGAATCCTGGGACCCATGGGTCCCATTGGACCATCTGTGAAACTGATTCTGATCTCAGTGACCTCCATCTCCAGGGGCAGTCTGATGGAATAGGCGCTGTCCAGGTTGCTGCCCTCTCCCGAAGCTTGATAATGAGGAGCCCTGGTGTGTCACTATGGAGGAGGCTGAGAAAAAGCTGTTTCTCAGGGCAGCCTTGATCACAAGGTGGGGGCACTTTTGACTTGGCTGCACCTGTGAATTACAGGAATTCTGCTCCATGTCAGCAACCAGCTCCTTCAACTTCGTGTTCCTCTTTGTAGCCGATTCTCTTGCCTGATTCCTGAGCCTGTTCTAGAGTCCTCCTCACAATATCTGATGGTCAGGGCTGTGTGTGGAGACCTAATGAAGGGTCTTGTGTGCTCACACAGAGTGTCCAGGGGACAGGCTTCATGACCTCCCGTGCCCCAACCCCACAACAAGATCTGGATAGTGGACTGGGTCAGATAAGTCAGAATCCCCAGCATAGGTGTATGTCCTGGCAGTGCTGAGGTCTATGCCCCAGATTAACCCTCAGTCTCTTTGCAAATACATTTATGTTTTGCATGTGTTGTTAGCTGGTCAGTCTCATGTCTCTAAATTCTTGTGTCACTCGGTGGATAAGGTAATAAAGAGTCTGCATATAAGTATATAAAAGCTATCTGATCAGGGTGGGTGTGTTTTACATAGTGAAGTTGTTTTTCACCAAAGACGTTTCAAAAAGCTGTAATAGAATGTATATATAGACACATATGCATATTTGTATGTGTTAGATGTTAATATATATTTCTATAAATATACATATATTTATAGAAATATACATTAAATTTATATATAATGTGCCATTTTAACCACTTTAAAATGTGCAATCAATAAAATAAACCACACACACAGTATTACATTACCATCACCACTATTTTTCCTAGAAAATTTTTATCATTTTAAACTAAAGGTCTATATCTTTTAAACAATAACTCCCTATTTTTTTCCACCCTAGACCTTGATAATCTCTAGTATACTCTCTGTCTCTATGAATTTGCCTATTCTTGACGTTTCATATAAATGGAATCACACACATTTGTCACTTTGCTTCTCACGTATTTCACTTCCCATAATGTTTACAAGGTCTATGAATGTTCCAGTGTGTGTCAGAGTTTTTTTCCTCTTTATGGCAGATTAACATTCTGTTGTATGTGTCACCACATTTGTTTATTCATGTGTTGATGAACACTTAGATTGTTTTCATATTTGATCTTTTGTGAATAATGCTGCAATCAACATTCCCATGTGAGTACCTGTTTGAGTCTCTGGATTCAATTCTTTGGGTATATACCGAGGCATGGATGCTGTTTCATATGAGAATTCTGTGATTAGCTTCTTGAGGAACAGCACAACTCTTTCTCCTAGTGGCTGTACTTTTTATGATCTCACCAGCAATGTATGACGATTCTAAATTCTACATAAGGCTTTCACTTGTTATTTAACATTTTAAAAGAATGGTAGCGATATTTGTAGGTGTAATGTGGTATCTCATTGTGGCTTTGACTTTGTATTTTCCTAATGACTAATGATGTTGAGTTTCTCTTCATGTCTTTCTTGATGATTTGCATATCTTCTTTGAAGAAATGTCTGTTTGAGTCCTTTGCCCATTTATATAAATTGGGTGGTTTGTATTTTTGTTATTGAGTTATAGCAGTTCTTTATATATTCTGGGCGTGAAACCATTGTCTATGTGATTTGCAAATATTATGTCTCATTCTGTATTTGCTCTTTTTATTTTCTTGATAATATCCTTTGATGCACAAAAGGCTTGCATCTTTAGCCCAATTTATCTATTTTTCCTTTTTGTTTCTCATGCTTTTGGATCATACCTGAGAATCCATTGCACATTTGAGGTCGTTAAGTTTTACCCCTGTGTCTTTTTCTAAGATGTTTTTATGGTTATAGATCTTATAATTAACTCACTGATCCATTTTTAGATAATTGTTTGATATGGTTGGAAGTATAGTTCTCTAAGTTTATTGTTTTGCATGTGGTTATCTAGTTGTTTCTGCACCATTATTTGAAAGGATGATTGTTCCTCCATTAAATTATCTTGACACCCTTGTGTAAGAGCAATTGACTATAAGGGTGAGGGTTTATTTCTGGACTCTCAATTCTATCACTTTGGTCTCTATTTGTATTCTTATGCCAGCAGCTTCTGTTTTTAATAGTTGTAATGTTTTGTGAGATTTCAAATAAGAAAGTTCAAGTTCTGCAATTTATTTTGGCAAAATTGTTTTAGCTATTTCAAGGGTACTTTTTTGAAAAGCAAGGAGGCCAATGTTTTGCAATTGGGAAAGGCTTTTCTGTCTTCTTTTGGAGGGAAATTTTGTTGTCTAGGGATCTTTTCAGGAACTTTATCAAAATAGGTAAATTATCACCACTTCCTTTGCTGAGCTACTGTGTTAAAATGTGTGTTGCCTCCCGTTGAGGAATTGAGAGACCCTGGAAGCACTTGCCCATGTGGTGAAGGACAGTGAGCTCCATAATGAGGGGCACAGAAGACATTGCTTTGGGACACAATGTTGTCAGGGTAGCTGTGTGCATCTCTACTTCTTTTTTTTTGTACAGCTTGCATATCTGCTGGACGTACTAGATATTGAAATCTTTGTTCATTGTCTTGGTTCTGTCTTAATGTAACCCAGTGGGTGTCATTCCCATTCGCAGTTACAGACCTTTCCAGTTCATGGTTACAGACCATTGGACAACCCCTACCGTTTCTGCTGGGAGGTACAGGCAGCCATGTGGCATCACCTCTAAACATGCCTTCTGGGACATCAAATTGCTGATTAAGTAAAAGTCATTCCCATAGATATTGAAGACCTTAATTTTACCCCTCTCACACTTGTAATTCTTCTACCAACAGGTGACAGATTTTAGTGGTGATTTGCTTTTATAGATTAGTGTAGATTAATGCTTCTGGCAGGGGCAGTTTTTTATTTGGAAAAGCATTTGGCAAAGTCTGGAGACATTGCTGGTTGTCAGAGCTGGGGGAGGGAGTCCTGCTGGCCTTGAGTGGGTAGAGTCCCCAGATAGTGCTGAACATTCTAGAGCTCACAGAGCCCCACCAGCATGACCACTACAAAGTTCAATGCTGAGGAGGAGTGGAGAGCCCTGATGTGCCTTCCCTAGCTTCCCTGGAGCTTTTTAGCTTCTCCTTCCATCAGTCTCTACCACTTTCTCACCTCAGCTTGCTCCTTGAACCTTAATGCCCTCCACTTAAACTTGCCCTTAGTTTAAGACCGGCTGTAATCTCTCAACTCCCCTGGCCCCTTTCTGATCCTTAGCAGGGTGTCCTCTAGAGGGCACCCTTGCCTTTCCTGTAGCTTCCCAGGATCCAGATGCCCCTGCCCTGTGTGGGCACCAGGGATATGGCCATGTGCCCATGTCCCTAAAGGTCCTGTCACTCAGGACGTTTGTGTGAGAGCAACTGAGGTGATATTACCCTCCCCTGCTTTTCTTGGAACATAAAAATTTGTGCAAACCTTGTAGAGTAAAATTTCTTAATGCATGTGAAAATTTAAAAAATATACACTTTTGCCTCCCAACCTTTACTGGGAAAAATTTATCACAGTCACAGTCATAAAAAATGACACCTAATCAGAGTTATTCACTGTATTGTTTAACAGCAAAATATTGGGAACAACCTAGACTTTCACCAGCACAATGCTAATTAAACAAGTTACCTTATATCTACACAATAGAATATGATGCAGCTGCATAAAAAGTATGGAATCTTTCAGCTATTCATATGGAAACACCTCCATGTTCTGTTTTAATTATAGCATCTAAACATCACAGAATCAGATGCAGTTTTTGTACTAGATCTGACCTCAGAACATTATTTTTACTTTTTTTTTTTTTTTTAAGAGAGGAGGTCTCACTCTCATACCCAGGCTGAAGTGCAGTGGCAAGATCATAACTGACTGCAGCCTCAACCTTGTGAGCTCAAGTGATTTCCTGCCTCAGCCTCCTGAATAGCTGGAATCACAGGCATTTGCCACCATGCCTAGCTAATTTTTTGTGTTTGTTTCTGTAGAGATGGGGTTTCACCCAGGCTGGTCTCAAACTTCTGGGCTCAAGTGATCTGCCCACTTTCACTCCCAAAATGCTGGAATTATAAGCAAGTGTCATCACACCTGATTCTGCTTTTTTTTTTTTTTTTTTAACTAGACTGCAGTCTACTCACTCATCACTTCCCCATCAGGTGATTTCTAATTTTCCTCTATTTCTCTGCCATATATCCATGCCAAAATCCAGATGTATTTGCTTTTGCCTAGAATTAAATTTTTTTTTGTTAAGGAGAAGTCTTAGGAATGGTCTCCTAGCTGATTTTCAGGATTCTCATCTTCACTGTCTAAGCCATAGGTTTCCAACTCTGGGTACTGATTGGAGTCACTTGCAGGGCATTTAAAGCCTACCAATGCCTGTACCATCCCTCAAGTGTATCTGATTTGGCTGATGTGTGGTGTGGCCTAGGGATTGGTTGTTTAAAAATGCTTTCAAGGAAAAGGGTCATTTTGCAGTGGAGGAACTTTAGCCCAGTGATCAAAGTTAACATCCCCAGTAATCAAGAGTAACAACATCTTAGGGCATTCTAATATAGTGGATGGAGAAGGTGCAGTGTCACCCCTGTGGTATTCTTGTACAAAGTCTATAACCTGAGTTTAATCACGAGAAAATATTCGAAAAGTCCAAACTGAGGGTCATTCTACAAAATAAGTCACCAATACTCTTCAAAAATGCGAAGGTCTTAAAGGTAAAAGAAATCCTGATTAACTTTCCCAGATTAAAGGAGACTGAGAGAACAGTACAGTGAAATGCAGTATGTGATACTAGATTGGCTCCTGGTCCAGAAAAAGGACATTAGTCAGAAGATAGAGGGGATTTGAATAAGGTCTGTACAGGCATTCATTTTACAGTGTTAATAATCATTTATTGATTTTGATGATTAGATGCATATCTATAACGTTAATATTTGGGGAAGTTGAATGAAAAGCATATGAGGACTTTGCCTATCTTTGGAACATTTTTGAAAGTCTGAAATTATTTCAAAATTAAACATTAAAAGAAAAGAAAAGAAATACAGATCTTTTAGATATTTCTATTAAGTTGCCAAAGTTGAAGACCATTTCCCAACTTATCTTGCCTAATACTGTCAGAGTAATCTTCCTGGAAATGCTGTTTGTCATGTTTGTGACCTCAGAGCTTTCCAATGACTTCTCTTATCTGTAGGATGAAGTTCCAATTATGTAGGCTGTCATTCAGTGCCCTCATAGCATAGCCCTAATCTCCCTTTTTTCTGATCTGTGTTGAAAGACCTGACCAGCATTTTACTTTCTTATGTCCAAACCTATTCTAATTTTTTCTTGTTTATGTAATGCCCTTTCCTGTCTTCTCAACTGTGGAAGTTCAGTCAGGGTGGTGGGAAAGATTTTAGAAGAAAAATTATAAAGATAGTTATAGGAAATAGTCACAAACCTTGGAAGGCCGGGTGGTTTGCATAGCTTCAGTAAAAGGTTTGGCTGAAGGCAGCTGAATTATCTTAAAAGCTTAGGGTGTAGATACATAGGAATGTAGAGGAGTTTATTTAAATAGCTTGTTTACTCAGGGGGTCCTAAAACCAACATTTAATCTTATGCTGGGGGAACTACTTGGGAGGTCTGCAATGTCAATTATCTTCTAGTGGTGTTTACTCAAGACCTTTGTCATTTAATCTGTACTAAATAAATGTGAACTTTGCTGGCTGATCAGGGCCACAGCTGCTGACTCTTTACCAGAAGGGTCTGGACCCTTCTCTGTATTGGTGAGTAGTGACTTGGCAGCCTAGCCTGCTCTTTCGCTGGATATTTGTGTCTGAATGTATTTGTTCATCCGTTGCTGGGTCAGGGTGTGCCGGTTGGACCCAGACAGTTGGTGCCCCATGTGAGGACCTGGCATGTTGTTGCCCAGGTCTGAGGTATAGCTGCAAAGAATTGCGGACCCTCAAAAATGAAGAAGACTGTGCCATTGGTAAGCCAGTAAGTCGATAAGTCAGTAAGTCAGTAGGTCATTGGTGCCTGCTTGGGATCTCCAAGTTCGAGGGAATTGTTCAGGCTAGGGTTTGATCCTGGGACAATAGTTATCAGCACAACAGAAGCAGTATATAAAAGTATTCAAACAGCTGCTTAAAGCCACTGGAACCTCGGTTTTGCAGGCTCAATTAAGGGACCTAATGCAAATTGTATCACTTAATCCATGGTTCCTGGAAGAAGGTACACTAGACCTAGAGCTTTGGGAACAAGTGGGAAGAAATTTTTTTTTTTTGAGACAGAGTCTCCCTCTGTCACCCAGGCTGGAGTGCAGCGGCACAATCTCGGCTTACTGCAAGCTCTGCCTCATGGGTTCATGCCATTCTCCTGCCTCAGCCCCCTGAGTAGCTGGGACTACAGGTGCCTGCCACCACGCCTGGCTATTTTTTTTTTTTATTTTTAGTACAGACAGGATTTCACCCTTTTAGCCAGGATGGCCTCGATCTCCTGACCTCGTGCGCAAGAGCAACGGGTCCCAGTAATCTTTAATGCTATGGGCTTTAGTGAGGTCAAGTCTGGTCCCATTATACACAGAAGAGCCTAAAAAGGGGAAGAAGGAAGAACCGTCACCTATTTTACCACCCCTGAGTCCCTCAGCCCCACTATCACCGTGCCAAAATATCAAAGAGGAAACCGAGGTTTTGCCTCAGCCCCCTCCTCCAATAAATAAGAAAAAAGACAAGGGATACACTACAGCTATGGGACCCTGTCTTAAGCAAGCGGCATTGGAAAGAAGGGGAGCTTTTAGCCTACCCTGTGATGCAAAATCAATAAGGTAATCAGGTGTATGTTTATAGAGAGATAAGGAAAGGCATCAATGGGTGTAGCACACCAATATGGCACATGTATACATATGTAACAAACCTCTACATTGTGCACATGCACCCTAGAACTTAAAGTATAATAAAAAAAAAAAGAAAAAGAAAGAAAAAGCATTAGAAGCCGAAGCCGCGCAGCCAATCGGGCTGCGGGCGAAAGGAAAGCCTCAGCTGCAAAAAAGCTCGCAGCGCCCAAGCTGGCAGGGTTCGCCCAGGCCGGCAGCATAGGCGCAGCGGTGGGAGGAGGGAACGGTGCAGACAAAAAGGGGCACGGACAAAAAGTGGAGCCTAAGCAAGCACAGTGCGGCCGCAGCCCAGGACCCGCCCCGCTGTCCTCCGGCTCCACGGGGGGCCCACGTTAAAATCTCCTGTGTTTCTTGTACACAAGGAACATCCCAAATTATAATTCTCTGTTAAGATTGAAGTTAAATTTAAATTATAATTATGGCCACTGTTTTTCCTCCGCTACCCGTGATGTAGCTCTCTCAAAATCTTAATTGGGTAAAAGAGTGACCTCTGAAGGGAGAGAAATTACAAAGAGCCCATGAATTAGTTGAGGAACGATTACAAGCCGGCCATATAGAACCATCTAACGGCCCTTGGAATTCGCCCATTTCATCATTCCTAAAAGTCTGGCAAATGGAAACTTTTGCATGACTTACGTGCTGTTAATGCTAATCTACAGCCTATGGGACCCCTTCCCCGGCGGCGATTCCTCAAGATTGGCCTATAATTATTATTGACTTAAAAGACTGTTTTTATACTATTCCTCTTGCAGAACAGAACAGAGAAAAATTTGCGTTTACATTACCAGCTATTAAAGTCTGTGAGATTTTACACTGATAATGCTGTTTCTTTCTATGTACAGAATAAAGATAAGATGAGACCAAATATTATTCTCCCTACTTGTCTCTTCCTACCTGCTTTCCCTCCTTTAAGAAGATGTGTAAATACCAGGCCTCCTGAAAACCGCCTCAAAGACACAACAAGCCATAGAGGGTTTCTAGAACTTGTGTTTTTCTAGAGTATGCCCTCAAGCTCTGGTCCAATAAACCTCAATTGTTTCAGAAACAAACCTCAACTGATTCAGACACTTGAATCAGGCACTCAATTTGGTTAACATTTTGCCAACCATGAAGGGGTCCTCTTAATGGAGTTTAGAACCTTTGACCTGCAGTGCTTCTTTTGTTCATGCTCAGTACCAACTATAGAGCTTTAGTTCTGACCAGTCGTGTGACTTTCTGAGAATTGGATCCTACTTTCTCTTGAGGTCCCTGCTCTCTCCGATTTTTTTGTTTGAGATGTGAGTTTTGTTTTTTCATGGAACTCCTCTCCTCATGGAGCTTTGCTCACTTCCTAAAAGGGAAATGAGTTTCCTGCTCCTGTGACAATGGAGAGCAGACTACAGCTTGGTCCCTGCTCAACTAAGGAGCTGGTTTGGGATTTTGTTTTAGAATTTGGTAGCTGCAGGATAAGACTTATTACTACTTCATTCTAAGCTCTCCTTATGCTTAGAGTGTTCAACAGTATGTAAATAGTGCAATCGCTATTTGTGTTTTTGGTTTTTATCATTCTTCCTTTGGATTTGACCAACTCTTCACCTTGTCTAATGTCCAAAACACCTTTCACTTGGTCAAATCCAAATCTAACAGGAGCTCTAAATTATGGTGAAGCAGGCCTTTAGGTTGGCTAAAATTCTGTAACTGCAGAACATCCAATTCCACCTCTAGAAACACCTGTTTGTTGAAGAAAATACAAATATTTTAACCCACAATATATTTCTTTGACAAATTTTGACGTGTCTGTCAGAGGGCCAGCAAATAGAAGTGGCCATGCACAGTTGCCTTTTGTGGAAAAAATCTACATCATAGAGAATCATTATTAATGCAGGCATGTCTTGCCTTATCTGGATCTGGGAAAAATGGACTGAATCTGATACCTTAAAGATAAACAAGTTTAGCATTGATTTTTCTCTGAGCACTGCTACCTGCAAGGTTTCACTGACACAAGACCAGCTTTGCTAACTGAACTTCCTTTCTTTCTCCCATGACCTGTATTACCACTAAAAACTGATTTACCTCCATAACCTCGTTTTGGACATGCAGAAATGCAGACAAGTAATCAGCCAGCTAAAGGGTAAAAATGTATTAGTCTCAAGTTTCCTGGCTTCTCTCTGTGCATTCTTTCCAATTGGATGGTAAAAATCACTGTTTCCTCCACCAAATTTTGATTAATGGGAGATTTGTGTTGGACTAGTCTTGGTGTAGTAATTCTGGTGTACTTTTTAGTAATGTTGGGGTATGAATATTTTGATTGTTTAATCCATTTCCTCCCAGAAAGTCTTTTCCTTTATCTCTTTCCTTCTGTGTTGTTCATAAAGGGAGGTACTAGATAAGTTTTCTCTTATCTTGTCATATGCCCTTGTGGGCTTGCTTTGGGACCAAGTCAGAGCACTCACTCTTGGTCTCCACCATCAGGGGGAGGTGTCATTTTTGAGTCACATTAGGTGACCAGCTGTAACATGGCTGAGAACCTGAGGTTTTTTATTTTGTTTTGTTTTCCAAATGTGTTAAGCTCCTAGGAGGGCTTGTCATAAGAAGTCCCATCCAGGCCGGGCGTGGTAGCTCACGCCTGTAATCCCAGAACTTTGGGAGGCCAAGGCGGGTGGATCACGAGGTCAGGAGATCGAGACCATCCTGGCTAACACGGTGAAACCCCGTTCCTACTAAAAATAAAAAAAAATTAGCCAGACATGGTGGCAGGCGCCTGTAGTCCCAGCTACTTGGGAGGCTGAGGCAGGAGAATGGTGTGAACCAGGGAGGTGGAGCTTGCAGTGAGCCAAGATCGTGTCACTGCCCTCCAGCCTGGGTGACAGAGTGAGACTCCATCTCAAAAAAAAAAAAAAAATCCCATCCATCAGGGACTTTTGTCATCCCAAGTCTTGTTGCTTGGATAGGGCTGTGGCAACAAGAGTCTTTTGCTTTCCTAAGCCTATTCCTGAGAGTACATATTTTATTTTAGGGTGGGGGAAAAGATCATTGGGATTGGTTTTTCACTGAAGAGGCTGTTGGATTGAGTCACTTAGAATCAATACACGACTGGAAATTCTAATTGTCCATGGCCAGAAGATGGATTCTTTAAATTGGGACTTCTAAGTTAAAAGATATTTTAGAGATCTCTTATTCCAAACAGTTGATCAGAGGATTGAATTTCAAAGAAAGATACCTGATAGTGTTATGGCTAGCCTTAACATTTCTTTTGACTAAATTACAGAGCAAAAACCCACCTAAAACAAAGTAATTTTGTTTTGTAAGCTCAAACTGCTTGACTTAGATAGTCTGAGAAAATAAGAATAAAAGCCACTTTACCTTGTCATCGAATAGTTAAAATTTTATGCTTTTACTGCTGCAGCCTGGATTTAATTTCGGGTCAGGGAACCAGCCTTGTTTTAATATTTGTGTGATTTTTGAGTTTTTGAGGTGCTCCTTCGCCTCTTTGGAGATGCCTCATACATCCTTGGCTAAGCCATAATCTTGGTTAAGCCTTATTAGTTTCATTTGGGAGGATAGTTTTCGTTAAAAAAAAAAAAATCAAAATCCAGAAATATGAGCTGTTTTTCCTACCTAAAATCTGATATTAAGAAGTCTGAGGCCAGGCACGGTGGCTTACGCCTGTAATCCCAGCACTTTGGGAGGCCGAGACGGGTGGATCACGAGGTTAGGAGATCAAGATCATCCTGGCTAACATGGTGAAACCCTGTCTTTACTAAAAATACAAAAAATTAGCCTGGCATGGTGGTGGGCACCTGTAGTCCCAGCTACTGAGGAGGCTGAGGCAGGAGAATGGCATGAACCTGGGAGGTGGAGGTTGCAGTGAGCCGAGATCGTGCCACTGCACTCCAGCCTGGGTGACAGAGTGAGACTCTGTCTCAAAAAAAAAAAAAAAAATTCTGAAAGTGTTACAGTAGGTAGCTGGTCAGACATGAGCAGGGCAGGAGAGATCCTTCCACCCCCACACACTAGAAATGTCTAGTGATCATCACCAGGTGATAGTCAAGTCAGGTGGTTGTTAACTGTCTCTCTAAAGTAATAATTGGTTGCAGGTAGTGCCTGGGAGATATAGTCTCACAATAGATAGAAAACACCTGAAACAGGTGATCAGCAGCTTCCTAAGTTCTCAGAAGTTGAGCAAGTGGGCTCAAATATATGCATTAAGAGGCAACATAATAGAATTTCTGGTATATGACCTTCCAGGGACTTTTTTTTTTTACATTTTAGAAGCATCATTTTTTAGGAACTAGATTTTTAAATTTTTTATTTTATTTTATTTTTAAATCTTTTATTTCCATAGGTTTTTGGGGATTTGGTATTTAATTACATAAGTTCTCTAGGGGTGATTTGTGAGATTTTGGTGCCATCACCTGAGCAGTATAAATTGAACTCAATTTGTATAGTCTTTTATCCCTCACCCCCTTCCCACCCTTTTCCCCAAGGCCATTGTATCATTCTTATGCCTCTGCATCCTCATAGTTTAGCTCCCACTTATGAGTGAGAACATACGGTGTTTGGTTTTCGATTCCTGAGTTACTTCATTTAGAATAATTGTCTCCAGTTTCTTCAAGGTTGCTGTGAATGCCATTAATTCATTCCTTTTATGGCTGAGTAGTATTCAATCATATATATACCACAATTTCTTTATCCACTCATTTGTAGTTTACATTCGCACCAGCAGTGTAGACGTGTTCCCTTTTCACCATTTCCACACCAACATCTATTATTTTTATTTATTTATTTATTTTTGAGATGGATGGAGTCTTGCTCTGTCACCCAGGCTGGAGTGCAGTGGCATGAGCTTGGCTTACTGTAACTTCTGCCTCCCATGTTCAAGCCATTTGTCTGCCTCAGCCTCTGGAGTAGCTGGGATTACAGACATGTGCCACCTCACTAGGGTAATTTTTTTTTGTATTTTTAGTAGAGACAGAGTTTCATCATGTTGTACATGCTGGTGTCTAACCCCTGACCTTAAGTGATCCACCCACCTTGGCCTCCCAAAGTGTTGGGATTACAGGTGTGAGCCACCGTGCCTGGCCAACAACTATTATTTATTCATTTTTTGATTATGAACATTCTTGCAGGAGTAAGATGGTCTCACATTGTGGTTTTGATTTGCATTTCCCTGATTATTAGTGATATTGAGCATTTTTTCATATGTTTGTTAGCCATTTGTATATCTTCTTTTGAGAATTGTTTATTCACGTTCTTAGCCCACTTTTTGATGGGATTGTTTGTTTGCTAATTTGTTTGAGCTTCTTATAGATTCTAGATATTGGTTATCTTTCGGATATATAGATTGTGAAGATTTTCTTTCACTCTGTAGGTTATATGTTTAGTCTGCTGACTGTTGCTTTGCTGTGCAGAAGGTCTTTAGTTTAATTGTCTCACCTATTTATTTTTGCTTTTGTTGCATTTGCTTTTGGGTTCTTGGTCATGAACTTTACGCCTAAGCCAATGTCTAGAAGGGTTTTTCCAATGTTATCTTCTAGAATTTTTATAGTTTCAGGTCTTAGATTTCAGTCCTTGATTCATCTTGAGTTGATTTTTGTATGAGGTAAGAGATGGGGATCCAGTTTTATTCTCCTACATTCAGCTTGCCAATTATTTCAGCACCATTGTTGAGTAATGTGTCCTGTTTGGCTGTGCTTCAAGTGTACTTTACTTTCTTTAATTTCTGCTCTAAAGCTTTTTTTTTTTTTTTTTTTTGAGACGGAGTCTCACTCTGTCGCCCAGGCTGGAGTGCAGTGGCGCAATCTCGGCTCACTGTAAGCTCCGCCTCCCGGGTTCACGCCATTCTCCTGCCTCAGCCTCTCCGAGTAGCTGGGATTACAGGCGTCTGCCACCATGCCCGGCTAATTTTTTGTATTTTTAGTAGAGACGGGGTTTCACCGTG
>NW_026652288.1:34876531-34916294 GCF_009828535.3 Hylobates moloch | reverse complement strand
AGTCATACACAAGGAAGATTTCAAAACCTGGAGATAAGTCAAGCAGTACCTCTAGCAGTTGTTGAGGTTGTGGGAATGGAGAGAATGACACAAGTGAGACATGTTAAAAAACGTATCAAGAGGGTTTTATAAGGTATTGAATCTGGGAAACAAATGAGCAGAGGTTGAGGATAATCATTTGTAGGAGACAGTGGGGTACAGGGAGCATGAAGAACAGGGGAGAAGAGACCTGCAGGAATAAGTGCTGAGAAGCGGGAGTTTAGTGGGAGGAGGAGGAGATCCAGTCCCAGATACAGGCAAAGAAGTCCTTTCTCTCTCCCAAGCATGGCAGTCAGCCCTGCAGGAAACAGGACAAAAGGAAAGGGCATCATACCTGCCAGTCTTCCTGAAATAAACTACACCAGGGCTGCTGTATCAGAGCCACACTGGCCAGTACTCCAATCATGATGCTGACAGTGGCTCTACCTGAAAGGCCAGGAGAACTTCCTTGTACCGAAGTATCTGTCATGGAAAGAAAAGAAAAGAAGGAATAAAGGTGATGTTATTTTACAGTGTGGTACCTTAGGAACCATCACTAAGTGTGAAGTAGTTTCTTCAGGGATTACATTAATTTTGTGCGAGGGTTGCTGGTAGATGATTAGCCAACTATATTCTTGCAGTTTTTTTTTCTCTCTCAACGTGTTTCTAGGTTAGTGATCAGTCTTCTATCAATTTCATCCTGACCATACTGCACTCAGATATTTTTGAAGGCTTTATGATGTGAGAAAGGCTGACTGCTATTTTCTGTGTCATTAGAACTTTCTATCCTTTCATGGTTGCATCTTTTTCTCAGTGTCTCAGTTGTGGTAGGCATGAGTAAGACTCTGTCAGATCTCCATGGTGGCTTGTGTTTCTCAAGAGGATTACTGAGTTCTTGGTGGAGCCCATTAATGAATAGGGCAGAGTAAGTATAGGCTTATGTATGTTGAAAAATTTCCCTAGGTAATTCCAATACTCACAGCTAATAATTAATTAATAATCAATTGACTTGATTGACAGAAGGCCCAGATCAGTGCGTTCCAAATTGACAACCTACTTTCCATAGAGTCCTCACTTTCCTCAAGCTCTCAGCAGGGATATGAAAGCAAGCCCAGTTCTGTGAGACTCTCTTTTACTCTCTTGGGTGACTGGTGGTAGGACTCCCTGTCAGCATTGCCATGCTTTCTTTGAACTGAAGCTAAATCTTCTTTCTCTTTCTCCTTAGAGGAATCAGATTTGCATAGTGGTCCCAAGGCTCTCCCAGACTTTTTTCATGCCTTCTCCACTTTCCCTCACAGACATTTTTCCTAATAAATTATCTTGCATGTCTAATCCCATCTTGGATGCATCTCAGTGGGTATAAACTAACATACCAGGCTTGATTTTTTTGCACTTAGCTTTTTTCTCTCTCTCCCACATGTAGCCAGTAACTATGTCCTAGTGTTTTATGTGTTACCTCTTTTTTGTGTGTATAGGGAAAATATATATTTCCATATACTTATTTATATATAATATATAACAAAATATATAATAATATAAAATGTATAATAATGTAAAACATATACACATTTCCATATATGTATATGGAAAAACAGGTAACACATAAAACACCAGGACATTTATACATAATAAAATTGACATTATATGTATATTTATGGTGTCTGGTAGTCTTACTCTCTCTATAAATACACACTTTTTGTCACTGCCCCTTCCCTCCCATGCAGAACTCCCATGGCCAAATCTCCTATTTCTCCAAGTGTGTGTCACTCACTGTCCTCTGTGCCCTGTCCCATGTGCTGTGTCCACAGCCTCCTAGTGTTTTATGTGTTACATCTTTTTCTATGTATACATGTGGAAAAAGCATATACATATTTATCTCTATATATTTATTTATATACAATATATGATAATCTAAAGTATATAATATACAACCATTTTAAATATATACATATTTCCATATATATGAAAAAAGTTAACACATAAAATACTAGGCCATTTATATATAAAATTCACATATGTAATATAAACGCCAATTTTATCATATATAAATAAGTATGTACACGATAGATTTATCATATATAAGGTGAATTTGGAATGCCCTGACCTGGGCCCTCTGTCAGTCAAGTCCCTGCCATGGAGGCCATTCATGGCTGCCACAACTGAGACACCAAGAAAAAGATGCAACTATGAAAAGGAGAAAAGTTCTAAAGCCATAGAAAATAGCAATGAGCCTTTCTCACATCTGAAAACCTTCAAAAATATCTGAGTGCTGCATGTCCAGGATGGAATTAAAAACTTCAATCTTGAAAAGGAAAAAGGAAGCTGGAAGACTCACACTTTCAGATTTCAGCATCTACTGCAAAGCTACATTAATCAATAGAGTGTGATACTGGCATAAAGGAGGACATAGAAACTAATGTCATAGAATAGAGAACCCAGAAAGAAAACTCGCGTATATGGCCAAATGATTTTTGTCAAGAGTGCCAAGACCATTCCATGGGGAAAGGACAGTCTTTTAAACATGTGATACTGGGAAAGCTGGCTATCCATGGACAAGTATGAGTTGAACCTTTACCTCACACCATATAGAAAAAAATGAACCCACAATGGATCAAAGACCTAAATGGAAGAGTGAAGACTACCAAACTCTTAGAAGAAAACATAAGGAAAAAGCTTCATGATATTGAATTTCAGAATGATTTATTAGTTATAACTACAAAAGGATCGGCAACAAAAAAGGGATAAATTGGACTTCATGAAAATTAAAAACTTTTATATATCAAAGGCCATTATCAAGAATGTAAAAAGGCAAACTATGACATAGGGAAAATTTATGCAAATCAAATATCTGATAAGAGATTAATTTCCAGAATACATAAAGAACACTACAAATCAAAAACAGCAAAAATCCAAAATCCCAGTGAAAAATGGACAAAGGACTAAAATAGAGATTTTATTAAAGAAGATATACAAATGGTCAATGAGGACATGCAAGGATTCTCAATATTAATACTTAGAGATATGCAAATCAAAACCGCAGTGATACATGACCTCACACACATTAGGGTGGGTTTGATAAAAACAACATGAACAACAACGTCACAAAACAATTGTTTTCTAGTACGTGGGAAAAATTGAAGCTCTTAGCGTATTCCTGATGGCAATGGGAAATGTTATAGCCACTGTGGAAAAATGGCATGGCACGGCCAGCTCACGCCTGTAATCCCAGCAGTTTGGGAGGCCAACATGGGTGGATCTCTTTAGGTCAGGAGTTTGAGACCAGTCTGGCAAGCGTGGGGAATCCCCATCTCTACTAAAAATACAAAAATTAGCTGGGTATGGTGGCATGCACCTGTAATCCCAGCTACTCGGGAGGCTGAGGCACGAGAATCGCTTGGACCTGGGAGGTGAAGGTTGCAGTCAGCCAAGATTGTGCCATTGCACTCCAGTCTGTGTGACAGAGCAAGACCCTTTCTCAACATCAACAACAACAGAAAAGAAAATGATATGTCAGTTTCTTAAAGAAATGAAAGAATTACCACTTGAACCAGCAATTCTACTTCCGGACATACAGCCAAAAGTATTGAAAAAAATTTGAACAGATGTTTGTACACCGATGTTCACAGCAGCATCACTCACAATAGCCAATGAGTGGAAGCAACCAAAAAGTCTATTGAAAGATAAGTGGGTGAACAGAAAGGTATATCCATGCTTTGGAATGTTCTTCAATCTCAGCAAAGGATAAAATTTGGACACATGGGCTGGGCGCGGTGGCTCACGCTTGTAATCCCAGCACTTTGGGAGGCCGAGGCGGGCGGATCACGAGGTCAGGAGATCGAGACCATGGTGAAACTCCGTCTCTACTAAAAATACAAAAAAAAATTAGCCGGGCGTGGTGGCGGGCGCCTGTAGTCCCAGCTACTCGGAGAGGCTGAGGCAGGAGAATGGCGTGAACCCGGGAGGCGGATCTTGCAGTGAGCCGAGATTGCACCACTGCACTCCAGCCTGGGCGACAGAGCGAGATTCCGTCTCAAAAAAAAAAAAAAAAAAAAAAAATTTTGACACATGGTGCAAAATGGATGAACCTTGAAGACATTATGCGAAGTGAAATAAGCCAGACACAAAAGGATAATTATTATATACCTCCATTTATGTAAGATAGAATAGTCAGTTACATAGAGACATAGAGACAGAAATTAGAATGGTGATTACCAGGGGTTAAGGGGAGACAGAATGAGGTTATCATTTACTGGGTACAGAGGTTTAGTATAGTAGGATAAAAAAATCTCTGGAAATGGATAGTGCTGATAGTTACACAATACTAAATTTCACGCTTAGAAACAGTTAATGGTAAGTCTTAGATATAAAGTGTCTAGTACTCTTTCCCTCTCTATAAATACACACTTTTTGTCGCTGTTCCTTCCCTGCCATAGAGAGCTTCTGTGAGTTCATCTCCCTTTTTCTCCAAGTGTGTGTCACTCACTGTCCTCTGTGGTGTGTTCCATGTGCTGTGTCCACAGACTCAGACAGGCAGTGACTTCACAGACAGGACAGAGCCCTATTCCCATTTTTTTTAAAGCCTTACCCATGGGAGGCTTGGCTTCTACTGGCAGCTTGATTTAGCCAGATTCAGAACCGGCCACCCAGGCACTTTATCCACATGCCCTGGCCCCACCCTGGGAGGAGTCAGGGCAGGATCGGTCACTGGGCGAGCCCACAGCAATGGAGGGAGCAGAGTCTGAGCTGCTTCTCCCTCACCCAAGGGGCTTCCTCCTCTCATTTGGGGAAAAGTGTGGGTTTCTTTTGAAGCCTCTGATGTTCATTGCAGCTCATGGAGTACACACACACACACACGTACACACACAAAGGAGACAGAAGGGATGTTTTGGTGACAGAGAGAAACAGCTTGACCCTGAGGACCCTCCTCTTTCTCCTTCTGTGAAGGCCCTTACACTGCATAGGGCTTGGGGTGGATAAAGCCGTTTCCCTATATTTCTCAGGCTGCACCCAAGGTCATCCACCAGAAATCCGGAAAACAAAGGGGAGAGAATCTGTAGATATGAACTGGGAGGGTTCAGGAGAAAAATTTGGGATTTACTTTTGTGCACGGGACACAGGCTGAGAATAAAAATGTTTTCCTGGCCCTTTCTTGGAAAGCCAGATAGGCTTCACCTGAAAGAATATTGCCAATGCTCCAGCGATCCACTTACCAGGGACTGTGATTTTCTTGGTTGTGGAGTTTTTGCCATTAGTGACTGGGTTATGGACATAACACAGATAGCCCCACTATTCTCTGTAGTGACTTGGGGGATAAAGAGCTCTTGTCCTGTTTGCTGGTTATTCTCATTCAGCAGCCAGGAATACTGTACTGATGGGTTAGAGCCCGCGAGGCAGGAGAGGTTGAGGTTTGACCCTGGATAGTAATAGGTGTCTGAAGAATAAGTTGTGGATTCATCTGGGCCATCTGGAGCAAAGAGAATAAAGCCACAGGTAATGTTATCAGAGGGAATGGGAAGCTCCTGGTCTGTGAAAAGGACACAGTGTTCCTTTTTGCCAAGTCACAACCCCGAAGTCCCAGCCAAACTTCCTCTGTGTTCACTGAACTGGAGGAGTCTAAGATATTCACCTGTTTCTCCCATCACAAGCTGTGGAACCAGAGTCTCCTAAGACCGGAGAAGCCCCTCCCTTCCTGGGCCTACCCAGGTTTTCCTGGAGCAGGAAGTCATGGTCAGCTTGGGGGTCCAGGGGTAAGTGTCTTCATACTTGGACCTGCGAGGGACTGAGAGGCCTGGCCTCGGGTTATGTGGATTTGGGCTGGCAGCCTTGTCCTTGAAGGAAAAGAGGATACTCACAGAGAACATCCAGGTGACTGGGTCACTGTGGCTGGTACTCACTACATTCTTCCTTTGACATTCATAGAGTGCTGTGTCACTCCTTGTGACACTGAGTAGAGCAAGGATCCTGTTGTCATTGGACATCTGCAGCCTGGGACTGACTGTGAGTCTAAGACCATTTACCCACCACATGTAGATTGTGCCATGAGTCTCAGGTTCACAGGTTAAGACCACAGCCTCCTCATGCTCCACGGGGTTGCTGGTGACATAGGGCTTAGGCAGATTCGCTGTGCAGATAACAGAGAAGATTCTCCTGTGTGGCACCATTGATTTCTCCACAAGCATTTCCCAATCAAAGTTGACATCTCCCACCTCTCAGCCAATCCAAGTCCTTAGAAGCCCACAGCAGGTCTGTGTGTCAAAAGACAGATGGATGCATGATGATCTGAGGGCTCAGAAACCAAGGGGCCACCTGCTCTGTGTGGGAGATGCCCAGACTTCTGAAGTGTGAATTGGGCAGCAATGTTGGTGAAGTGTGAATTGAGCAGGGTCAAACAATTAGAGTTTGATTAACTTGTTTAAATTGGGCAGAGTCCAAGTGAGGCAGCGGTGGCTCATGCACCTCCCCACCCAAAGGACCCCACCTTATGACAATGTTGTTATTGTGAATACACAGGTGTGCATGAAACAGGCAGTAAATCAGACAGCACCCACCTGGCCAGCTCCACCTGGTCCCAGGAACCACCAGTATTCCCATTATGTGTATGTTACAGCCTTTGTAGGCTACAAAATATAAAATACAACTTCAGAATATAAAATATGCTATTTTTGATACTAAATATTGAATATGAAGCTGAATATGTTGTTCCACTTTTTCTCTCTTGTTAAATTTTGCTGTTTCAGTTTTGGAAGTTTCTATTGACACATGCTTAAGCTAGAGATTCTTTCCTCATCTGTGTGCAGCCTACCAGTAAGCCCACGGAGGGCATTCTTTATTTCTCTTAGAGTGTTTTTAATCTCTAGCATTTCTTTTGGTTCTTTCTTAGAATAGCCATCTCTGTTTAAATCAACCATCTATTCCTGAAAGGCATCTCCTTTTTCCATCATAATCCTTAACCAGAGTTGTTTTAAATTTCCAGTCTGATCATTTCAACATCCCTACCACATCTGTGTCTGGTTCCGATCCTTGCTCTGTCTTTCAAACTGCATTTTTTTTTTGCCATAGTCTGTCTTTTATTTTTTTGAAAACCACACATGATGTACTGAGTAAAAGGGACTTGAGTGAGCAGGCATTCAGTGACATGGTGGTGAGTGTGGGGAGAGAAGGGTTCTGTGGTTCTGGATGAGGTCTGTGTCCTGGGCTGTGAATGTCACAAGTGCCTCTCAGGTTTTTCTTTCCATTAGGTGGGATATGATGACTTGAGGAGGTTGGAGTTGGATATTCCCTCCCCCCCGGCCAGTTAAGCTCCCATCAAACCCCAGCTAATTAGGCTCTAGTAAAATAGTTTCTCTTAAATGTAGGTCTTACCAAGAAGAATATAATTCACTGACAACTTTCCAAGTGTTTTTTTCTCTTCTTCCTAGAAGAATGATGTGGGGATTCTTTTTGGATATTGACTGTGAGAACCTGGTAGAGCTCCAGGAGCTAAAAGTCATAAAACTGTACCCCTACTCCCAAGACTAATCCATCCACTGGCGTGTTTATCTCTGTGCTGTGTCCACACTGAGCCTCCAGAATTTCCTCAATTACAGTTCAGGTTTTCTGACCCCAGCACTGGTTCCCGCTGGGGTTTCTGTGCCTGTGTTTCTGCTCAGGTACGTTGCGCTGCTCTGTATTTGCCTGTGTCTCTCCAATACGTGGGCCAGTTAGCACTGAGACCTTGCTTCTCTGAGAAATCTAAACAAGTTGTTGATTTTTCAGTTTGTTCAGCTTTTTACTTGTTGTTAGAAATGAGTGAAAATTTTTAAGCTGCTTACATGCCTGATGGAAATTCGAAGTCTCTAGGGCATGACTGGAGGATATGAGCCCCACAGCGGGTTGAGGATGGAGTCATGAGTGAAATTGGTGAAATGAGCCCATGGGCTTTGGAAACTGCAGATCTGCCCTTCTCCCTCTGACCCCCTGGTGAGTCAATGTAGAAACTGAAACAACCTTTGCAAAGCATACGATGCTGAGAGGAAGCTAGCTTGGCTGACCCCATCTCACCTCTAGCCTCAGGCTTGCTGTCCTCTCTCACTCCTGTGCATGGACCCGTGTAAGCATGGGAGGAATTTATAGTTTAACTTTGAAGAAAGGATGGTAATTGTCCCTCCCTAAAATTAGCTCCCTCCTTGTCGGGGACTAGTTTGGTAAATCTAAGAAAAGGCCATGAATTATGGGAGGGACCCAAATTCTGCTAAAATGCAGGCATAGTTTCTATAATCCCTTACTGCTCAGGAGTCATGTGTCCAGAGGTCACAAGATTTATGACCTTCCTAGTTGCTCCTATCGATAGCAACACTATTGTAGAATCTGAGATTTATCTTTTGAGATGTTTCTCAGATTTTTCATTCTGGCAACCAGCTGACCCCATCTAGACTCATGACCAATGTCTCAACCAGTCATGTGGCCCCCACTCAGAGGCAGATTCAACAAATACAGACCATTTCCCCTACCAGTATCATTTCATCTCCAGCCAGTAAACAGTACTTATTCCTTAGACCTTTGCCCCTTGAAAGTTTTTGAAAAACTGTAACCTCTGAGCCATTGGGGAAGCTGATTTGAGTCATAATAAACTTCTGTCCTCCTGTTTGGCAGGCTTGGGCTAAGTAAAACCATTCTTTACTACACATCACCTTCTCAATAAATTGGCTTTGCCTGTGCAGAGGGCAAGAACCTGTCAGGTGAATATAATAATGGATGGAGGAGTCACTGATCTCTTTCTGGTGGCCTGTTTCATGAGTCAGCCTCTCAGAGGGAAAGAGCCCTGGACTGGGACACAGTGGAAGCTCACTCTCCTGGTGACTGGGGGACATTGCCTCATTATGGAGCCTGGCAGGGGTGGATGCTCTGGCTGATTTTGATTAATTTTTCATTTCCCAGAAGGGAGGACAGGCCTCAGTGTGAGCTGAAAGGAAACGGAACAGTCAGCTTTGTTATAGAGGGTATCTGGGGAAGTCCTCAGGGTGGAGGAAGTTGTGCAGGACAGGGCTCATCAGGTAGAATGAAAGGGGGATGCGCTTTTTTCACTGAACACCTTTGAGACATCTCACCAACTGTGGCCTCACTGGGCCCTGCCTTTCCTCCTGAGCCCTGAGCCATGATTCCTGGGAGGGAGGGAGGGAGGATGAAGCTGGGCTGTGTGCTCTCCAGGTTTCTTCCGTCTCTTTAATCTTGACAGCGAGGGACCCTAATATGTTACCACAGAGGAGATTGTGGGAAAAAGCTGTTTCTCAGGGGTGCCTGGCTTATGAAGTGAGGGGAATTCAGACCGGATTGGAGTCGTGAACTACAGGGACCCTGTTCCATGTCAGCAACCAGCTCCTCTAGCTCAGGGTTTGTCTCTGTGGCTAATTCTTTTGTGTGATTTCTGAGCCCATGCTAGAGTCCTCCTCGTGATGCCTGATGGTCAGACCTGTGTGGGGAGACCTAATGATGGGATGGGCGTGGTCTTTTGTTTCACACAGAGTGTCCAAGGGACAGGCTTTGTGACTTTCTCTGCCCCAGCCCCACAACAAGATTTGGATAGTGGACTGGGTCAGATAAAGTCAGAATCCGTGGGGGAGGATATGTGTCCTGGCAGTGCTGAGGTTCGTGCCTCCAGGTTAGTTCTCAGTCTCTGCAAATACATTTATGTTGTGCATGTGCTGTTTGCTGGACTGTCTCATGTCCCTAAATTCCTGAACCTGCCTGCAGATAATGTCATGAGGGGTCTGCATGGAAGTATATGAGGGCTATCTGATTAGGGTGGGTGTGTTTTACATAGTGGGTTTTTTTTTCACCAAACACTTTTCAAAAAATTGTGGTTGAGTGCATATATAGAAACACATACATACTTATATTCGTTAGATGTGAATATATATTCATATAAATTTAATATGTAGATACATATGCCTATAAATATACACACATATGTGTATGTGTATATGTATATGTATATATATGTGTGTATATATGTGTGTGTGTGTGTATATATATATATATAAAATGTGCCATTTTAACCAATTAAGGAGAGAGAGAGAGAGAGAAGAGAGTTTCTTCTAATACCAAATCTGGGTTAAATAAGGGTGATCCTATTTCCTGGGATTGGGCTTTTGCTAGATGTGTCAATTCCAGTTGGAAGTGAGCTGGAGAGGTTACATGCTTAACCAAGTTAGAGATTTTCTATATCAAAATAATCTGTGAGTACATTGATAAGTTTTATCCTTTCCTGGGTGAAAAGCTTGGTGAAGGATTTTAAGGACTTCCTGTTGACTGAAGGCTGGCAAATGGAGTTTGCCACCCTCTGACTGCAGCCATTCTGAGGACTGGAAAGAATACCCTGAGAAGTGGCCTATTTTATTTCTGCAGGGAGGTACCGAGGTTTAATTTATCTTATGGAGTCTTCCTAGATTGGAAGGCTTCGAGGTGTGTTGATGCCTTGCCAGTGACTTAGCTGCCTGATCAGTGAACCTATTTCCTTTGGCTACTTCATCTGTTCCCTTTTTGATGTTCCCTATAATGTATCACTGCTATTTCTCATGGAAGAAAACTGAGGATAATAACCTGTTAATTTTTTGGTGATATTTTATAGGAAATCCGTTAGTGGTAAGAAAATGCCTTTTATTTTAAATGGCAGCATGAGCGTGAAGAACTAAAAAAGCATACTTGAAATCAGTGTAAATTTTAGCTACCTTTCCCTTGCTTAATTTAAGTGCTCTTGTAAGAACTATTTGTTTAGCTGATTGAGCACCTGCACCTGAAGAGAGACGTTATTTAGAGTGACTACTGCTTATCCTGCCTTATGTATTTGTTGGTTTACCAGCTGTTTGTTAGCTAAGAGCTCCCTCTAGAGGAAAGCAATTTTGCCACATTAAGTGGGAGTGTAAACCATTTTTTTCCTAGGGTTAATTTGGAGGCTTTTCTGACTAGTAGAGCTATTGTGACAGTGGTTTAGAAGCAGGTGTAAACAATAGGTCCTCCTAACTGCAAATAAGAGGTTGAGAAAAATATTGGATTAGAATTTTTCCTGAGACACCCCTTATGGTTGTGCTATGGGAAGAAGGGAGGCCTGGATAAGAAAGGAGTAAAAGACAGACTGGATCTAGCGTTTAGAAGGAGGTCTGCTTTCCTTCCTATAATTTCCAGAATCACCTGTGTCTCCTGTGCTGTAATGGCAGTTTGAGCTGCTGGAGCCAGGGGTTTGAGCCCCAGGACCCATCAGTCCTGCTGGACCACTGTGAGACTGGTTCTGAACCCAGTGACCTCCATCTGTGGGAGCAGTTGCATCTCCAATGTTCTCCACCACAGGCTAGACAGGGTCAAGGTGGCTTCCTCTTGCTCTTCGGACACTCCTTCCTAAAATGCCCTGGCTTGCCACACCGAGAGCAACTAGTGGATACACTTCTGGGATCCTGGACTTTGCAACTCTGCAAAGCAGCTACTAGAGGCTTTGTCCTTCTGTTGAGCTTTCTCTCTTTCTTCTGGGCCTTCTCCTGGTCCCTATTATAAAAGAGTGTAGTGGCAACTCTCAGAAGGTTTTCCAAGGTGCTATCTGCTACTATAGCTTGCCTTTTGTAGGTTCCTTCTAATATTGGGAGCTTTCTATATAATAAACTTATCTTTTAGAATGGGCTGTCACTTGACTGAATCAGGAGATAAAAAGGTGTGCGCTAACAGTGCCCCCTCAACCTATCCATAAAGGCTGCAGGATTCTCATCTGGCTTTGAGTCTATCATAGACAGTTTAGAGGAATTAAGAGGTCTGGCTTAGTTTTTCTTTTCCATTCATCTGCAGAGCTATTGGTGTTTCAATCAGTGTTGTCAAGAGGTACTGCTTCACTTCCTATTTGGAATGGTGTTTCTGCTGTTTCTTCACGTTCCATATCTCCTTCCTTCCCTTTTGGTGTATTATAGGAGATATGTTGCTCATCTCCCAAATTCTCTGCTGCTTGCAGAGCTGCCTGTTTTTCAGCTGCAGTTAGGGTTTGGTTTAGGAGCAGCATAACATCCTTCCATGTGAGGTGAAATACCTGACTTAAATTCTGGAAAGCTTCTATATACCTATCAGGATTGTCTGAAAATCAGCCTAAGTCTTACTTCATTTGCCTAAGGTCCTGTAATGAGAAGGGAACTTGGAGGGACCCCAAATTATGGAGATTCTCAGATGGTTCCCTTGGAAGTTGCTCTTCTAATTCTAGGGGATTATTCTTTATAGGCCTGCCTGATATGGCTGTTAAAATATGTGGGTTGTTGTTACAATGCTTGTAAAGGTTTAGTAAAAATGCCCTATCATTGTGCAAAATAGAATGAGTTGCTTTTCTCTTCAAAGTCCTGAGGTTAAAAGAGTTCTAGTGCCTCAGAGTGCACTCCAGAGGGGTGCAAGCTGAAGATGCTCTGTTAGCCATTGAGAAAAAGAAGTGAGAATAAAAGTGTACTTAAAGTCCCCCTTCTTTCGTTGTGACCCAGAGTGGAGTGGAAGACAGTGGGAGCATCCCCCCAACTGTTTTCTCTCATTGGTTCCTGAGTCCTGGCACTGTGTTAAATGTGCCGCCCATGGTTGTAGGTGTGGCCCTCTAAGCCATGGAACTGGATAAATGAAGTGATGGGATTAGCCACACTTTACCCATGCAACCTTAGCTTATCTGCCTGTGATCTGCCTGGCTTCCTGAAAAATGGATCTCTGGAGAAACTGTAACAGTTGCCTTTGAGCAAGCTTTCTTTAACAGAGGGAATGTGCCAGTTGCCAGTTATGGCCTGTGCTAAAACATTTACCCTCAGAAAAGTGGTCCTGGTTAACTCTGTTCTTAAAATATCCTTACTAATTAAATACTGTTCTAATTGGAGATAGAATAGATACCTTAAATGAATGTAGGGACCTAATGGCAGTTTTTCCTGCTGATGGGGCAGTATCAGAACTAAAATTTGGCTATGGAAGACATTTTACTCCTAATTGTTGAAAGCAGAGCTTTCCCATTCACAGAAAGGGCTTTTCTATCAGTGCAAAAATAGAGAATTGGAAAAGTGCAGTGTTATGGCAAAGGACCAACAATGTGCCTCATGAGGAGGATTTCTATTTCCACTAGGTGACACTGTTGGCTTAGAATTACGATGTGCTTACCAAAGGAAGGAGAGAGAGAGAGAAAGAGAGAGAGAGAGAGAGAGGGAGATAGAGACCTATTGGGTTAGTTATTATAGCATTTACTTATGTTTCCTAACAGAACTGTTTCCCTGAATTGTAAAAATTTCCACATATTGCATACACAAAAAGAATAGGAGACATAGAGACCATGGATAGAAAGGAAGAACAAATTTGCAACAGGATAGCAAATTAGGAGACCCATTACCAACATCTGGATGGGCTGCCGGAGGCAGTGTTTAGTCCAGAAGCCTTTGAATAACATCAGGTGTGTCCTGGCCAGAAATTCTCACCTGCTCCAGGACATCCCCCAGCCTCATGTGATGGTGAAGTTCTCCATGAAAGGAAACTAGTTTGAAGAGAACCTTGAAATTAAAGGGCAGATTTGAGGTTTGCTCCATACTCACCATTCTGATGTTTCTATCTTCTGTTCTGATCACAATCCTGGATGAGAACTCCCAAATAAAATGGCTCTGCTTGGGAATCTATCCATGGTTCTTTGTCACACACTGATAAAGAATTCAGGACATGGAAACACATGAGGAGTGGGTTTAGGAGTGAAAAATTTAACAGACAAAAATGGAGAGAGAAAAACTTTCTCATACTGAGAAAGCAGTCACCCAAGAGAGAGTCTCCAATTTGGGGCGGAATACAATTGATTTTGTACAGAGACTTGAGGAGTCAGTGACTGATTTACATAGGGTCCAGGGGATTGTTTTGACCAGGTGTTCCATTTACATAGCCTGAGAAAAGACAGGCCCTCCCACCCTAATCTTTTATTATGCAAATGTGGCTTCTACCTAGTGGTCACCATGACACCTGCACATGTGGTGACAAGGAAAAAAGAGCAGAAACGGCCATATTGGGTGTACCTGACTCTTAGCTGCCTGCATCTACATATGCATATCTATGCTTGCAGCCTGATCATTCAGTCTGTTTTCTGTTAGAAATGGTTTGGGGGCTGCTTTTTATTAAAGGAAAATTCCACCAAGAATTCTTTTACCCTTTCTAGCTGCCTAAAAATAATTTCTCAATAACTCCTGTATTAGGACCCCTTCAGGGAAACAGAAAAGACGACACAGACTCTCCTGTAGTGGAGCAACCATAGTTTTTTTTCTCGTGGAACCCCAAGAGTTGCGAGTGAATGGATTTCTCTCAGGTCTAAAACTCTGCTCTTTTCTCCATTGTGTTACCTGACCTCTTTGCCCTTTACATTGCTTTGTACTGTAAAAACATTTGACCTTGTGTGTAATGGTTGCTGGGTCAGTGGTAAGAGCTATGGTTTTGAAGGTGACTAACAGTGGTTATAATAAATTATTCTAGCTTCAGAGGGCTACTCATTTCTTTGCATGTTTAGATGAAAAAGACACAGTTCAAACAAGTAGGGAAATGCCTTTGTAGCAAAGTACTCTGTGGAAGTGTTGTACAGTATGGTCCCCATTGCATTTTCCTCTTCTTAGGGACCTGGGATTCAGTGAAATCCTTGATTTTTAATGTCTAAATGTTGTCCCTTCCAACTGGTTCTCTTTTTTACATATTTAAATAATTAGAATCTAAAAATTGCAAAGACTTTGTTGGCCCTCTTCCTTAATGGGCTCTATCTTGAGCACAGTGATTCAGTTGAAGAACAGAGACCAAATTAAAAGCTACATCTCTAAATAAACAACAGGTGCTGGAGAGGATGTGGAGAAATAGGAACACTTTTACACTGTTGGTAGGACTGTAAACTAGTTCAACCATTGTGGAAGTCAGTGTGATGATTCCTCAGGGATCTAGAACTAGAAATACCATTTGACCCAGCCATCCCATTACTGGGTATATACCCAAAGGATTATAAATCATGCTGCTATAAAGACACATGAACACGTATATTTATTGCGGCACTATTCACAATAGCAAAGAGTTGGAACCAACCCAAATGTCCAACAATGATAGACTAGATTAAGAAAATGTGGCACATATACACCATGGAACACTATGCAGCCATAAAAATTGATGAGTTCATGTCCTTTATAGGGACATAGATGAAGCTGGAAACCATCATTCTCAGCAAACTACTGCAAGGACAAAAAACCAAACACCACATGTTCTCACTCATAGGTGGGAATTAAACAATGAGAACATGGACACAGGAAAGGGAACATCACATACCAGGGCCTGTTGTGGGGTGGGGAGAGGAGGGAGGGATAGCATTAGGAGATATACCTAATGTTAAATGACGAGTTAATGGGTGCAGCACACCAACATGGCACATGTATACATATGTAACTAACCTGCACATTGTGCACATGTACCCTAAAACTTAAAGTATAATTAAAAATATAAATAAAACCCCATGGTAAATTTCTATTATTTTTGTGTTACCTTGGCATCTATTTTTAATCTTCCTTGAACACCAAATTTTTTCTTGAGAAAGCTTAAGTTCTCTCTCTCTCTCTTTGCTTCGAGATGTAAATGTGCTAGTAGTTTCTCTAAAACTCGGTAAAGCCTTCCTCAGATAAATGTGAACCTTTACCATTTACAAGAAAGCAATTTGAATCCAACTATCCTTTAAAATGGTCGGTTTTACTGTTCTCATGCCCAAAGTCCTAAAATCAAAACTCTAAAATCTTTTTGTCTCTTTCTATCTTTATGTGAACATGTATATGTTATGTTTCATCGCATATATGTATATGTCACATGTTTATATACTGTTTACACATAGTATCAAATTAATGTAAAGAGAAATGAGTACTCACAAATTAAGTGAATAAGCCCAAATGCTTTTCTATACATGTGATTTTAGTAACCTTTGGTGAATATAGATAGTTTTAAAATTGTTGGTAAAATAAAGTAGAAATGTCTTTATAATTTAATTTATACGTTTTTGCCTAGGTCTGTTGGCAGGCAGGTTTATATTGTCTTTATTAGACGTTTTAAGGTCACCAAACAGTTGCTTCCGTATATATACATTTTCTTAATTTGTCTGTGAGCTTATGTCTTTATATATGAACCTTTAAATTCTGAGTTCTAGATGAGTGACCATAGTAAGAACTGGGGACAAAACCCATCCCATCCTCCAGCTGTGCCTTTTGGCCATGCTGGGAGAGATGAGATTATCCAGGCATTTTCTTCATAGCTCTGTTCTTTGTCTTGGGCTTTGCATCTGGTACATAGTTAGAATGGTTTACTCCCTAGTTTTTTTTCTACTGAAAATAAGGCTGTATAAGTCTGTTTTTACATTGCTACAGACAAATACATGAACTTGAATCATTTATAAAGAAAAAAGCCTGAATGGCCTCATGATTCAGCAGGTTGTAGAGTAAGCATGATTCTGGCATCTGTTCAGCTTTTGAGGAGGCCTCAGAAAACTTACAATCATGGAGAAAACCAGTGGTGGAGTAAGACATCTTATATAATGGGAGCTGGAAAAAGAAATCAAGGGTTGCACACTGGTAAACAACCAGATAAAACTCACTGTTGCTACAAAGCACCAAGGAGAATGGTGTTGAAATGTGAGAAACCACCTCCATGGTCCAATCACATCCAACCAGGCTCCACCTCCAACTTTGGAGATTACAATTTGACTTGAGATTTGGGTGGGTTAAAGGTCCAAAAAAAATCATTCTCTCCATCGTCCCTCCCAAATCTCATGTCTTTCTCACATTTAATAATATAAGAATGGCTTCCCAACAGTCTCTAGAGTCTTAACTCATTCCAGCATTAACTCAAAAGTCCAAAATAGCAAGTTTCATCTGAGACAAGGCAAGTTCCTTTTACCTATGAGCCTGTAAATTCAAAAACAAGTTAGTTACTTTGAAGACACAAAGGAGGTATAGGCATTGGGTAAATACTCCCATTCCAAAGGGAAGAAATAGGCCCAAGGAAATAGGATACAGGCCCCATGAAAGTATTGTTTTAAGTTCTTTCTTAGAATATCCATCTCTCTGCTTACATCACCCATCTTTTCCTGCATGGTATCTACTTTTTCCTTCATAACTGGTAACCAGAGTTGCTTTAAATTTTCAGTCTGATGATTTCAACATCTCTGCCATATCTGTGTCTGGTTCTGATCCTTGCTCTGTCTTTCAAACCACCTTTTTTTTTTTTTTTGCCGTAGCCTGTCTTGTATTTTTTTTTTTTTGAAAGCCAGACATGATGTACTGGGTAGAAGGAACTTGGGTGAGCAGGCCTTCAATGATATAGTGGTGAATGTGGGGAGGGAGGGGTTCTGTGGTCCTGAAGGAGGTCTGTTCCCTGGGCTGTGAATGTCACAACTGCCTCTCAGTATTTTCTCCTCCTTAGGTGGGATATGATGACTAGAGGGGGCTGGAGTTGGACATTTTCCCTTCCCCAGGCCAGTTAAGCTTCCTTCAAACCCCAGCTGATTTGGCTGTGGTAAAACAATTTTTATGAAGACAGGTCTTGCCAGGAAGAATTGAATTCACTGCCATCTAAGTGGTTCCTCCCCATCCCTCACAAGAAAGATGAGGGGAATTTTATTGAATATTCACTGTGAAAACCTGGTATAGTTCCAGGAAGTGAGAGCCATAAAAGTGTCCTCCTAATCCCATACCTGATCTGTCTGCTGGAGTGTTTAACTCTGTGCCTTGGCCACATTGAGCGTTCAGCAATTCATCAGTTACAGTTCAGGGTTTTTAACTGTATCTGGATAAGGTCAGCTGGTGGCTAGGATGCCAAAGACACCCCACTGAGTTTCTGGGCCTGGGTTTCTGCTCAGGTAAGACGTGCTGCTCTGTATTTACCTGTGGGTCTCTCCAGTATATGGGGGAGTTCGCGCTGAGACCTTGCTTCTCTGAGCGGTCGAAAAGAGTTTTTGATTTTTAAGTTTGTTCATCTTTTTACTTGTTCCAACTGAGTGACAAGCACAGCAGGATGAGGTTGGAGTGAAATGGGTGAAATAAGCCCGTGGGCAATGGGGACTGTAGACAAGTCCTTCTTCCTCTGATCACCTGGTGAGTCAGTGGAGAGAGTGAAACCACCTTTGTAAAGATTGCAGCAGTGAGATAGAGCTAGCATGGGAGACTTCATCTCACCTCTAGCTGGAGGCTGGCTGGCCTCGCTCATTCCTGGGCATAGGCCAGGCTAACCGTGGGAGGAATTTACTTTACAGTGTAATTTTGGAGCAAGAATGATAATATCCCCTTACTAAAATAAACTCCCTCCTTGTCAAGGATGGTCTTTGTAAAAGTAATAGAAGACCATAACATTAGGATTATAGGAGGGACCGAAATCCTGGTAAAATGTGGTCATAGTTTCTATAATCCATTATCGCTCAGGAGTCATGTGGCCAGCAGTCACAAGGCTTGTGATTTCTTTAATTGCTCCTATAGATAACATCACTATTATAGATTATGAGATTGGTCTGTTGAGTTATTTCTCAGACTTGCATTCTGGAAACCAGCTGGCCTCATCCAGACCCGTGAGGAATGCCTCATCCAGTCATGTGGCCCCCACTCAGAGGCAGATCAAACACATAGAGACGATTTCCCCCACCTGCATGATTTCATTCCCATCCAATCACCAGGACCCATTCCTTAGACCTCAAACTTTTTGAAAAACTCCAACCCTAGCCACTGGGGAGGTTGATTTGAGTCATAATAAACTAAGCTCCTGTTTGACAGCCTTGGGCTAATTAAAATGTTTCTTTACTACAAATCGCCCTCTTCATAAATTAGTTTTGCCTGTGCAGGGGGCAAAATGGACCTGTTGGTCTTCCTGTCAGGTGATTATAAGAGTGGATGGAAGAGCCGCTCATTTCTTTCTGGTGGCCTGTTCTATGAGTCAGCCTTTCAGAAGGAAAGAGCCCTGTAACAGGACACAGTGGAAGCTCATTCTCCTGGTGACCTGAAGACATTGGCTCATAGTGGAGCCTAGCAGAAGTGGCAACTCTGGCTAATTTCAGTGGTTTTTTTTTGGGGGTGCGCCAGTGGTGTCAGGCCACAGTGTGAGCAGAAAAGGAGCAGAACAGTCTGCTTTTGTCTGAGGAAGTCCAAAGCCTGGAGAAAGCTGTGCTGGACAGGGCATGCCAGCTAGAATGAAGGTGGCGGTGGGGGCAGAAGATGAGGGACACAGAGGAGCAGAGGGAGCCAGAGACACCCATGGAAGTAAGCAGCGGGGGCTACAGTGATCTCAGAGACTCCAGGGACCAGGGGCCCCCAGGATCTCAGTTCAGTACCAGGGATCCCTGAAAACCCTCCCATGGCCTAGGAAGCCCGGAGTCACATGAGACGAGGTAGCTTTAGGGACAGGGAGTGAGAGGGAAGGAACATGGGTCTCAGCACCCAAGTGACAGGGAACAGGTGTGGCCAGAAAATTCTAGGATCCTGCATCCAGGATCCGGTCTCTAAAGAGGTTATGAATCATTCATTCCTTCATTCAATCACTCCTTCCCTCATGTGAGAACTACTGAGTGTGTGTCTCACACCGAGCCTGTGTTAGTGTGAATGGGGAGAGAAAGCCAAGTCCTCTCCTTTATTCTTTCATGGGAATGATACTGACTCTTTGGAAAACACAGGATTTCTGGTTCAGTGAGGAGGTTTAGGACCTGAGGGAAATGTCTGGACATTCCTCACACTGGCTCTGACAGTTGAGGCAGGTGATTTAGTTCTGGAGTACAAACAAATCAGTTGTCCATTTGCTCTCACTCCTCTGAGGTTTGGATGCCTAAGAAGAAATGATTTGAGCCGACAGATGACCATGGGGTCCTTAGAACTTAATAAGACCTCACTTCTCATGGAGGAGAGGATGGAGATGTGGTTACAGAAAGACCTCGTGTGACTCTGATCTGCCTCTCATGTTTGTGTGACCCTGGTTCAGTGACTGTGTCTCCCTGTGGCTCAGTTTCCTCTCAGTCATATAAGCTAAATGACAAATGGTCTGTGGCTTGTCGTATTGACTCTGAATGAACTTTAAATTATTCACAGTCACCTGACCTAACACTTGGCATAGAGGAGGTGTTCACACAGACAGTGTTTATTGTTTGCCTCCATGAGCAAGCACCCTTACACCTGATCCCTGTGGACAAGTTGCTGCTGGGAACATCTTGTCTCTTCTATTGCTGTCCCTGTGGACACTGAACTTTGTATGGGGTCTCCTAAGCCTCCCAGGACAGTTGGCTGATGGCCTAAGAAGCTTGTCCATCTGTTCACTCTGAGTCTCAGGTGAAAGAGAAGGCTCTGTCTTTGACCACATGAGGCTCTTGGGGCTCAACCCTCCCTGGGAGCAGCTCCAGGAGCCACATCCATCATACAGCTGGGCAATACTTGCTCCCAGTCAGTCCTGCCCAGGAGGCCACAACCCAGCCCTGGCACAGGTTTTCCAGGGTCACTTGGATTCAGGATCTGAGGACTGGGTTCTGGGGCCAGGGCTTCTAGGACTCAGCTTCTCTGTAAGGATCCCAGGGGGCCTCTCAGACCAGGCCCTGATGTAGTTCTCCAGGGTCTTTTTCCAAATGGTGTTCATGGGAAGTGCACAGGCTGATCTCCTCCTGCTGAGTTTCCCCCATCAGATTGTCCTTTCTCTGCAGCAAGTGTCTGCAGAGTATGGATGCAGGAAATGAATTCTGATCCGTTGAAATTTGTCTACCCTGTGTGTGTCCTGCACTGAATGCCCAAACACTAAAATGGGACATAATGCAGAGGGGGTCACAGGCACAGCCTGTGTGTGTGTGTGTGTGTGTGTGTGTCCTGCTGGGTCAAGGTCAGCAGCATGACCCCCATTCCTTCAACTCCTCTGAACTTGGCATTTCCCAGTGTGGAATCCTCTTCCCCAGGGGTCTGCATGGTTCCGTTTCCACTGACCTCAGATCCTGCTCACATCAGGGCATCCTTGAAAGAGCCCTTTCTTGACACCTTCACTAGAGACTCTGGGTCTTCCCTTTCTCACTTTTCCCTGGTCGGTTTTCTCCAGGGCTCTTGTCAACACCTAACCTCACATTCTAGATCTCCTTGCATGTCTTGCTCCCCTTCCCATAACAGCATCAGTTTCACCAGGGCAGGGACTTGTATGATCTTGGTTGTACCGCAGTGCCTGGGACATGCTGTGGACTCTTGTGAATGAGTTTGTGAGCATTCCCAGAGCCCTCCACGGCCTGTGATTTATTTTCCAGTTTCTGAAGTTGGTGGCTGATGACAATGTCTTATACCCTCATTATGTTTTTATTTAAAATGTTATCTGATATAGTTATTATGATCATTTTTCAAAATGTAGTGGCCAGTGATGATTAACCGGGAATAGAGGACACTTGAGATTTGTTTGCTTCTTACCATAAACTTCACTTCCATGTGATTTCCCTGTTTTGATCCTGTCCCTTCTGGTGTCCTCTTTCCTGTTAAGGCAGCAGTAGAGGCTCTAAGTCCTTTTTCCCCAGGAGCCCCATTTTCCCCAGGAGACCCCAGCCAGTCCCTGTGCCTTCTCATTTCCTCTTCAAGGAAGTTCTCTCCTCACCTGTGAACAGGAGCTTCTGCCAGGGGATGTGCCATCTGGAGAAAGGGAGTGATGGAGGGGGCACCATGGTCTGTGCTGCCTGCTTGTCCTCCTCTGTGTAGATGAGCCTGGGATCCAGAAACTTTCTGAGCAGGGCTGTCAGCTGGGCTGTCCTTCCTCCTTCTGTGCTGAGCCTCTTCCTGGGGCAGGAGCACTTCTTAGGTTCATGGGCAGGGTCTGTGCCCAGGACACCTCTCTGTGCCCTCCCCTCTCAGTCCTGCTTCCTTGTCCCTCCTTTCTGTTTCTCTTCTGTTTGTGTTTCAGGCCCCTGGGAATTGCTGAGTCCTCTGCCTCCTTCAGCAGTGATTCTCTCACCCAACCTCTACACACACTATGTGCAGACACACACACACACACACACACACACACACACACACACACACACAAAGACATCCTTTAGGTTTGGTGAGCACAGCCCTGGGCCCTCAGTGTCCTCCCATTTCCATTGCTCCAGGTCAGGGTGCACAGTCACTCCCCCTGCCCTCTCCCATTCCCATCTGGCTTTTCCCTGCAGAGCAGGAGGCTGGGCTGCACCAGGACCCTGTCACAGTGATGCACCCTCACCTTGCTTTGGGTGAGCTGAGTGCTGGCTGGTGAGAAGGACCCTCCATCTCTTTTATTATGTTGAGCTTCGCTACAGCTTCCATGGTTAGACATTCGATGACCTGGTTGTCCAAGAGGGTATTTTCCTTCATGGAGGTGTGCAGGATCAATCTCTTATGCCTCCTGGTAGGAAAGGCCTGTGCTGATTGGTCAGTGGGGCCTATGGTCCCAATGTTCACCAGGGACAGGTCTCAGCCACTCTCTTGGTCCCTGGGTTCTGGTGGCTGAGCTGGGGCTGAGGCCCAACCATTTTCTTCCTGACCATCTTTGGTGTCCTCTGTCCTTGGCCCAACTGACTGTCCTGTGGTCACCCCACCTTCCCCATAGCTGGTGCAAAAGGGAGTGGGGTGATGCCCAGGGTCCCCACAGAACACAGCTCTTCAAGACCCAGAGAGAGAGACTGGGAAAGAACAGGGGCTCAGAGCTGGAAAGATTTCTGCAGACTTACTCTGCAACCAGGATGGGCTTAGCCCTTCTCACTGTACATCCCTTGAGATTCCTCTTGAGGGACTGAGGCAGGTCAAGCTCCTCTGTGTAGAAGAACAGGCAGTGGCTGGAGAGCCTGCGTGAAGGGACTTTGCTCACACCTGAGGGTGTGTGGGGGTGGGCCATGTTCTGAGAGGAAAGGGAGCTCATACCTCCCACTTCACCTTCCCCATGCACAAAGGATAGCTCTGCTCTGTCTTCCCTCTCGACTTCACGAGAGACAGAAGAGGGCAGATTGTGGGTGAGTAGAAAAACCTCCAGCAGGTGGCCACATCATGGATGGTGCCTGTGCATGACCTTCATATACCCTCTGCACCTCCTGGGGTGCAATGGGCAGATCACAGTGTGCCTGGCTGATTCCTAGGAATGCTGTGGGCATTCAGGCAGCTGCTGTTCTGTGTCAGCACTGGGATCAGCCTGGGATAACCTAGAGAACCGTATAGAGGGATTGGAGTGGGAATGTAGGGAGCAGTCACAGAAAACGTTGATGAGGATGGAAGGAGGTCACAAGGGTAAAGTGCCTACTATGGCATTGTGTGGACCATCGCTGCCCTTGGAGATGCCGTTTTGGCTGGGTCAGCAGCTCCTGGGGAGTCTCAAGGCTGGGATTCTGCCATCCTCTGGTGAACATGGAGGGAAATTTGGATGACAGCAGCCCCGGGCTGCGTGTTTTATTCCATGTGAATCTGCACATTTCACAGCAGATTATTCACATATGTCACAGATCCATCATGTTCCAGCCCCGGGAGTCTCAGTCTCTGTGACTGTAAGTTCACTATCCTCCCTGTTTCACAATCGGATGTCCCAAACACAGATTTCTGTCACCTGTGAGTTTCTATTTGTGTGCAGTGGGCTTTACTGTGTATGCCCTGGTTCAGTGATGTCTGTGGCTGAGCATTGGGCAGAGGTTTGGAAGCAGAAGAGGGAGGTGCAGGATGGGAAGACCAATGTCAGGGGAGTAGAGAGTGAGCAGGGACAAGTCATCTTTGTTTCTCACTCCCAGGGGACCAGAATGCAGGACCCTGACCTTAGGGCTCAACACCACACACTGTTGGTGTCCGTGGATGTCACCAGTGCTCATAATTTCATGTTGCTTTGGCATTCATTATTAAGGTGTAAGTTTACCTGCTTTATATCAGAGGCAGGACTTGGTCACTGTGACAGTTCCCAATACTATACCTGGCCAAATCACTGCAGTTGGTGGCCATAGATAAAATCTTAGAGGCAACTCTCCTGCTTAGTGTGCTGGGCTCCCCTCTCCCCACCTGCTTCCTTTAAACTGACAGTTGTGAAATTTGCCCTGAAATTTAAAGTGACCACCTCTCAGTCACAGCGTGGTCACCTGGCCCCAGGGTTTGCTTGCTTTCAACTCACCCATTAAAGCTTTCTGCTAGAAACCTCAGGTAACACCTTGGACCCACTAAAGCCATTGGCCTACAGATCCCTACTTTCCTCTCTGCCTGGACTCCTTGACCTCTGTGTCTGTTATCTGTAGGGGTGCCATGTGCTCCTCACAGTCTGTAAATAGCAAAAACATTTGTACTTTCACATTGTGGTTGTATCACTGTAGCCTCACCTGCCATCTGGTGCCTGACATTGAGGCTGCCCCATGGGACCCATGCTGGTTGAGCCCCTGCTGGAGCTCTTTTCTTGGGGTCTCTGGTGCTGCTGGGGACAGGTGCTGTCAGATAATTTGATGGAGAAACGGAAGAGTTTTATTCAAAACCGTGTGTCAGATGATGTTTTCCTGGGCTTCAGCTGCTATAACAAACACCTTAGTCTGGGTGACTTAAAATACAGAAATACGTTTCTCACAGTTCTGGAGCCTGGGAAGTCCAAGTTCAAGGTTCCAGCTGATTCAGTCCTGGGGAGGGCTTCCTTGCAGATTCCTGCTCTCTTGCTGTATCTGCACATGGTGGGGGCTTGAAGGTGGGTGGAGAGACAGAAAGAGGGAGAGAGAGACCCTTCTCCCATGTTTTCTTCTATTTATAAAGTCATTAATTTTATCATGAAGTCCCCACTTCTATAACTTAGTCTTACTCTAATTATCTCCCGAAAATGCCACCTCCAAATTTCATCACATTAAGGATGAGGGCTTCAACAGTTTTGAGGGGGCACATTCTGTCCCGAGCAGGAAAGGTGGGAGCTGCATCCCCTCCTGTTCATGAGGCCTGACCTTCCCTGATGAGATGACTTCACACTCAGTCTCATTCTAGGTTGCATCCCCACAGAGCGTGGGTTCTCCTCTGCTCTTCTGCCCATTCCTGGGTTTTCCTTCTTGCACCACCTTCTCCCTGTGGCCCCACCTGCTCCTGTTCCAGGCAGCTGTCCCTACGTTGCTGCTGTCTCACCATCTCTGGCCTCACTGGCCTCTGCCTTTTTTTTTCTCCACCCTGAGGCCTGCTCCATTGGAGGGAGGAAGGGTGAAGCTGGGATGGGTTCTGACCAGGTTGCTGCCCACTATGGAAGCTTGACAATGAGGGACGCTGTTGTGTCACCATGGAGGAGGCCTTAGGAAAAGGCTATTTCTCAGGGGTGCCTGGATCAAAAGGGGGGTGGCACTTTTAATTTAGCTGGACCTGTGAACTACAGGGACTCTGTTCCATGTCAGCAACCAGCACCTCCAACTTTTGGTTTCTCTCTGTACCTGATTCTCTTGCCTGTGGTAAGATCCTCCTCACGATGACTGATGGTCACAGCTGTGTGTGGAGACCTAATGGAGGGTCTCAAATGCTCACACAGAGTGTCCAGGGAACATGCTTCCTGATGTTGGGAACGGGTGCTCAGTGTCATGAAGATAAACACTGAGAGAAAGGATCTCTCAGCAAGGCTAGTTTACTTTCTGCAGAAAGTGTGCCACTCGCTAGCAGTCTTGCCATGAAAGCACACACAAACAAAGGCGACAGGGTCATTTATAACCTGACTCGTCCACCCTACTGCTGTGTCTGGCTTCCATTGGCTGGAACGGGACCTCACAATTTGTACTTGACTTGATTGGCTAGCAACTTAGAACTTTCCCAAAGAGGCAAAGGCAGAGAACAAAAGAAGAGAGGAATTAACTTGTGGAATGCAGAGAGAGGCAAAAATATTTTCAAGTAGGGAAAGGAATAGGCCGTGACCTAATGCTTGCTTGGACTGCTTCAGGCATATCAGGGCAAATGTCTAAGCTAAAATGTGGGAGCTAAGAACACAGAGTATATTGATTTCTTTATTATGGCTGGCAGAATTTAAGAATATTAGCACAGGTCTTCGAGAAAATTTTGCTGTTAAGAGAGGTTACTATTTATTTTCAATTAGATTGGGAGGAAAATCCCTTTGAAGAGGACCTCTATTTATTTCATTCTCTACAATTCTCCCCTCTTTTATTTTATAATTCCTCTTCAAACTTGTTTAATATGTTTTGACTTAATTGCTCTGTTTGTCCTTTTAGGAGAAGCAATCTTTTTGAATATGGTGGAGAGTTAGGAAACAATTTTGTGAGATTAGCAGGTACAAGTTTTTGTATAAAGCTTTGAAGACATTTTTATTTATAGTTACCCGCCAGAACATCATAGATTTAAATCTCACAGCTATTTGATTTCATGCTTTAAATTTATCTGGCACTTCTTGTGGGACCCCAGTAGCGTTTATGTAAACCTGAGTATTAAAGGATTTATAAGGAGTTTCTTTGGGCCTGCAGTGTTTTGTTTTTACTTTTTTTTAGGTTGATAAAATGCCAGGGTGAAAGGGATAGCCAATTGGATTAGAGCATAAATACTCCTCCAATTATCTGGCAGTGTCCAGTAAAGGTCCTTCACAGTACTAGCATACATTTGCTCAGGGTTGGCTAACTGCAGACTGATGGGTAAGCTCCTGGAAAGGCTTGAGCTTCTTGCATCCTTTTATGTTTCCAAGGAACACGAAATTATCCACTTGCTGTGAGAGGCACGAAGTAAATTTGGCATTTACAGGTGGAAGCTGGATTGCCCTTGGGGCTGACCCACAGGGTGTCAAACTTTAGGAAAGAGCAGAGAGACAGTTCCACATGATGGATTATCCCAAGCAGTGGGATTTTGGTAGGATTTAGCCTATGGTAGAATCCTCCTCACAATGACTGGTGGTCACAGCTGTGTGTGACCATATGGTCCATACCTGGTTGATGAGGAGACCATCCGATTGGAAAGGGCACAGTCTGGGCCTCTGTTCACAAGCCTAACAATCGTGTGCACAAGCATAACAATCACTTTTATTTAAAGTGCTGGTGGAATATTTAATCCATTCCAGCCAGGCATTTGCATTATTATACCTTGTCTTAATGGCTAAGGTTTGTTTTAGATCTTTCACTTTTACAATAGACACCCTAGTTTTATTATTAGGTGTAGGAGTAATTGGGATGGGATCTAAAACTGAGGCTACTGAAGAAGGGGAAGATGGGGGAATAATGCATATCTTAAAAATGCCTAGGGGGTGTTTCCCATTTAGGTCGATCCCCATACCATAGAAGCAACTAAGAGTAGGTTTAGAGTCAGTTAAGGTGGAGGTGGTGATAGAGAGAAGGACAGTGTTACACTGATAAGGCTGGCAATTAGAAGGGGTAGTGCCTTTAGTGAAATAGATGAGGGGTTTTAGATCTGCAAAAACCTCTTCCGTGGAAGTCCAACCTTGCTCCTGAGTAGTCTAAAGGACGTAGTCCCAGGTACTACATGGTTGTCAGGCTATAGGAGCAGAAAATTGGTGTCTCGGCTGCAGGTACTCACAACCATGAGTGCTAGGAGGAACCATGTCAACTAGAGGGCTGGGGCATAAATATTTGTGTGGAAAGGCTAGCTGTCATTGATCCTTCACATTTTTACAAGGTATGACAGAGCATGCATTAAAGGCAATGGTCTGAGGTCAGTCAGACTTAGTTACATTAATAACAAAAGGAACTAGTAACAGAATAAGGAAAGGAAAGGAAACAATATAGAAGGGATATGGAAATTAAGCTTTTGTTTTTTTTTAACTTAAACTTGTTAAGGCTTGATCCCGGTACACTAACCTATGATTCTGATGAGGAAGATGATTTCTTGACTTAAGTATGGTGGGTCCATCTTCTCTTGGCTGTGCAGATGGCAGTCTTGGTGGTCAACTGTACAGGATAAGGGCCTTCCCAGGCGGGTGCAAGTTTCCCTTCTTTTTACCCTCTGATGAGAACATGGTCCCTGGGTTAGTGCTGGTGAGCTAGAAATTCTAGTGGTGATGCCTGTGCTAAGACATCTTTGATCTTAAGAGAAGAAAAGATAGAGGAGAGACCAAGTATATAATTTCTGAGGAACTGATCCTTAGTTTCAAACGTAGGAACATTAGCTGAGGAATGCAAATAAGGCAATCCATATAACATTTTTTATGGAGACAGGCTTGTATCCTTTTGGGGAGCTGTCCTGATCCTTAATAAGGCAATGGGAAGACATTTGGTCCATGGTAAATGAGTTTCTAGAATTAATTTAGTCAGATGATTCTTAAGGGTTTGATTTATTCTTTCTGCTTGTCTGGAGGATAAGGGATGCCAGGGAATATGATATTCCCATTTTATGTCTAGCACTTGGGCCAGCTTTTTAATAATATGTGCAGCAAAATGGGTTTCATTGTTTGAGTCAATATTTTCTATTATTCCAAACTTGGGTATAATATGCTCAATATGGTTTTACCATATTATTGGCAGTTGCCTCAGAAAAGGGGATGGCTTCTACCCAGTGGGTAAGGTAATTAATTATTACTAGCAGGTGTTTTAGCTGACTAATGGGTGGCATTTTAGTATAATCGACTTGGACGTTTTGGAATGGTCTTAACTCCGGAGTTTTTCCTCAGAAAGGTAATTTCCTTTAAGCTAGTTTGTCAGTTTTCTTACAGATGAGACAGCCATTTGTGATCTGCCTGTCTAGAGTATAAAAGCCAATACACCTAAAGACTCTGAGAACCACATCACATAGGGCCTGGGGACCCCAGTGAGTCCCTTGATGTAAATGGGATAATACTTCCCTCATAAGGGGTTTAGATAGCATCTCTCTTTGGTCTGGAAGTATCCAGCTTTCTTCTGAAAAATTTTTTTTTTTTTTTGCTTTGAGATTTCAGCTAATTTTTCTTTCTCAGCCAGGGAGAAGATAGGAACAACAGTAGGAGAAGGAAGGTGGGGAGTTAAATGAAAAATGGGCGTGTCTAAGACTGCAGCCTTTTTGGCCATCTGATCTGCAAGGTCATTCCTTTGGCTCTTAAGGGAAAAATCATGTTGATATCCAGGAATGTGCATGATGGCTATCTACTTTAATAGCCGGAGGTTATCTAAGACATGAACTACTAATGACTTACAAGCAAGTTCTTGGCCCCTACTATTTATAAGACCTTGTTCAGCCTAAATCTTCCCAAATGTGTGTGCTACCCTAAAGGCATACTTAGAATCTGTGTGCTACCCTAAAGGCTTACTTAGAATCTGTGTAGATAGTTTCTATCTGATCCTTTAAATATTTTAGGGCCTGACTGAAGTCAAATAATTTACAAGCTTGAGCAGAATAGCTATTGGGTAACCATCCTGATTTAATTTCTTCAAGTGTCTTTCTACTGCCGCATATCCACTGTGTTATTCCCCATTAAACATAGACTTGTCTATGAATAGGTGTTGCCCTGATCTATAGAGGCCTCAGCTAAATCTGGCTGGCCCTTTGTATGGTAGTCAATTAAGTTGAGGCACAAGTGTTCTGTCTGTAGCAATGGATTTCCCATTAGGAAACCTGCAGGGCTGAATGAGTTATCTGTTGTTATGGTTAAGTCATTTAAATCATCCTTTTTTTTTTTTTTTTTTTTTTTAACAGAATAGCCTTATATTTTAAAATTCTGGAATCAGTGGGCCAGCTTCTTGCCTTTTGGCTTAAAATGGCCTTGACTTGATGGGATGTGCTCATGGTCAAATACCCCCCAAAGGTTATTTTTCTACTTTTTTCTACTAATGTGGCTGTGGCTGCAATAGATTGAATACACTGGGGCCACCCACTGGCAACAGGATTTAAAATCTTAGACAGAAAAGCTACTGGTTGTCGCCAGCCTCCGTGTTCTTGAGGGAGCACCCCTAAGGCTACTCCATTACTTACATTAACAAAAAGGTGGAAGGGCTTCTTAAGAGAAGGCAGAGCTAAAACTGGAGCAGATGTTAGTCTATGCTTCAGTTTATTAATTTGACCTACTTCTTTAGAGGACCACATAAGGGGGTCAGGCCCCTTATTAACTAACTTTTCATATAATAATTTACTTCTTAATGAATAGGAATCGATCCATAATCGGCAGTATCTAATTAATCCTAAAAGCTTTTTAAGTTCTTGTTTGATCCAGGGCAGTGGCAGGGACACAGTTCCTTCCACTCTCTCGGGACCAATTCTTCTTTTGCTGGAGCTAGATGGCCCACGTATTTGACTTCTGGTTCCACACATTGGAGCTTCTCTTTTGAGACTCATAATGCTTCAGTGTATAAATGATTTAGAAAATAGATGGTGTACTTATTTACTTTCTCTATATCTTCTCCAGGTATAAGAATATCATCCATGTGTTAAGTAAACATAGCTGTTTTGGGATAGCAGCCCTCTCTATGACTTTCTCTAAGGCATGACTAAAAGGGTTTGGTGAATCTGCGAACCCTTGATAGAGAACTGTCCATCTGTAGTGTTGCTTCTGCCCACTGTGGGGGTCCTCCCACTCAAAGGCAAACAGGTCAGGCTGTTTTCCACCAAAAGACCTGCCCAGAAGGCATCCTTTAAATTTAAGACAGTGAACCACTGATGACTATATGGAATTTTACTTAGAATAGTGTAGGGATGGGCCAGGCGCAGTGGCTCATGCCTGTAATCCCAGCACTTTGGGAGGCTGAGGCGGGCAGATCACGAGGTCAAGAGATTGAGGACATCCTGGCCACTTGGTGAAACCCTGTCTCTACTAAAAATACAAAAGTTATCCGGGTGTGGTGGTGGGTGCCTGTAATCCCAGCCATTCAGGAGGCTGAGGCAGGAGAATCACTGGAACCCGGGAGGCGGAGTTTGCAGTGAGCCAAGATTGCGCCACTGCACTCCAGCCTGGTGACACAGTGAGATTGTCTTAAAAAAAAAAAAAAAAAAGAATAGTGTAGGGATTTGGCATGATTGGATGAGGAGTCTGCACTATTTCATTAACAGCTTTAAGATCTTGCACTAATCGGTATGACCTGTTAGGTTTCTTGACAGGGAAAATGGGAGTATTATATGGAGAAATGCAAGGCTTGAGGACCCCATCTTTTATAAGTCTTTCTATTACGGGCTTCAACCCTATCTGCCCTTCCAAGGAGATAGCATACTATTTATTCCTTACAATCTCCCCCTGGAGTCTTCAATTTTATTTGGATTGGGGGAATCTGTAACCTCCTTCAGTTTCTTTCTTTTGACCAGACACTAGGGAGAATTTTCAGCTTATTTGCCATAGTTAGGAAATTTAGTGAGGTTAAGAACCCTCTTGGGCTAACCTGTTAAGGGAAGAGAACACCCCTCATATTGTCTTATGTACAATTTCTACCTCCAAAGAAAGAAGAAGTAAAAACTAAAAGGCAGAAATGAAATCCACAGGCAGACTGCCCAGTGCTGTGCCCTGGGCCTGGTAGTTAAAGATTGACCCCTGACCTAACCGGTTATATTATCTATAGATTCCAGACATTGTATGGAAAAGCATTATAAAAATCCCTGTCCCATTCACTGCTGCATGCAGCCCCCAGTCACATACACCCTGCTTGCTCAATCGATCATGAGCCTCTCACACGGACCCCCTTGGAGTTGTGAGCCCTTAAAAGGGACAGAAATTGCTCACTCAGGGAGCTCGGCTCTTGAGAAAGGAGTCTTGCTGATGGTCCCGGCTGAATAAACCCCTTCCTTCTTTAACTAGGTGTCTGAGGAGTTTTGTCTGCTGCTCATCCTGCTACACTGTAGACCAATACCTAATTTTAACATTAAATCTCTCTGAAGTAGATTAGTTTCTGCTTTAGGAATTAATAGGAATTGAATGTTAGTTGATCAGGCTTTATATTTTACCTTGGCACTTTCTAAAATCTTTGCTTTAAATCCTTCTCCTTTTACTCCAGAGACTAACAACTCCTCTGGAGAATATGTTAACCCAGATGGAGGAACACATAGGGAGGAGCAAGTCGTGCCTGAGTTTACTAAGAAAGTAATTGACTCACGGTTAGGTCCTACCTTTAAATTTATCAAGGGCTCCTGGTGGGACTTGAGGTAGAAAAGAAAGAGTCCCTGACCCCCCCGTTCCTCCTCTTTAAAGGCAGGAATGAGCGGAGGAGCTCCCCCTGTAATCTGTCACTTAGGGCATTATCTCTTTTATTTTTATTTTTATTTTTATTATTATACTTTAGGTTTTAGGGTACATGTGCACAATGTGCAGGTTTGTTACATATGTATCCATGTGCCATGTTGATTTCCTGCACCCATTAACTCGTCATTTAGCATTAGGTATATCTCCTAATGCTGTCTCTCCCCCCTCCCCCAACCCCACAACAGTCCCCGGAGTGTGATGTTCCCCTTCCTGTGTCCATGAGTTCTCATCGTTCAATTCCCACCTATGACTGAGAACATGCGGTGTTTGGTTTTTTGTCCTTGCGATAGTTTACTGAGAATGATGTTTTCCAATTTCATCCATGTCCCTACAAAGGACATGAACTCATCATTTTTTATGGCTGCATAGTATTCCATGGTGTATATGTGCCACATTTTCTTAATCCAGTCTATCGTTGTTGGACATTTGGGTTGGTTCCAACTCTTTGCTATTGTGAATAGTGCCGCAATAAACATACGTGTGCATGTGTCTTTATAGCAGCATGATTTATAGTCCTTTGGGTATATACCCAGTAATGGGATGGCTGGGTCAAATAGTACTTCTAGTTCTAGATCCCTGAGGAATCGCCACACTGACTTCCACAATGGTTGCACTAGTTTACAGTCCTACCAACAGTGTAAAAGTGTTCCTATTTCTCCACATCCTCTCCAGCACCTGTTGTTTCCTGATTTTTTAATGATGGCCATTCTAACTGGTGTGAGATGGTATCTCACTGTGGTTTTGATTTGCATTTCTCTGATGGCCAGTGATGATGAGCATTTCTTCATGTGTTTTTTGGCTGCATAAATGTCTTCTTTTGAGAAGTGTCTGTTCATGTCCTTTGCCCACTTTTTGATGGGGTTGTTTGTTTTTTTCTTGTAAATTAGTTTGAGTTCATTGTAGATTCTGGATATTAGCCCTTTGTCAGGTGAGTAGGTTGCAAAACTTTTCTCCCATTCTGTAGGTTGCCTGTTCACTCTGATGGTAGTTTCTTTTGCTGTGCAGAAGCTCTTTAGTTTAATTAGATTCCATTTGTCAATTTTGGCTTTTGTTGCCATCGCTTTTGGTGTTTAGACATGAAGTCCTTGCCCACGCCTATGTACTGAATGGTATTGCCTAGACTTTCTTGTAGGATTTTAATGGTTTTAGATCTAACATTTAAGTCTTTAATACATCTAGAATTAATTTTTGTATAAGGTGTAAGGAAGGGATCCAGTTTCAGCTTTCTACATATGGCTAGCCAGTTTTCCCAGCACCATTTATTAAATAGGGAATCCTTTCCCCATTTCTTGTTTTTGTCAGGTTTGTCAAAGATCAGATAGTTGTAGATATGTGGCATCATTTCTGAGGGCTCTGTTCTGTTCCATTGATCTATGTCTCTGTTGTGGTACCAGTACCATGCTGTTTTGGTTACTGTAGCCTTGTAGTATAGTTTGAAGTCAGGTAGCGTGATGCCTCCAGCTTTGTTCTTTTGGCTTAGGATTGACTTGGCGATGCGGGTTCTTTTTTGGTTCCATATGAACTTTAAAGTAGTTTTTTCCAATTCTGTGAAGAAAGTCATTGGTAGCTTGATGGGGATGGCATTGAATCTATAAATTACCTTGGGCAGTATGGCCATTTTCACGATATTGATTCTTCCAACCCATGAGCATGGAATGTTCTTCCATTTGTTTGTATCCTCTTTGATTTCATTGAGCAGTGGTTTGTAGTTCTCCTTGAAGAGGTCCTTCACATCCCTTGTAAGTTGGATTCCTAGGTATTTTATTCTCTTTGAAGCAATTGTGAATGGGAGTTCACTCATGATTTGGCTCTCTGTTTGTCTCTGATTGGTGTACAAGAATGCTTGTGATTTTTGTACATTGATTTTGTATCCTGAGACTTTGCTGAAGTTGCTGATCAGCTTAAGGAGATTTTGCGCTGAGACAGTGGGGTTTTCTAGATATACAATCATGTCATCTGCAAACAGGGACAATTTGACTTCCTCTTTTCCTAATTGAATACCCTTTATTTCCTTCTCCTGCTTGATTGCTCTGGCCAGAACTTCCAGCACTATGTTGAATAGGAGTGGTGAGAGAGGGCATCCCTCTCTTGTGCCAGTTTTCAGAGGGAATGCTTCCAGTTTTTGCCCATTCAGTATGATATTGGCTGTGGGTTTGTCATAGATAGCTCTTATTCTTTTGAGATACATCCCATCAATACCTAATTTATTGAGAATTTTTAGCATGAAGGGTTGTTGAATTTTGTCAAAGACCTTTTCTGCATCTATTGAGATAATCATGTGGTTTTTGTCTTTGGTTCTGTTTATATGCTGGATTATATTTATTGATTTGCATATGTTGAACCAGCCTTGCATCCCAGGGATGAAGCCCACTTGATTATGGTGGATAAGCTTTTTGATGTGCTGCTGTGTTCGGTTTGTCAGTATTTTATTGAGGATTTTTGCATCAATGTTCATCAAAGATATTGGTCTGAAATTCTCTTTTTTGGTTATGTCTCTGCCAGGCTTTGGTATCAGGACGATGCTGGCTTCATAAAATGTGTTAGGGAGGATTCCCTCTTCTTCTACCGATTGGAATAGTTTCAGAAGGAATAGTACCAGTTCCTCCTTGTACCTCTGGTAGAATTCGGCTGTGAATCCATCAGGTCCTGGACTCTTTTTGGTTGGTAAGGTATTGATTATTGCCACAATTTCAGAACCTGTTATTGGTCTATTCAGAGATTCGACTTCTTCCTGATTTAGTCTTGGGAGGGTGTATTTGTCGAGGAATTTATCCATTTCTTCTAGATTTTCTAGTTTATTTGCATAGAGGTGTTTGTAGTATTCTCTGATGGTAGATTGTATTTCTGTGGGATCGGTGGTGATATCCCCTTTTTCATTTTTTATTGCATCTATTTGATTCTTCTCTCTTTTCTTCTTTGTTAGTCTTGCTAGCGGTCTATCAATTTTGTTGATCTTCTCAAAAAACCAGCTCCTGGATTCATTAATTTTTTGAAGGGTTTTTTTGTGTCTCTATTTCCTTCAGTTCTGCTCTGATTTTAGTTATTTCTAGCCTTCTGCTAGCTTTTGAATGTGTTTGCTCTTGCTTTTCTAGTTCTTTTAATTGTGATGTTAGGGTGTCAATTTTTGATCTTTCCTGTTTTCTCTTGTGGGCATTTAGTGCTATAAATTTCCCTCTACACACTGCTTTGAATGTGTCCCAGAGATTCTGGTAGGTTGTGTCTTTGTTCTCGTTGGTTTCAAAGAACATCTTTATTTCTGCCTTCATTTCATTATGTACCCAATAGTCATTCAGGAGCAGGTTGTTCAGTTTCCACGTAGTTGAGCGGTTTTGAGTGAGTTTCTTAATCCTGAGTTCTAGTTTGATTGCACTGTGGTCTGAGAGACAGTTTGTTATAATTTCTGTTCTTTTACATTTGCTGAGGAGAGCTTTACTTCCAACTATGTGGTCAATTTTGGAATAGGTGTGGTGCTGAAAAAAATGTATATTCTGTTGACTTGGGGTGGAGAGTTCTGTAGATGTCTATTAGGTCCACTTTATGTAGAGCTGAGTTCAATTCCTGGATATCCTTGTTAACTTTCTGTCTCGTTGATCTGTCTAATGTTGACAGTGGGGTGTTAAAATCTCCCATTATTATTGTGTGGGAGTTTAAGTCCCTTTGTAGGTCACTGAGGACTTGCTTTATGAATCTGGGTGCTCCTGTGTTGGGTGCATATATATTTAGGATAGTTAGCTCTTCTTGTTGAATTGATCCCTTTACCATTATGTAATGGCCTTCTTTGTCTCTTTTGATCTTTGTTGGTTTAAAGTCTATTTTATCAGAGACTAGGATTGCAACCCCTGTCTTTTTTTGTTTTCCAGTTGCTTGATAGATCTTCCTCCATCCCTTTATTTTGAGTCTATGTGTGTCTCTGCACGTGAGATGGGTTTCCTGAATACAGCACACTGATGGGTCCTGACTCCTTATCCAGTTTGCCAGTCTGTGTCTTTTAATTGGAGCATTTAGCCCATTTACATTTAACGTTAATATTGTTATGTGTGAATCTGATCCTGTCATTATGATGTTAGCTGGTTATTTTGCTCATTAGTTGGTGCAGTTTCTTCCTAGCCTCGAAGGTCTTTACAATTTGGCATGTTTTTGCAGTGGCTGGTACCGGTTGTTCCTTTCCATGTTTAGTGCTTCCTTCAGGAGCTCTTTTAGGGCAGGCCTGGTGGTGACAAAATCACTCAGCATTTGCTTGTCTGTAAAGTATTTTATTTCTCCTTCACTTATGAAGCTTAGTTTGGCTGGATAGGAAATTCTGGGTTGAAAATTCTTTTATTTAAGAATGTTGAATATCGGCCCCCACTCTCTTCTGGCTTGTAGAGTTTCTGCTGAGAGATCAGCTGTTAGTCTGATGGGCTTCCCTTTGTGGGTAACCCGACCCTTCTCTCTGGCTGCCCTTAACATTTTTTCCGTCATTTCAACTTTGGTGAATCTGACAATTATGTGTCTTGGAGTTGCTCTTCTCGAGGAGTATCTTTGTGGCGTTCTCTGTATTTCCTGAATCTGAATGTTGGCCTGCCTTGCTAGGTTGGGGAAGTTCTCCTGGATAATATCTTGCAGAGTGTTTTCCAACTTGGTTCCATTCTCCCCATCATTTTCAGGTACACCAATCAGACGTAGGTTTGGTCTTTTCACATAGTCCCAAATTTCTTGGAGGCTTTGTTCATTTCTTTTTATTCTTTTTTCTCTAAACTTCCCTTCTCGCTTCATTTCATTCATTTCATCTTCCATCAGCGATACCCTTTCTTCCAGTTGATCGCATCTGCTACTGAGGCTTCTGCAATCTTCGCGTAGTTCTCGAAACTTGGCTTTCAGCTCCATCAGCTCCTTTAAGCCCTTCTCTCCATTGGTTATTCTAGTTATCCATTCTTCTAATTTTTTTTCAAAGTTTTTAACTTCTTTGCTATTGTTTTGAATTTCCTCCCATAGCTCAGAGTAGTTTGATCGTCTGAAGCCTTCTTCTCTCAACTCATCAAAGTCATCCTCCATCCAGCTTTGTTCCGTTGCTGGTGAGGAACTGTGTTCCTTTGGAGGAGGAGAGGTGCTCTGCTTTTTAGAGTTTCCAGTTTTTCTGCTCTGTTTTTTCCCCATCTTTGTGGTTTTATCTACTTTTGGTCTTTGATGATGGTGATGTACAGATGGGTTTTTGGTGTGGATGTCCTTTCTGTTTGTTAGTTTTCCTTCTACCAGACAGGACCCTCAGCTACAGGTCTGTTGGAGTTTACTAGAGGTGCACTCCAGACCCTGTTTGGCTGAGTATCAGCAGCGGTGGCTGCAGAACAGCAGATTTTCGCGAGACCACAAATTCAGCTGTCTGATAGTTCCTCTGGAAGTTTTGTCTCAGAGGGGTACCTGGCCAAGTGAGGTGTCAGTCTGTCCCTACTGGTGGGGGGTGCCTCCCAGTTAGGCTGCTCAGGGGTGAGGGACCCACTTTAGGAGGCAGTCTGTCCAATCTCAGATCTCCAGCTGCATGCTGGGAGAACCACTACTCTCTTCAAAGCTGTCAGTCAGACTTGGACATTTAAGTCTGTGGAGGTTCCTGCTTACTTTTTGTTTGTCTGTGCCCTGCCCCCAGAGGTGGAGCCTACAGAGGCAGATAGGCCTCCTTGAGCTGTGGTGGGCTCCACCCTGTTCGAGCTTCCTGGCTGCTTTGTTTACCTAAGCAAGCCTGGGCAATGGCGGGCGCCCCTCCCCCAGCCTCGCTGCCACCTTGCAGCTTGATCTCAGACTGCTGTGCTAGCAATCAGTGAGACTCCGTGGGCATAGGACCCTCCGAGCCAGGTGCGGGACACAATCTCCTAGTGTGCCGTTTTCCAGGCCCGTTGGAAAAGTGCAGTATTAGGGTGGGACTGACCCGATATTCCAGGTGCCGTATGTTACCCTTTCTTTGACTAGGAAAGAGAACTCCCTGACCCCTTGCGCTTCCCGAGTGAGGCAATGCCTCGCCCTGCTTCGGCTCGTGCACCGTGCGCTTCACCGACTGTCGTGCACCCACTGTTTGGCACTCCCTAGTGAGATGAAACCGGTACCTTAAACAGAAATGCAGAAATCACCCATCTTCTGTGTTGCTCAGACTGGGAGCTGTAGACCGAAGCTGTTCCTATTCGGCCATCTTGGCTCTGGCATTATCTCTTAAAGTGGCTTAACTTTCTGCGTTTGTAACATCTATCTTTCCCTCCTTTTCTGCCTATTCCGGAGCTTCCCTGTCTCTGTCATTTTTCTTCTCTCTTATGTTACACCCTTTACAACACTTGCTGTGACTGTTTTCCCTTCAACCTTGATTCTGTCTTCTCCTGTTTTGCATCCCCAGATCCCAGGGTGTCGGCCGAAATTTTGCTTCTGGCATTGATTGCCCTGGTGAATTTTGCCAAAAGGTTTTTGCCTTTTGCTTTTCTTTTTTTAAGTTTCGTCTGTCCTGACATATACTTTCTGTGCTTCCTCTAAAAGCTCTTTGATGGAGGGATTTTTTCATCTTTTTATTTTTTGTAACTTCTTTGCTATATTAGGCTATTTGTGACAAAATGCAATTTTAGTATCCCTTGTCCTTGGGGGCTACCTCGATCTAAATTAGCATCCACTCTCATTTGCTCTCTTAATCTGTTTAGAAATTGCACAGGCCCTTCATGTTTCTCTTCTTGTACATCAAAGGCCTTAGTAAGACTTTGAGGTCGGGGTGCTGATTCTTTAGTCCCTCTAACAGTTAATTCTCGTAAATTTTTATATGGTCTTGGTTGGTTGCATTATTATTATCCCACTGTGGGTCTTGAGTGGGAAATTTAGTATTTGCCACCGGATTATCCTGGCCAGCAGGGTGATGACTTTCCCAGGCTGCCATAGTGGCTGCGTGGATTATGTTTCACTTCTCTTTTGAGAAGAGGACACCTAGGATCGACATTAACTCCGTCCAGGTATACAACTGGGGACCTAAAAACTGGTCGATCTGTTCTGCCACTCCTTTTGGATCATTTAGCAGGAGCTTGAGCTCCCTCTTTAGGACTCGGACCTAGAGGCAGTTGAGGAAGCATTTATAAAGCCAGTTGTGTGCCCTTCTTGTGGAACTTTTTTTTTGAGGGAAGAGCTGGGAAGTCGATCCTTTAGGAGTGCAAGGAAAAGGAAGACCCTGAATGTCCCTTTTACATTGTTCTATCTCTTTTTGGAGCCCTCTTTTTGAGGAAGGACATTTAGATGGGCAACGGCGATGATCAAGCCACTGAGGTGCTAATTCCTCGGGACCAGAAGCCTCCGAGTCCAGAGTGATCCCTGGGGTGGTGGGGGGAGCGGGACTTCCGCCTGAGGAGGAGTTGGGGGCAGGACTTCCTCCTGAGGAGTCAGCCTTGCAGCAGGCGGCAGCGGCGCATTGGGATTCAGAAACAGGAAGATAATTTAAAGGATCCCACTGACTGCTCTGGGCCTTTGTTTCTGTCTGTTACCTTCTTTAAGTCATTTAAGGGGTAAAGAAGGGCAGGACCTTGCTGCTAGTATAAGGCATAATCCATTTTTTTCTGGGGACATGGGGCTTTGGTTGTTAACATACATTATTAAAAGTTGACAGACCCAATCGTCAACTGAACCAAATTTTGGCCAGAAAATGGCAGGTTTTAAGGTTGGCTCTTGGGTCCAGAGGAAA